>NC_092780.1:56468331-56780518 GCF_047496795.1 Chiloscyllium punctatum
CCACACACAGGCCGCCTTCCTGATCTTTGAGGAGCCCTTTTCTCTTTCTAGTAACCTTTTGTTCTCAATGTATTTATAAAAACCCTTTGGATTATCCTTAACCCTATTCGCCAAAGCTGTGTCCTGTCCCCTTTTTGCCCTCCTGATTTCCCTCTTCAGTATTCTCCTCCTGCTTTTATACTCGAAGGATGTTTTGGATTGGAATAAATGCAAAATATTACATCTTGATTAAAAAAAAGGGCAGGGTTTACACATTAAAAGTCAGGCCATGAGAAGTGATATAGAACAAAGAGACATCAGTGTTCAGATTTTTGAAGTATGTGTCACATGTAGACAGGGTGGTTAAAAAGGTGTTTAGCACACTCATCTTCATTGCTCAGACCTCAAAGTATAGGAGTTGGGACGTTATGTTGAGGTTGTACAGAATGTTGGGGAGGCCTCTTCTGGAATACTGTGCCCAGTTCTGGCTGTGCTTTCAGGGGAAGGATATTATTAAACTGGAGCAGGTTCAGAAGAGTTTTACCAGGAGGTTGATGGGAATGGATGGTTTGAATTTTAAGCAGAGTCTGGATAGGCTGGGACCTCTTTCACTGGAGCGTAGGAGGCTGAGGGGTGACCTTATTAGAGATTTATAAAATCCTGAAGGTTATCAGTAATGTGAACAGCAGGTGCCCTTTCCAGGAGGGGTTGCGATTCAAGAGTGGGTACATAAATTTTAAAGTGAAAGAATGAAGGCTTTAAAACGAAGTTTGGGATTTTATTTTTTGTTTTTGCATAGAGAGTGGTTCACATGTGGAATAAACTTGCAGACAACGTGGTAGCTGTGAATGCAATTACAATTTCAGGGTGGCACAGTGGCTCAATGGCTAGCAGGGCTGCCTCACAGCACCAGGGACACAGGTTCAATTCCTGCATTGGGTGGCTGTCCATGTGGAGTTTGGATATTTCTCCCCATGTCAGCGTGGGTTCCTCCAGGTGCTGCCGTTTCTTCCCACAAACCACAGTTACACAGGGTTGGTGAGCTGGCCATGCTAAATTGCCCACAGTGTTCAGGGATGATTAGGTTGAGTGAAATAGTCAGGGGTAAATGTAGAGTAAAAGGGTAGGGGAATGGGATTATAAAGAGTAAAAGACTTTGGACCCGAATATCAATAGGGAATGTTCGGATGGATTTGGAGCAACTGGAGGCAGATGCGATTAGTTCATTCAAAATTATGGTCAACATGGACTGGTTGGACCACAGGGTCTGTGTCAATGCTCTATAACATTATGACTCTAACACTCACTATCTCTGTAAATTCCTCTATGCTCGGAACTATCCCTGTCAATGCCACCTCATCCAGCCTTACAACTCTTCCATATCTCAATAATTCCTCTCCAGACACAAAACCCAAAAACTTCTATCACAAATATCTATCTCTGTAACATCCTCCATCCTCACAATCCTTTCCAACTTTCATGTCCTCCAGCTTCATTATCCTCCCTATCTCTAATCCCCTCCCCTCTCTCAAAACTTTGCTATATGTACCTTTCTTTATTTCCTGCCTTCAGGACGCCCAAATTTTATTTCTCATTTGATGATGGCCCTTTCTGATTCCTGAGCTGAGGTTCTGAATTTCCTCTTAAAACTCTCCGTCTCATTTTCCTCCCAAAAACATCGACCAACCAAGTGTCATCTATTCTAGTATCACCTTTTCTGACCTGATGTCCAATGGAGCCTGTCATATTCCTATAATGAATATCTCAGCGGTATATAGAACAGAAAAAGACTCTGGTGATCCATTTGTGAGAAAGAAAACTACCCCCGAAATATCCTGATCTATTTTCCAGTACCTGTGGAAAAATGCCATCTATCATGGCATCGCAAGTGCACACTAAATACATCTTAAATGCTACCGGGATTTCTGTGTCTCACACCATTACAGACAGTGAAGTTTAGTGCAACTGTTGCTCTATGACGACATCACCCACAGGAACACAGAGCATCTGGGTTTGTGCAAACCAGAGCTCGCCTATACATTGGGAAGGATGGCAGGTTCTCTGAGAGGGGGCACAGGAGATTTACTAAGATGGTACAAGGAATGGGGGATTTTAGTTGCAGGAACATGGGTGTTAATGGTACATATCAAGAATTTTCAACTACAATAGATGGACTCTCCTTTCCAACCTCTCCCTTTGCCTGGGCTAGGTAACCTTCAGGTTAAACCCACCACCAGTCATCTCTCCCTAATGAGAGAGGAGCCCTATGGTCTGGTAGGACAATGCTGCCTTTACCTTTTACACAGTGATGCCATTGTGCCTCGCGGGTGGAGAAAGGGAATGCTGAAGGTGGTGGATGGGACACCACTCAGGCACAGTGCTTTGACCTGGAGGATGTTCACTTTCTTAAATATTGCTGGGGGCTGTACCGATGCATCCACGTGGACACTGTTCCAACACAATCCTGATGTGTACCTTATAGAGTGCAAACAGAATCAGGGGTTTGGAGAAACAGATTGTTCTTCTTGTAGCAGAGGAAATCGTGGGTGCACTGTGACAGAGGGGTTTACAGAAGTTATAAATTATAATAATCAACCTTACACTCATCAGCTCATCATAAACTGTTGAGAAGACATATATGGAAGACTTGGCTGAGATCTACTGACAGGATGGTTTGACTTAAAGGAGAACTTTTATGCATCAAATAGGAATGAGCTGTAACACAATACTCACAACTAAATGCAAATATCCAGGTCCCGATGAATTGAGTAATTCTGTCAGAATTTGGTGTTACAAATGCTGAGGTTACCATCTGAATGTCCACCTGTAATACAAGTTTATAAAGTCCGCCACTGTCAGATCAGGTTAGAAACTCACACCATCCCCTCCTCTTGTCCCAGGATGACTGTACACCTTACCCCTTGTGGAGACCAGCGGTCAATTCAGGGGGAAATCTATCTGGGTTTTTATGAGTTTCCACCTTGGGACTTCATGTGACTAAACAGGGCAGATCTTTGACAAATGGGACAGAATTTTGACACATGGGACAGTGTTAGTGAGATGTGGAGAGCAGGATTTGCTTCTTCTTCTTTCCTTCCGTGATGCCGCTGTGCCTTATCAATGAGACATGGGCGGTGAAAGGCTCATGCACCTTGATGGGCAAGTTGTCTCCATTCTGATCAAATGGGCAGTAAGCTCCTCTCAGTCATTCCATAGAGTGTCCCGTAAAAGACAGCAACTCTGCATGCTTCCCACTGTCCAGTGTTCCCAGGAAAAGTTTAGAAGAATGATGGGGGAAATCTCCTCGAAAAGGCAGAACAGTAGAGTTCCAAAAGGATTATAAACAGTTTACACAGAAGGATTCATTGGAGAAGTGGTCAACAAGTTGGCAAATGGTGTATAACTTGGGATAATGTGAAGTTGTTCATTTTGGAGGAGATAATAAATTATCTATTAAATTGGTGCTATTAAATGGGTGTAAACTGTAGAAAGCTGCATCACAAAGGGACCAAGAGGTAAACGTGAAGGAAACAAAGCAAGCTAGCACAAAGTTACAACAGGTCATCAGGAAATGGAATATTGTTCCTGATTTCAAGGGATTTGCAGAATAAGAGTTTGAAGTATATACCTGAGAACAACTTTATATAGTGCGAGTGAGACCACATCTGGAGTAATGAGAAATGTTTTGGTCCGTTTATTTAAGGTAATACATGACTTCATCGGAGGCATTCAGAGAAGATTGACTGGGACGATCCTTGGTTTGAAGGGATTCTCTTTTAAGAAAAGGCTGAAGAAATCAGAACTCTACTCACTCGATTTGGGAAGAATGAGGAGTGAACTCTTTCAAACATATAGGCTTCCTAAGGGGTTTGACAAGGTAAATACCGAGAGGATGTGTCCCATCATGATGGAACTTAGAACTAGACTCTGGGTCAGTCACGGAATCAAGGGTTCTGTTTTAGTTTTGTCAACTTTAATGCAACACTGAGACGGGCAAGGGGTTTCAGGAGCAATGGAGCTGGGGTGAGGGGGAGACAAGCAACATTTTACAGGTTGGAATTCCTGGTGTTTGTGATTGTGTAGATGTCTGATCAAAAGGTCACCTTGGGGTCAGAATATGAGAGCAATATTGTGAAGTTTGTAGTTCTGCCTCAGTTTCCAGTGAGTGGGAGGGGCTCAGCAGTAAGGGAAAGGAATTTGTAACAGCAACTGAAGGCAATGGGTTTAACCATTGCAAGGTTTCATTGGAGGAAATTGCAGCTAATCGAGTAGTGGGAGTGTGGTAAGCAGTTGGATAACAGAATAACAGTGGAGAAATGAAGAGGGATGATGGGGAGGGAGAGCTGGGCATTGTCAGTGTTCATGTGAAACCTAACACAGTGCTTTTGGACGATGTCACCTCCTGGCAGTGTGTTGGTGAGATACAGGAGGGGCCATGGATTGATCCTTGAGGGACACCAAATACAAGGAATTCAGAAAGGAAAGGGAGAGTGGAGATGGAGCAGGATTTTCCAACAATCTTGATGTTAAATATTAGTTAGTAGCAGAATGGGTGAGCTGGGCATAACGTGAGAAGACAGACAGAACAAGGAACAATCTCTGTGAACTGGTGCGGGGGAGTGATGATGATGACGACGACGACGACGAGGAGGAGGAGGAGGAGGAGGAGGAGGAGGAGGAGGAGGAGGAGGAGGAGGAGGAGGAGGAGGAGGAGGAGCAGGAGGAGGAGGAGGAGGAGGAGGAGCAGGAGGAGCAGGAGGAGGAGGAGGAGGAGGAGGAGGAGCAGGCGGAGGAGGAGGAGGAGGAGGAGGAGGAGGTGGAGGAGGAGGAGGAGCAGGAGGAGGAGGAGGAGGAGGAGGAGGAGGAGGAGCAGGAGGAGGAGGAGGAGGAGGAGGAGCAGGAGGAGGAGGAGGAGGAGTAGGAGGAGGAGGAGGAGGAGCAGGAGGAGCAGGAGGAGCAGGAGGAGCCTGACACCAAAAATTGCTATTTCTACATTAGGGAGATCCCCAACCCAACCCTAGTCTCAACTAATTTACTGAAATATTTGTCCTTCCCTGTGTTATCTCCAGACTTCATTATCCAAACACACTCATGGCCATCCTCCCACATTCAATTTACATGTAATCTCAAGAATATCCAAAATCCTACTGCCCAAGTGCTCACTTGTTCTAAAACTTGTTGATCCATCAAAAGGCTCCAATTTACAAGCAACTTAAAATTCTCACTCTTGATGTAATTCCTGGGGATGAACATCCCTGTCTCCCTACACCACACAACCGGTGAGATCTCGATAACTCATTTGCTTTCAGACTCCCAACGATGCATTTATTCATTGCTTCACTGGACTGGCTGTTTCTACTGTTGTCAGGTCAACAAGGTCTGGAATTCCTATCCTAACCCTTTCATATCTGTTTTCCTTCTTTAAGGTATTCCCAAAAACCTGCTTATTTGGCAATTCTTTTGATCACCTGACCTAATATCCCCATCTGTTGCCGAATGTCAGAAATTATCAATAGTATTTCTGTGAAATTATAAAAATGATAAAAATACAAACTGTCGTTGATTTGCACACACATTGTCAATTTTTCACTGTCGCTGAGTGAATAATCTGTAACATCTCTTACCCAACCACATTGTGGGAGCACCTTCACCATACAAACTGCAGCTGTACAAGGAAGTCAAATATCACCTTCTCCACAGGCAACAGGGCTTTGGCATTGATCACTGGTATCTGTGGAGGGAGAAACACAGTTGATATTTCAAGGAGTGCAAAATGCATTACAGGGAATGAAAATGTTGCAGAATTTGATGGTCAGAAATGGAAGGAAATGCACTCTTTTGTTGTAAAAAGGAATTATTAACTGGCAAAGTGATTGTGGAAAATTCAGTCCTTTTAGAGAGCAGCACATTGTCAGGGGTTGTGCGGCAGAGGAAAATTAACTTATAAAAGGTCTGTGAAAGTAACAGTAAAACACTGAACAACCCAAACACCCTGTATCCCAAGACTTTAACTCCCCTTCCCGCTCCACCAAGGACATGCAGGTCCTGGGCCGTCTCCACTGCCAAATCCCTGGCATCTGATGCCTGGAGGAAGAACTCCACATCTTCTGTTTTCGGATTCTCCAACCACGTGGGATCAATGTGGATTTCACCATTTTCCTCATTTCCACTCCCCCCACCTTATCCCAGATCCAGCCATCAAACTCGGCACCGCCCTCTTGACCTGTCGTACATGTCCATCTTCCTTCCCACCGATCGGGTGCTGCCTGACTGGCTGTGCTTTTCCAGCATCACACTTTTTGACATTGAAAACATCCTGACTCTGACACTCTGTGTAAATCCTGCCTTATCACCCCCTGCCAGGGAAGGCTGCGCATGCGCCCACCTGCAGCTTGCCCCTCATACAGTTGGCGACCACACACATGTCCCGCGGATCCTGCCCCCAATGAACATGGCGGCTCTCACTCACGAAATTCACCATTTGCAGCATTTTCCCGTTTGCCACAAACACGGGCCTGGGATTTTCAAATTTGTGTTTTCTGATGTGCACTTAGTTCTGTAATATGTCTCAGCCCATTCCATTAAAATTTCCTTCCCTTCCTGGTCAATAGGTCTTTCTTTAACCGTGCCCTGCACCTTCACACATTTCAATGCCTTGGTCACAACAACACTGTGCTGCCAGTGAAGCTTATGATGTGGTTGAGTATAGCCACGCCCCTCATTCACTCAGATTGTTTGGAGAGCCAATTGGCACTGCCTGGTCTTCCAGTCCTGTCTCCTTCGTCTTATTGGTCCTGCACTGAGATCAATCACCAGAGGCCCATTGTGTGCTAGAGCATGCTCAGTGTTTTCTGCTTTTGCTGCTGTTCATCAGGTATAAGAGAGAGGGTTACTTCCTGTTTCTCCTAATGTCAGACATTAACAACAACTTCCTGCATTGTATGGAGCCTTTCACACTGACAATTCTCCTAAAGTGCTTCATGAATGCTGGAAACACTGACTAAAGAGAACAACTTTAAGATACATCTTTGAGGTGTACAGAGGGGGTTATGAATGATATTTAAGAGGATTTTTTTAGATTAGATTAGACAAACCGTCTAAAGAGCAACACACCCAGACCCATTCCCCTAAATCTAACACTACGGTAATTTAGCATGGTCAATTCACCTAACCCGCACATTTCTGAACTGTGGGAGGAAACCGGAGCACCCGGAGGAAACCCATGCAGACATGGCGAGAATGTGCAAACTCCACACAGACAGTTGCCTGATGCAGGAATAGAACCCGGGATTCGGGAGCTGTGAGGCAGCAGTGCTAACCACTGTGCCACCATGCCGCCCAGCTGCAGCTGTGTCCTCTGCAGTTCTGCCACACCCAGTTGTGAACGGTGATGGACAATTAAACAACTCACTGGAGGAAGCATCACAGATATCCCCACCCTTAATGATGGAGGGGCCTCACACACCCATGCACCAGATAAGATGACAGCATTTTCAGCAATCGTCAGCCAGAAGTGCAAAGTGGGATGATCCATCTCAGCCTTCTCCACTGGTTTCCAACATCACCGATGCGAGTTTTAAGCCAGTTCCATTCAGTTTGAATAACATCAAGAAATGGTTAAGTAGTGCAAAGGCTATGGTCCCTACCAATATTCTGGCAATAATACTGATGGTTTGTGCTCCAGAACTTGCCACCCACCAAGCCAAGTACCACTCCAGCACTGGCATCTACCGACAATGTGGAACATTGCCCAGGGATGTTCAACACAAAAACACAGGGCAATCCAACCCAGCCAATTTCCCTCTATCAGTCCACACTCAATCAGCAGTAACGTGATGGAATATGTCATCAACAGGGCTACCAAGCAGCAGCTGCTCAGCCACAGTCAGCTGAGCGACATTCATTTTAGGCTCCACCAGGGCCACTCAGCTCCCGATTGTGCTACCGCCCTAATTCACAACCTGACAACCAGCTGAATCCCAGAGGTGAGTTGAGGGTGACAGCCCAGTCCCACTCCAAAAACACTATTTCTAGCTGTTTCTACCTTTGTTGCAGCTCATATACTCTCATCCACCATGTGTTTTGTCCAGACTTCATTATCCAAACAAACTCCTGGCCACTTTACCACATTCAACCTCCCTGTAATCTCAAGAAAATCTAAATCTCTGCTATCCAAGTACTCCCTCGTACCAAAACTTGTTGATCCATCAAAAGGTTCCTATTCATAATCAACAACGTAGAGCCACAGAGATGTACAGCATGCAAACAGACCCTTCAATCCAACCTGTCCATGCCGACCAGATATCAAAACCCAATCTAGTCTCACGTGCCAGTATCCAGCCCCCATCCCTCAATTTAAAATTCTCACCCTGGATTCAATTCCTGGTTGTGATCATCCCTAACTCGCTGCATCACACAACCTTTAAGAACTCGACAACCCATTCTGTTCAAGACTCCCAATGACCTGTTAATTCATTCCTTCACCTGTTTTTACAGTTGCCAAAGCAACAAGGTCTGAAAATTGCAGCCAAAACCTCACAGGTCTGCTTTCCTCCTTTAAGACATTCCTCAAAACCTGATTATTTGGCAATGCTTTTGGTCACCTGACCTAATATCATCCTTCTCTGGCCTTATGTCTGAAGTTCCCAATAATATTTTTGTGAAATTATAAGCAGGATAATAAACCTACAAACTGTTCTTGATTTGGACATTTTCTTCAAATCATAACTGTTGCTGTAATGAATTCTCTGTAATGTCTCTTACCCAACCACATTGTGGGAGTACCTTCACCACACGAACTGCAGCTGTCAAACATCACCCTCTCCCCAGGCAACAGGGACTTGGCATTAATCACTGGTATCTGTGGAAGGAGAAACACAGTTGATGTTTCAGGTAGTGCAAAACGGATTACAGGATATGAAAATGGCGCAGAATTTGATAGTCAGAAATGGAAGGAAAATACACTTGCTTTTTGGAAAAAAATAATTCTTGACTGTCAAAGATTTTCCAGAAAAAAATTAAAAAGCAGCACATGGTCAGGGGCTGGAAGGCAGAGAAAAAAAAAATAACTTACAAAAATATCTGTAAATGTAATCGTAAAATACTAAACAGACCAAATATACACCAATTGTTCAAGACTGAGGAAGCGAGATATTGACAAAGTGGTCATGAGGGAGCCCAGAGTTGAAGCAGAGCTGTGTAAGCTGTTATGATCCCACAGTCATAGAGATGTATAGCACCGACACAGACCCTACAGTCTATCTCATCCAAGCCAACCAGGTATCCAAACCTAATCTATTCCCATTTGCCAGCACTTGGCCCATTTCCCTGTAAAAGATTCCTAATCATATCATGTGTCTGTTTAGATGCCTTTAACAAATTTTAATTGTACTAGCCTCCACCATTTCCTCTGGCAGCTCATTCCACCCACTGCATGAAAGAGATGCCCTTTTCGCTACTTTGAAATTTTTGCCTGTTCACCCTAAAGCAATGCCCTCTACTTCTGGACACCACTACTCCAGGCAAAACACCTTGTTCATTTACTCTATTCATGCCCCTCATGATTGTGTAACTCTCCATAACATCACAGCTCAACCTCTGGCACTCCAGGGAAAACAGTCCCAGCCTTTTATGCCTCACCCTACAGCTCAAATCCTCCAGCCCTAACAACATCCTTGTACGTCTTTTTTGAAACCTTTCAAGTTTCACAGCACACTTCTGATAGGAGCCAGGCCACAACTGTACACAATATTCCAAAAGTGGCACTACGAAAGTCCTGTACAGCAACATGACCTCCCACATCTTATATTCAATGCTCTAACCAATGAAGGAAAACATACCGAACACCTTCTTCATCATCCTATCTACCTGCAACTTGACTTGCAAGGACTATGAACCTGCAATCCAAGGTCTCTTTGTTCAGCAAGCATCTCCAGGGCCTTGCCATTCACTGTATAAGTCCGGTCCTGATTTGCTTCTCCAAAATGCAGCACCTTACATTTATCTAAATTAAACCCCATCTGATCAATATCTCATTGTAATCTGAGGTAACCTTCTTCACTATCCACAATACCTCCAATTTTGTATGATATGCAAACTCATTTACGATACCAAATCATTTAAATGAATGATGAAACAAATTCAGAAATAAACATCCATTTCTCTGAGTTTGAATGTGCTCTGTGTAAATCCTGCCCAATGACTCTGTACCAGAGAAAGACTGGACATGCGCTTGGCTGCACCTTGCCCCCTACAAAGATGGCGACCGCGCACGTGTCCAGTGAGACGTTGCCCCGAATAAAGATGGCGGCGTGCACGCAGGCTTGCAGCCGCGCTGAGGGAATTCCCCGTTGACTGCAAACACGGGCCTGGGACGTTCAAATTTGTGTTTTCAGACGTGCACAACATGTTTGTAAAACCTATCCGCTCATAGCGACACAGATTTTCTCCGGTTTTCCTCTGTTTATTTCTTTCCTTACCGTATCCTTTCGCTCCATAACCTCATGAGCATTCATTACAGTGACTCTGCGCCACACGCAAAGGTGATCAAGTGGTCTAGTGCCGCTCTACATTCAATTTGAATGGTTGGACCAACCTCCCTTCTGGATTAGTGGTGCTGGAAGAGCACAGCAGTTCAAAGAGCATCCAAGGAGCTTCGAAATCGACATTTCGGGAAAAAGCCCTTCATCAGGAATAAAGGTAGTGAGCCTGAAGCGTGGAGACATAGGCTAGAGGAGGGTGGGGATGGGGAGAGAGTACAATGGGTGAGTAGGGGAGGGGATGAAGGTGATAGGTCAGGGAGGAGAGAGTGGAATGGATAGGTGGAAAAAGAGATAGACAGGTAGGACAAGTCCGGAGAAGTCATGGGGACAGTGCTGAGCTGGAAGTTTAGAACTAGCGTGAGGTGGGGGAAGGGGAAATGAGGAAACTGTTGAAATCCACATTGATGCCCTTGGGTTGAAGTGTTCCGAGGCAGAAGATGAGGTGTTCTTCCTCCAGGCGTCTGGTGGTGAGGGAGCGGCGGTGAAGGAGGCCCAGGACCTCCATGTCCTCGGCAGAGTGGGAGGGGGAGTTGAAATGTTGGGCCACGGGACAGTGTGGTTGATTGGTTCGGATGTCCCGGAGATGTTCCCTAAAGCGCTCGGCTAGGAGGCGCCCAGTCTCCCCAATGTAGAGGAGACCGCATCGGGAGCAACGGATACAATAAATGATATTAGTGGATGTGCAAGAAAAACTTTGATGGATGTGGAAGGCTCCTTTCGGGCCTTAGATAGAGGTGAGGGAGGAGGTGTGGGCGCAGGTTTTACAGTTCCTGCGGTGGCAGGGGAAAGTGCAAGGTCGGGGGGTGGGTTGTAGGGGGGCCTGGACCTGATCAGGTTGTCACGGAGGGAACGGTCTTTGTGGAAGGCGGAAAGGGGTGGGGACGGAATATATCTCTGGTGGTGGGGTCTGTTTGGAGGTTGCGGAAATTGCAGTGGATGATTTGGTTTATGCAAAGGTTGGTAGGGTGGAAGGTGAGCACCAGGGGCGTTCTGTCCTTGTTACAGTTGGAGGGGTGGGGTCTGAGGGCAGAGGTGCAGGATGTAGACGAGATGCGTTGGAGGGCATCTTTAACCACGTGGGAAGCGAAATTGCGATCTCTAAATAAGAAGGCCATCTGGTGTGTTCTATGGTGGAACTGGTCCTCCTGGGAGCAGATCCGGCGGAGGCGGAGAAATTGGGAATACGGGATGGCATTTTTGCAAGAGGTAGGTTGGGAAGATGTGTAATCCAGGTAGCTGTGGGTGTCGGTGGGTTTGTAAAAAATGTCAGTGTCAAGTCGGTCGTTATTAATGGAGATGGAGAGGTCCACGAAGGGGAGGGAGGTGTCAGAGATTGTCCAGGTAATTTTCAGGTCAGGGTGGAATGTGTTGACGAAGTTGATGAATTGCTCAACCTCCTCACGGGAGCACGAGTTGGTGCCAATGCAGTCATCAATGCAGCGGAGGAAGAAGTGGGGAGTGGTGCCGGTGTAATTACGGAAGATCAACTGCTCTACGTAGCCAACAAAGAGACAGGCGTAGTTGGGGTCCATACGTGTGCCCATGGCTAACCCTTTGGTCTGGAGGAAGTGGGAGGATTCAAAGGAGAAATTGTTAAGGGTGAGAACCAGTTCGACAAAACGAATGAGTGTGTCGGTGGAAGGGTACTGTTGGGGACGTCTGGAGAGGAAAAAAAAGTGCTTGGAGGCCCTGGTCATGGCGGATGGAGGTGTAGAGGGATTGGAAATCCATCGTGAAGATGAGGCGTTGGGGGCCGGGGAAACGGAAGTCTTGGAGGAGGTGGAAGGCGTGGTTGGTGTCTCGAACTTATGTGGGGAGTTCCTGTACTAGCGGGGATAGGACAGTGTCGAGGTAGGTAGAGATGAGTTCAGTGGGGTTGGAGCTTGCTGAGACAATTGGTCGGCCAGGGTGGTCAGGCTTGTGGATCATTGGAAGGAGGTAGAACCGGGAAGTGCGGGGTTCCCAGACTATGAGGTTGGAAGCTGTGGGTGGGAGATCTCCTGCGGTGATGAGGTTCTGTATGGTCTGGGAGATGATGGGTTGGTGATGGGGGTGGGTTCATGTTCGAGGGGGCAGTACGAAGAGGTGTCCTTGAGTTGGCATTTGGCTTCAGCTGTGTAGAGGTCAGTGCGCCAGACTACCACTTCGCCCCCTTTATCCGCTGGCTTGATGGTGAGGTTGGGATTGGAGCAGAGGGATTGGAGGGCTGTGCGTTGTGAGGGTGAGAAGTTGGAGTGGGGGAGGGAGGTAAACAGGTTGAGGCGGTTAATGTTCCAGCGGCAGTTGGAAATGAAGAGATCGAGGGCAGGTAATAGGCCAGCGCGGGGTGTCCAGGTGGATGCAGTGTGTTGGAGGTGGGGGAAGGGGTCCTTGGAAGGTGGGCGGGAGTCCTGATTGTGAAAGTAAGCTCGGCGGCGGAGGCGATGGAAGAATTGTTCGACGTCATGGCATGTATTAAACTCATTGATGCCTGTACGGAGAGGGATGAAGGTAATACCTTTGCTGAGGACTGATGGTTCATCCTCAGTGAGGGGGATGTCTGGGGGAATGGTGAAAACTCAGCAGGGTTGGGAGCTGTGATCTTGTGTGGATGTAGAGCTGGGAATGGGGGCGGAACCTGTAACTGGAGTGGGTGTGTGGTGGGGGGAATGGGGGTGGAGTCATGAGCAGGGGTAGTGTTCCCCTCAGGGTTCTGGGGGGTGAGGATAGTGACAGTGGGGTGACAAGTCAGCAGAATGCAGGTGAGTGGCGCTGGTGGGGGCGGAAGAGGTGGTGACCACGGCAGTAGGGGTGGTAGAAGTCACTGAGCATGTGGCATCAGCGATGATGTGAAGGGCGGTAGTGATGTCATACGTGATGCATGAGGAATTGTGAGGGGTGGAAGTGGTTGTGGGAGCGGCCAAGATGGGTGCCGAAGAGACATCATCAATCAGTGTCGGGTGGCAATTGCATCAGCCGCATGGCTAATGGCGGAATAGATTCTGAGGCCAGCGGAATCTTCTGGAATGTTTCAGGAGCGCTGGATATGGAGGTGGGTGGATAAAAGTTTGTTGTACTTACAGTTTTTGATGTTTGAGATGGAATTGAAATACTGTTTGTTGAGAGGATGAATTCTCCTGAGGATGTAGTACAGAGTGGGTCCTTTGCAATTCTGAGAGAGTGTGGCACTCAGCTGAGGCAGGGCTGACTGTAGAGAGGTTAGGTTCCGGCGCATTGCTGCAAGCTTGCAGTGGAGGATCTTGAAGGAGAACTGTTGCTGGTGCTTTTGAATCTGTAGTCTGTACTGTTTGTACTGTTCGGTCCAAACTCTGCTGGTTTAAAGGTGGTCTGGAGTCCGTGTGGGATGAGTTGGTTACGGAGGCAGGCACTGAGGAAGCAAATGTGGCTGTGATTTGGACCAACCTCCCGCCAGGTCCTCCAGCTCCGCCCACCGTCCTTTCATTGGTCCGGTGCGAACATCAATCACTCGGGGTCCCTTTGTTGGCTAGAGCATGCGCAGTGCGTCCTGCTTTTGCTGATATGTTGGGTAATATGATGAGAGAGTTTACTGAGGGGAAGGATTCCCTTTGTGTGAACTCTGCAGTAGATTTCCTTTATTCATGGAGGGAATTGTCTTCCTACTCATGACTGCATAGCTGTGATTGATGAATCAACGCCATCTGAATCGATACATAAACAGCCCATTTTTACTCCTTCACAACATCTGAGATCTTTACACATTATATCACGCTCTTCTTTGGAGACAAAAAAGTATGAAATGAAGGCTCAAGGAATCAGAGCAGGAGTAGGGCTTTCATCGCCTTCAGCTTGTTCCCCCATTCTATAAGATGATGGCTGGGCCAACCCAGACCTCAACACCTCTTTTATGCTTGATCCGCATAGCCCTCAACTGCTCAATATTTCAAGAATCTATCTGCCCTATTTTAAAATAATTTGAGATAGAATCATAGATTCCCTACTGCGTGTAAACAGGCCCTTCAGCCCACCAAGACACACTGACCCTCCAAAGAGTAACTTAACCATTCCCCTCCACATTTAACTTTCACAGTTGTTTGGGCTCGAAGATTATAGCCATTCACAGACAAAAACTTTACATTTTTTTTTAAAAAATGAATGTTCCCATATGTAATGTCCCCTGGTTTTAGATTTCACTGGTGCTAGAAGATCTAGTCAACCTCTACCCTGTCATGCTCCTCAATCTTTTTTACATAGGATCACCCCTTATTTATCAAGATTCTATTGAATAATGTCCTAGCCTGCTAATCTATTCTTGGTAGGTCAATCATTTCATCTCGAAGCAGCTAAGTGAATCTTTTTTTTAAATGGACACAAATGTTGCTTTATCCTTTATTAAATATGGGAGCTAACATCGTATACAGTACTCCAAGTGAGGTCTCAGCAACAGCCAGTGTGGTTAACCAAATCTCAGTCCATGCTAATACATTACCCCGATACCATGAGCTCCTATATTGTGTAATTAACTTTTACGTAGCATCTTATCATTCGCATTTTTAAAATCCAAATACAGAACATCATTGGTTGCCCTTTATCAGCCCTGCTTGTTATCTCCTCAATGAATTCTCGCAAATTTGTCAAATATAGTTTCTTTTACACAAACCCAGTCTACCATTTTTAATGATAAGCTTTTCTAAATGTCCTGCTATTCTTACTTTAATATTCGACTCTGTAGATTCTTTCAGTAGATTTGCTAAGTATGATTCCCTTCTCTTAAATCCACGTGGTCTCTGTCCAATCCTGTCATTGTTCAGTAAGAAACTTGACTGTACAAGGCTAGCGATTTACTCCCACTGAATCATTGCTCTATTAAAGGTGACAAGCTTTTTTTTATCTTTTCTAAGCACTGAATATATGGAAGTCAATTCTGAAGGAAAAAATCCTCGTCAGTAATGTTCCCACATATGGGGAGTAATTGCTTCTAGTCACTCTTCAGGCTATAGAGGTTAGGAAAGAAAAGAGTTGGCAAAACGTAGCAACATCATTCGGATGGAATGTGCTCATTGGGGAAACTTGCAGGATCTGTGAAGAAACACGTGTTTCAGAGTGTGTGCAATAAACCTGAACATTGTTATTTTTTTCATAGAGCTTGGGACCTGACTGGAGCATCAGAGAAGTTAGTATTGCTTGTTAGATTTCCAAACTTGCCAAATTATTGTTGCTAAATGCAGGTGACATTATCAAAACACATTTCACACTCCCCAGCTAGGAATTTGGTCCCTGTTTTGTTGGTCCATCCATTCCTATCGATAAGAGATTTTTTAAATGTGAGCAGTCCATTTAACTATTTGAATTCATCACTGAAGTATTTAAGTCCTCTTGCATTCTAAATTACTCAATGTGATTTTTTTGTCCTCCCTGAATTTTCCAAGCACTTGGCAGTTCTGGAAATTTCCAACTATTTACAATAGATGCATTTACACTATTGAAGGCAACCTGGCAGATTTGAATACCATTCAGGTAGTCAAAAACAATACAAAAATAACTTTTTGAATTGCTTACTGCACACCAACAATGTAAGCCAAGTACTATTGAAACTACAGATAGAGTCCCAAGGATTCCCAAATCTAAACAGTGCATTCCAGATATGCTCACTATCACCATCTGGGAGCAGTCTCCCAAAGTGCTCCCAGAATTTAGAAAGCGCACACACTGCCCTCCAAAGATAAATCTGCTGTCACAGGCTTCACTCTTATTGCACACAATGACATTTATTGTCCAGTTCTTTAACGTGACAAATGATTTTACAAACAATTTATAAATACTTTAAATTCTGAAGAAAAGTGATGTCACCCCTTTGTAGAAGTGAATGGAAAGTGTGATGTTTGCTTGACCTTTGGCTCTATGTATCAGACTGAATTGAACCTTTAGCAAGATGTGGGATGTTTCCCACACTCTTTGTTTAAAAAAGCAAAGATTATGCTCTGAGAATTAGATGTTCAATCAGGTTTAATAAAAATCCTTTTTCAAAAATTGAGAGTTTGATTTCAGCTCCTTTAAAGAAAAATGTTCTCGGCCTTCAATTTTGTGACATGTGATCATTCTTTGGTAAAGGTGGCTGTGTGCAACACTGCAGGATGTTGGGCTGAAGTGCCTCATTGGGTGGATGAGCTTTATTACTGATGTAACTTGGCTAATTTTGAGATGGAATGTCACTTTGAGTTAAATCTTGTTTTTAAACTGAGGCGTGCTTGTGTAACTCGAGTGTTTGCATTGAACCTTTCACTTTTGGAGATCAGTATTTTTCCGATGTGTTTTGTAAATAAAGCTCAATATAGAAATCACAGTGCTGGAGAACCGCAGGTCTAGCAGCATCTCTGAGGGGAATAAAACATTATAAGTTCAAAGTCTCATGACCTTTTGTCCATTCAGGCGAAGAGTCAGTAAACTGGAAATGTAACACATTTTTCTCTTCACCAATGTCCTCAGAACTCCTAGATTCTCCAGCACTTTGTTTCTGGGGTTCAGATCTCTGGCACCTGCAGTTTATTGTTTTGTTATCGATCCTATGATTTGACTTGGGGTGCTGGAGGCAGCAACTGTGATCAATTGGGATAAAACTCCCCAACCATGAAAAAAAAACACACAGTTCTTTATACTTTGCAAAACACGACTGTAAATAAGAAATGCAATTAAGCTAAGTGCAAGATGGCATACCACCTGCCTTGTCTCAAACTTGCTACTCATCTTTGAGCACTAATCTGTCAGAATTGTGTTTGCTCTCTTCCTTTGAGATCACAGTCCACAAATTTCCCAGTTCCAGTTCCTGGGCCAGGCCCGGTGACCACATTGCAGTGTGGTGGGGATCTTTGTGTCAGCCTGAAATTTTTGTTAAGAGCAACATTGCAGGTTGAAGGTGACGGTTTTGATTAATATTGCGTCATCAAACTTGGAGGAAATCCTTCCGAATATATTGATTAACTGCACTGAGCCTGTTTACATGCAGCCCTGTTCGTAGTGCTGTAATATTCTAAGTTAAGAATCACACAGCACCAGGTTATAGTCCAACAGGTTTAATTGGAAGCACACTAGCTTTTGGAGCGCCGCTCCTTCATCAGGTGATTGTGGAGGGCATAATTCTAAGGCACGGAATTTATAGCAAAAGTTTACAGTGTGATGTAACTGAAATTATCCATTGAAAAATACCTTGATTGTCTGTTGAGTCTTTCACCTGTTCGAATACCATGATAGTTTCACTTCTTTCATGTGTAAATCACAAAATCCTTTCTAAAAAGTTGCATTCCTGACAGTGGCCCACTCAATCACTCATTGTATTAATCACTGAACCTTCTCAACAAAGTAAGGAAACTGGATGAACCACATTACATCTACCAATGAACCAGAAAATACAACAACACAATCAGCCCTCCTGACCCTGCAATTTCTGCCTCACTGTAGGCCAACCACAGCAGCAGAACTGCTGTTCATGGAGTTCAACCTGGATAAATGCGAGGTGATACATTTTGGAAGGTTGAATTTGAAAGCTGAGTACAGGATTAAGGATAGGAGTTTTGGCAGTGTGGAGGAACAGAGGGATCTTAGTGTGCAGGTACATAGATCCCTTAAAATGGCCACCCAAGTGGACAGGGTTGTTAAGAAAGCATCTGGTGTTTTGGCTTTCATTAACAGGGGTAATGACGTCGTGAGACCTTGTTGCAGCTCTATAAAACTTTGGTTGGACCGCACTTGGAATACTGCGTCCAGTTCTGGTCGTCCTATTATAAGAAAGATGTGGATGCTTTGGAGCGGGTTCAGAGGAGGTTTACCAGGATGCTGCCTGGACTGGAGGGTTATCTTATGAAGCGAGGTTGACTGAGCTCGGACTTTTTTCATTGGAGAAAAGGAGAAGAGGGGACCTAATTGAGGTATACAAGATAATGAGAGGCATAGATAGAGTCGGCAGCCAGAGACTATTTCCCAGGGCAGAAATAACTAACATGAGGGGTCATAGTTTTTAGCTGTTTTGAGGAAAGCATAGAGGGAATGTCAGAGGCGGGTTCTTTACACAGAGAGTTGTGAGAGCATGGAATGCGTTGCCAGCAGCAGTTGTGGGGACATTTAAGAGACTCCTGGACATGCATATGGTCACAGAAATTTAAGGGTGCACACATGAGAATCAGTGGTCAGCACAACATCCTGGGCTGACTGGCCTGTTCTGTGCTGTACTGTTCAATGTTCTATGTTCTAACTGCACTCCAGCCCAATCTGAAATCTCATGGCTTGGTATAACCCCCATTCAACCATTAACATCAATCCAGGGGATAAACCCTAGTTCAATGGAGAGTTTCACAGGGCATGCCAGGAGCAATACCAGTCATACTTAAAAATGTGGTGCCAACCTGGTGAAGCGACCCAACCTGCACGCCAAACAGCGCAAGCAACACCAAATAAAACTATGTGATCTAACAACCAATGGATCGGATCTGAGCTCTGCAGTTCTGCCACACCTGGTCAGGAATGGTAATGGGCAATTAAACAACTCACTGGAGGAAGCATCACAGATATCCCCACCCTCACTGATGGAGGGGTCTCACACATCCAAGCAACATACAAGACAACAGCATTTGCAGCAATCTTCAGCCAGCAGTGCCCAGTGGATGAGCCTTCTCCATTGGTCCCTGACATCACAGATGTGAATCGAATTGGTTGAAAACTTATTTCAAATCAGATCAAGAAATGTAGAAGTAGTGTAAAGGCTGTCGGCCCTGCCAACATTGTGGTAATAATACTGATGGCTGTGCTCCAGAAATTGCTGCCCACCACGACAAGTACTGCTCCAGCACTGGCACCTACTGACATTGTGGAACATTTCTAAAGGATGTTCAAACAAAAACGCAGGACAGAGCCAACCCAGCCAATTTCCCTCCATCAGTCGACACTCGCTCAGCAGTGAAGTGATTGAAGGTTTCATCAACAATACTGTCACGCAGCTGCTCAGCAATAACCATCTGTGACACCCAGTTTGGGTTCTGCCAGGGCCACTCAGTTCCTTGTCTTGTTACAGACTTGATTCACAAACTGACAAATAGCTGAATTCCAGAGGTGAGGTGAGGGTGATAGCCCAGTCCCACTCCAAGACCACTACTTCGACTTCAGTGATATCACCTGACCTCACCACAGTCTCAGCTCATTTACTGAAACTCATTCATTCATTTTGTTAACTCTAGATTTCATTATCTAAACCCACTCCTGGCCAGCATCCCACAATCATCCTCCCTATAATCTCCAGAATATTGAAAACTCTACCGCCCAAGTGTTCACTTGTATCAGAACTTGCTTATCCATCAAAAGGCTCCCATTTATAAGCAACAGCAATTTACTTTCACACCCTTGACTTAATTCCTGGTTGTAATCATTCCTCGCTCCATGTGCCAGACACCCATTCACATTTTAATAACTGATTTTAGTTTAGACTCTCAATGATATGTTTATTTTTGAGTTCAGCTGTGAGACTGTTTCTATAGATTCCAAGGCAACACGGTCTGGAATTCCCACCCTCTAAGATCTGCTTTCTTCCTTTAATTCATTCCTGAAAAATTGATTATTTCGCAATGGTTTTGGTCACTGGACATAATATTCCTCATCTGTGGCCTTATGTCAAAAGTTCTCAATATATTTGTGAAATTAAAACGTGTTGATTTGTACAGATATCTTCTACTCTTCACTATCGCTGAGTGAATAATCTGTAATGTCTCCAACCTCACCACGTTGCGAGAGCACCTTCACCATACAACTGCAGCAGTACAAGGAAGTCACACATCATCTTCTCAACAGGCAACAGAGCTTTAGCCTTGATCACTGGTATCTGCTGAAGGAGAAATACACATGTTTCAGGGAGTGCAGTATGAATTATAGGGAATGAAAATGTTGCAGAATTTGACTGTCAGAAATGGAAGGAAAACCACTCACTTACTGGAAAAAACGAACTCTTGGCTGTCAAAGATATTGTGGAAAAAAGAACCTGATAATGGAGCATATGGTCCGGAGCCAGGCAGCAGTGCACAATTCATTTAAAAAAATATCTGTGAATATAATAGTGAAATACTACACAGAGCAAATATACACACGAGAGACTGAGGAAGCTAGATAACAAACAAGTAGACATCAAGGAGCCCAGAGATGAATCAGAGCAATGTTTTCTTTTATGATCCCACAGTCAGAGATGTCTAGCATAGAAAGAGATCTTCAGTCCAACCCATCCATGCCAACCAGATACTCTAACCTAATCTATTCCCATTTGCCAGCACTTGGCCAACATCCCTCAGAACCCTTCCTATTCAAATGCTTTTAAATGTTACAATTTTAGTCGCCTTTTTGGCTCCTTTTGAATTTCCCATTCTCACCACCCCCCCACCCTAAACCTATATCCTCTAGTTCTGGGCTCCACCAACCCTTGTATAAATACGCTCTCCATGTCCCTCACGATTTTATAAACCTCTATAACATCACACCTCAGCCTATGACACTCCAGGGAAAATGACCTCAGCCTATTATGCCTCTCCCTGCAACTCAAATCCTCCAACCCTGGTAACATCCTTGAAAATCAATTCTCAAACCTTTCAAGTTTCAGTACCTCCTTCTGATAAGTGGGAGACCAGAACTGCACACAATATTCCAAAAGTGACCTAGCCAATGTCCTGTCCAGCTCTGACCAATAAAGGGAAGCATACCCAATGCCTTCTTCATTATCCTATCTACTTGTGACTCTACTTTCAAGGAACTATGAACCTGCATTCCAAGGTCTCTTTGTTCAGCAAGACTCTCTAAGACCTTACAATTCAGTGTGTGAGTCCTGCTCTGATTTGCTTTTCCAAAATGCAGCACCTCACATTTATCTAGATTAGATTACTTACAGTGTGGAAACAGTCCCTTCAGCCCAACAAGTCCACACCGCCCCGCCGAAGCGCAACCCACCCATACCCCGACATTTCCCCCTTACCTAACACTACGGAAAATTTAGCATGGCCAATTCACCTGACCTGCACATCTTTGGACTGTGGGAGGAAACCGGAGCACCCGGAGGAAACCCACGCAGACATGGGGAGGACGTGCAAACTCCACACAGTTAGTCGCCTGAGGTGGGAATTGAACCTGGGTCTCTGGCGCTGTGAGGAAGTAGTGCTAACCACTGTGCCACCGTGGTGCCCATAAATTAAACCCTATCTGCCACTCCCCAGCCCATTGTTCCATCCAATCAATATTCCATTGTACTCAGAGATACCCTTTATCACTCTCCGCAATACCTCCAATTTTGGTGTCACCTGCAAACTTACTAACTGTACAGCTTCTATTCATATCCAAATCATTTAAATGAATGATAAAACAAATCCAGAAAAAAATACATTTCTCTGGGTGTGAACATGCTCTGTGTAAATCCTGCCCTATGACTCTCTACCAGAGAGGGCTGCACATGCGTCCCGCTGAACTTTGCCCCCTACAAAGCTGGTGGCTGCACGTGTCCAGTGAATCGTTGCCCCAAATAAAGATGGCGGTGCTCACTCGAGTCAATCGCTGGATGAGGCATTTTCCTGTTTACTGCAAAAACGAAACTAAGTTTCAAATTTGTATTTTCCGATGTGCACCAAATGTCTCTAAACCCTCTTAACCCATACCAACACCATTTCCCACACGCTTCCTGCTGTTTATTTCTATCTTTACCAACAGCTCTCCGTCCACACATCACGAACCGACGGCGAGGATGATCACGTGGTATGGTCTAGTCCCGCCCCTAAATCACCCTGATTGGCCGGAGGACCAACTGCCCCGCCAGGTCCTCCAGCTCTGTCCCTGCCTTTCCATTGGTCCGACACTGACATCAATCACCCGGGGCCCATTGTTGGCTGGAGCATGCGGATTGCTTCGTGGCTTTTGTTGCTGTTCATGAGTTAAAAGATTTAAAAATTACAACAGCATCTCAAAACCACCTGATGAAGAAGCAGCAAACCTCGTGCTTCCAAATAATCCTGTTGACCAATAGCCTGATGTTCTGTGAATTTTACTTTTATCCATCCCATTCCAACATCAACACCTCCAAGTCACGAATGAGGGAGAGATAACATAAGAACTGGGAACAGTAGAAGGCCGTCCTGCCCTTCGAGCCTGCTCTGCCATTCAATTAGATCATGGCTGATCATGTCGTGGACACAGAACCATTTACCCACGTTCTCACCGTGTCCATTAATTAATTACTTTTTTAAAAAATCTAACCTAGCTTTAAAAACGTTTACTGAACTAGCATCAACTACTTCCCTGGGCAATGAATTCCGTAGAGGTCAAGAAGTTCCTTCTCAATTCAGTCTTACATTTGCTGCCTCTAGTCTTGTGGTGATGCCCTCTTGTCCTAGCTTCACCTGCCAATGGAAACATCTCTCTACTTCCATTTTATCCATTCCATTCATTATTTTATATGTTTTCATTCTTCTGAATTCCAATGAATATAATCCCAATCTACTCAGTCTCTCTTAAGCCAACCCCGTCAACTCCGAAGTCAACCTAGTTAACATCCTCAGCACCCCACTTTCGTGCCAGTACATCCTTTCTCAACTAAGGAGATATAAACTATATGGAGTACTCCAGGTGTGGCCTCACCAGCACCCAAATACATCAGGAACATAACCTCTGCTTTTAAACACAATCCCTTCAGCAATGAAGGACAAAGTTCCATTTGTTTTCTGAACTGATTGTTGTACCTGGTGACCAACCTTCATGCAGAAGGATGCTCAGGTCCCTCTGCAGAGCAAATGATGCCAAGTTTTAACATTCAAGTATTTTTTTTTTAAATGTTACTACAACCAAAGAGTATAAACTTTATATTTACGAACATTCTATTTCATTTGACAGACCATTACCCACTCACTCAATGTATCTATGTTCCTCTGCAAAGTTTCACAGTCCTCCACTCACTTTGTTCCGCTAATCATCTTAGTGTCACATGCAAACTTTGACACCCTACATTTGATTCCAACTCCAAATCATCTGTATCAATTGTAAATAATTGCAGTCCCAACACTGATCCTTGAGGCACACTACTTGTCAACGATTGCCAGCCAGAATAATACATATTTATCCCTACACTTTGCTTCCTATTAGTCAACCAATCTTCTACCCCTTACACCATGCACCCTTATATTATGCAACAGCCTCTTGCACAGCATCTTGTTGATGTTTGTTTTGGAAATACAGCTACACCACATCGACTGGGTCCCCGTTGTCCACCTTGCTTGAAATGTCTTCATAGAATTCCAAAAGATTGATCAAGCATGACCTGCCCTTCATGAACCCATGCTGTGTCTGTACAATGGGACAATTTCTATCAGGATTCTGCCCGGCACAAAGATTTGCTGTCCATCAGGGTTCTGTGCATACCGTATAATGTCTGCTCCAACCTTGGCTGTAACTGCGTTGGTCATTGTTATTGTCTAGAGTCCTTGCACTCCATCTGTACCATTGTTGGCCAGCTGAATTGCTCCCCTCTGTGTAATACTGCTAGTCCACTGCTATTGTCCACTGCTAGTCTGATAGATGGGTGTCTGCATTGTCATTGTGGTAATGGTTGAGACAGACCTTTCTTCTGATTTCCCCTCATCGCTTTCTTGGCACACTGGGGGGAGCAGAAGAAAGTTCATTCAGGATTTTCCTGAATGAAGGCCGTCTCAATAGAGTTTCTCTACGTTTCTGGGAGTCAGTCATGCTATCCACAGATTTCTGGGAGTCCCCATTTTCAAGTATAGTAGAAATCTGAACAGTCTGAACTTGAGGGGACTGTATGACTGAGGACTGAGCTGCTTGGATAACTCCTTGGACTTAAACAGTCTGCCCATTCGGCAATTGCACGAAAGTTACTGCTGGACTTGTTGTTGATTGGATCCCAGTCATGGTTATCTGCATGGTCACATTATATATTAATGATCTTGATGAAGGGACTGGGGGCATTCTAACGCAGTTTGCTGATGATACGAAGTTAGGTGGACAGGCAGGTACTATTGAGGATATGGGGAGGCTGCAGAAGGATCTAGACAGTTTGGAAGAGTGATCCAGGAAATGGCTGATGGAATTCAATGTGAGCAAACACGAGGTCTTGCAATTTGGAAAAAAGAATACAAGCATGGACTACATTCTAAACCGTGAGAAAATTAATAAAGCCAAAGTACAAAGGGATCTGGGAGTGCTAGTTGAGGATTCTCTAAAGGTAAACATGCAGGTTCAATCCGTGATTAAGAAAGCGAATGCGATGTTGTCTTTTTCTCAAGAGGGTTGGAATATAAAAGCAGCGACCTGCTCCTGAGACTTTAATTAGCTCTGGTTAGGCCCCATTTGGAGTGCTGAGTCCAGTTTTGGTCCCCACACCTCAGGAAGGACATACTTGCACTGGAGCGTGTCCAGCGGAGATTCACACGGATGATCCCTGGAATGGTAGGTCTAACATATGAGGAATGGCTGAGGATCCTGGGATTGTATTCATTGGAGTTTAGAAGGTTAAGGGGAGATCTAATAGAAACTTACAAGGTAAAACATGGCGAGGAAAGGATGGACACGAGGAAATTGTTTCCGTTAGATGAGGAGACTAGGAGCGGTGGGCACAGCCTTAGAATTAGAGGAGATCAATTCAGAACAGAAATGCGGAAACATTTCTTCAGCCAGAGAGTGGTGGGCCTGTAGAATTCATTGTCACGGAGTGCAGTGGAGGCTGGGACGCAAACTGTCTTCAATGCAGAGATTGATAAATTCTTGATTTCACAAGGAATTAAGGGCTACAGAAAATGCGGGGAAGTGAAGTTGAAATGCCCATCAGCAATGATTAAATAGCGGAGTGGACTCGATGGGCCGAATGGCCTTACTTCCACTGCTATGTCTTCTGGTCTTATGGTTTAATTTGAACACTTTCCTCAGATACTCATTGCCAAGTATGCCTTTTCATACAGTCTTTCCTTTTCACTGGAATAGACCTTTGTAAAATATTTTTGAAAATCTTCCACTGCTCATCAACTTTCCACCATAAAATTTTTGTTTCCAGTCTACTTTATCCAGATTCTCTCATTCAAATCTAGTTCCCAGCGTTCAAGCACACGACCCAGTTATTAGATTTTATCTTCATACTCTCCATATGTATTCTAATTCAACCATATGGTGATCGCTTCTTCCCAGGGGATCCCTAACTCTGAAGTCATTAATTATTCCTGCCTCATTGCACAGGGCCAGGTCTTGGATAGCTTGCTCCCTTGTCAATTCCATTTCATACTGTTCAAGAAAACTATCATGAATACACTTAATGAACTCTTCAAGGCTACCTTGAATGAGGAGATTTGACCAATCTACATATAGATTAAAATCACCCACGATAATAGCTGTACCATTTGTAGAGGCATTAGTTATGTATTTGTTTATTGCCCATGCCAATATAATGAAATCATTTGGTGGCCTATACACTACGCCTATCAGTGACTTTCTTGTTAGAATTTTGACTGCATCATTCCTGTTTCTCCTAATATATGGCAATAACAACAACTACTTGCATTGTATGGAACTTTCACAATGGCAAATCTCCTAAGGTGCTTCATGGATGATCAAAACGTTGATTAAAGAGAATGATTTTAAAATACATCTTAAAAGGAGGAGAGAGAAGTTTAGGGAGGCTATTCCACAGACTTCTGCCCTTGACAGCTCCAACTGTGGAGTGATGCAGGTGGGGTTGGTTGGAAAGGGGACGTGCAAAGGGGAAATGGAAGAGCGCAAGCAGTGCATAAAGTCTTAAGGACAGAGGAGGTTCCAAACTCAGTCTGTCTATCATAGAGAGTACGGCTGCCTCATGGACTTTGAAGCACTGCATCAGTTCCATGCATGTCATGACTATAGTGCGAAAGGAGATTTCTGCTGTCTTAAACAGAGTGACGAATGTTGTATTGTGGGCTTATGAAATGTCACTGATCTCTACCAAACATGTACGAGGTAGAGTCAGGGCAATAATAAGATGCTGCAACAGGGGGGGAACAGGTAACTCCATACAAAACCCTACTCCTTCTCACCAATTTTCACCTCCAAACCTGAGGGAGTTCCAGAAAAGCACCTTTATATCCCACCACAACACTTTATCCAACAATCATGGTATATGGCTGGGCACAAGGAAGAGTGAAACAGACTGTATTGGGACCCTGAAACACTTGGTAAAGACTAAATTCATCTGAGTATTGAGATCCCCACCACATTGTATGCGTTTTCTATTGTTTTTACTCGGTTCCTGACTTCCCTTGTTTTCCCTCATGAACCTGTTCAAAAATGGTTTTACACACACCTGCACCATCTGTGAATTGAACCCAGGTCTCTCGGTCCAAGATTTGGGATATTTTCACCGCATCACAAGGCGTCGACTCCAACTTCCCTTGTCCCTTAATGTTTCTGTTGCTGAGCTGCTGAGTCGCGCCTCAATCAACACTGCAATTGGGAGGAAGGGGCGGAACCGGAGGACAGAGCAGCAACCGGTCCTCCAACCAGAGTGAGGATTGGGACCAATGCATTCACGGGAGTGAACGCTTCAGGATTGGTCAGAATGTAAACTGTTTTGCAGGATTGATCATTCTCACGACATAGTGGAGCATTATCTCCTCTCATAAAACAATGTAAGGTTTTAAAGAAATCGTTAAGATGTAAATCTGACAACATAGTTAAGATGTAAATCTGACAATGTACATATTTCCAATCGATTTACACAACTCAAGTAACAAATTTATTTTCAAGCTCCCAGAACGATTGGTAATTTACATACCTGCCCGGATGGTTAAGTTGGACCGAAAAATCTATTTGTATATGTACCATCTCAGTGACTGTAACTCGACAGAGCAATTGTTAATGTCTAATACTTCTCCCGTGAATCTCTGCAGATATGCATATTCTCTATAAACTCACTGATAACCTCCGACGCACGCGCAGTTTGGTTTGTATGAAGTGCATGCGCAGTGTCACATTAACCAGGACACGGCGCGACATGGAGCAGCTTTCTCCGGGTGCGGCTACGATCGGCTTCAGAGACCGGCGTGTGGGAGACTTACTGGGAGAAAGGAGCGGAGAGAATTCACAAGCCGCGGATATAGGTGAAAAAACCCGAAAAAGACCCTCCAGGCCCGGATAAGGTGGTCTCTGTCGGGAAAGCGGCCCAGGGTCACGGCCGCCATTTGTTTGAGGGAAGAGGGAGCGCGGGCCTCAGAGCCGCCATCTTGAGAAGGTCAATGTGCAGGAGGGCGGTGCTATCGTGGTCAAGGACAATCGGAGGAAAGACCCTCCTTAGATTACTTCACTAAAGACATAAATGCACCCAATGTATTTTTCTTAACATCAGCAATTGTTTAATACTAAATTACAGGTTTTTGATTACATCTTTTTTGAAGCATTTAATTCACATTCAATCATTTACAATGACGGGATTTGAACCTGTGTCCAGAGGACATTTGCTAAGTTTCTGGATAAGTTGTCTCAAAATAATTCCACTCGGCCATCACTTCGCCTGCTCGCAGGTTGTGCATCCCAGTGCAACATGAATCAAAACCCTTTCTTCCCGCACAATTGTTTGATCTTGCACTCTGGTGATATTACGTAGTAACTCTCCATGTGGTATCCCTCACTGTGTAGGCCTAATTGTTGTCTCTGTTAGTGTCCCTCGCTCTTGCAGCTACTCCAGATCCTGAGCAAGCAGAATTCTCCACTCCAGATAGACGATGGAGACTGGGATGTTCCAGATTTCTGTGGGACTCAGTGCCATTTGACATTTGACTCACTGCATCAGTCTAATTTCCCATTCTGTTTATCTGTATGTAGGTACTTAGGAAGGTCCTGACCTAATAGATTCAGCTGCTGGGTGTCTCATCCATCCCTCATTGAAGATGGTTTGTCAGCCAGAGAGACACAGGGCAGGGAGATCTGGAGCCTTCAACAAATTCTGCAGTGAGGTAAGATCACTCGCAGTGCACAGAGCAGAGAGAAATGAGAGGGCTACAAACATCAACTATCAGGACATGACATAGCTATAGTGCTGGAGGGGGAGCACAGTACAGACACACCCGAGGTTCAGTCACCGCCTTTACTGCAAGTCTTATTGTACTAAGACAACATCAGGAGTGTCACAGTTATCAATCCAAGCCTGTGCTGTCTTAGTGAGCATCAGTACAAAAGAGGGGAAAGCAGGCCTTCCACGAGAGGGTGGGAATGCTGTCTGGGAATGTTACATTCTGTGTTCCCTCTCCCACACTGTATCTATGGCTTGTCTTGTGGATCAGTGGCTTCAATCATTCTAATGCCAAAAACAGTTCATATCTTTGTGCTTTCCTCCCCTCTCACCAATCACTTCATACTTTTGAAACCTGCTCCAGTCCAGACGACCATCCATATCTCTCTACCTTACTTCAGTCTCAACAACATGCCTTGTCACGATAGTCCACTCCCCCAATGACCCAAGACTTAGGATCTGTTTCTGTGCTGCATGACTCTCTGGCCGAAGTCATCAATGCTAACCAGGTTTCCTGAACTGAATGAGTTGCATTTCCCTGCGTTCAGCCCATGGCCCTTCAAAACTTCTCCCCTCCATATTCCTGCCCAAATGTATTTTCCATGTTGTAATTGTTCTTGTTTCTCCCATGTGCCACTGGCAGTCCATTCCGTACATGAACCGTCCTCTGTGGAAAATGTTGCCCCTCAGCTCCCTAAGTAAATCTTTCCTCTCGGTCACTCCTCAGGACTTACCCCCATTCTGCTGTGGGACACAACCCCTCCCCAACATAGACTCCCCTCAGACATTACCCATCCTGCTGTGGGACACAATACCGCTCCAGTACTGAATCATTTGGGCCTTACCCATCCTGAAGTGGGACACAACACCTCCCCGGTACACACTTCCCTTTAGGCCTTAACCATCCTGAAGTGGGACACAATCCCTCACCGGTACAGATGGCCCTCGGGCCTTACCCATCCTGCTGTCGGACTGAACTCCTCCTTGGTAAAGTCTAATGTTGAGCCTTGCCCAACCTTGCTGTTTACACAACCCCACTTGGGTACAGTTTTCCCTCTGACCCATCCCCAGTATAGACTGTCCTCAGGCCTGATGCATCTTGCTGTGGGACCGAACTCCTCCCCGGTACAGTCTACCCTTGAGCCTTACCCATCCTACTTTGGACTCATACCCTCCCCGGTACAGATTACCCTCTAGCCTTAACCATCCTGCAGTGGGACACGACCCATCCCCAATACAGACTCCCCTCGGGCCTTCCCCATCCTGCTGTGGGACACAACCCCTGCCCATTACAAAGTCCCCGCGGGCCTTACCCATCCTGCTGTGGGACAGGTTGACAATTGTATTGAATAGTATCCCTCCAGTGTGGAAACAGGCCCTTAGTCCAGCAAGTCCACACCGATTCACGATACATACCCTGCTCAAAATACTTCAAAATACATAGAAACAGTGATCGCTGAATTGGTTAAAAACTCCACAGTTACATTGGGCAGTTTAAAAGTCTCGCTGTATTGGTGATGTGTTCCTTTTTCTTCAAACAGGTAACATTTTTATTAAAGCAGCAGATGTTCATTCTGAGAGTGTCTCTGTTAAACTAGAATCTGTTCTGTTCTCTGTGTAACAGGCTGTTGTTGTGTGCGATGGACTGTCACTACCAGTGTAATTGACCTGTGAGTCCTTGATCAGGTTTCTTTTGTCTGTAAATCTAGAGTTCAGCGAACTATGCATCTTCTTTTCTTAGCGAAAACAAAGAAACATTTCTCAACGAAAAAACGGCACATCACAAAGCTATTTCATGGATTTCTGGCACACACCACCGGCCAGTGTATCTGATAAGTCTGTTTCCTGAATAATTCTGAACTCGATCTGTAACTCTGACAGTATCTGAATTGCTTGTCAGTTGGTTGAGAATTCAGTCTCTTTGTTCTGAGCTGTTTTGATGCAGGCGGTGGCTTTATTCTGTCTCTGCCAAGCTTGTTTTCTCCTTCTGCTGTGATTCTGGGAGATTCCTTTCTGCAGGTTAGAATATTCAGTGACTGAATATTGAATGATTTTGACTCTATCAGAGCAGTGGCCTTGTTTTCAGCTCATTATTCACTTTCCATTTCCTGGTTGTGTTGAATGTTACAGAAACAGGCTCTGAGCAATGTTTCCAATCACTTGTATTGGATTCACTGACAGCCACGTCAGTCAGTTTCAGGCTGATGGATCAGTTTCTCTGTCCTATTAGATGGTGGCCACTTGCTCAGTTTCCGATGGATCAGCTCAGTGTCAGGCCATCAGCTGCTGAAACCCTCCATCCAGCATTTGTTCCCTCTCACCATGACTACTCCAATACAGTCCCAGCTTGTCTCCCACATTCTAACTCCATATACTCATGATCACCTCAGACTCTACTCTCAGTGTCCTTACAGCAAGTCACGTACGTCATCCACCTCCATTTCACGCTGCTCTACATTACATTCAGTACAAATGTAATTTCAGAATTCCATTCATTGCGTTTAGAAACACCTATGCTCTTGTCCTAAACAAACATCCGGGTTCAATCAGGTAGGTGGTGTCCGCGTGGTTGGGTTGGAGCAGCAGCAGGACACTGAGGATCGTACAGGGGACAAAGATGGGATTGGATGCGGGATGTTTAAGGAGAGAGAGCTGGTGTATTGTTGGGGGTAGCTTCTCAGGGGAGTAGCACAGCGGTAGCCAGGTCTATAGCACCACAACTCAGTGGCCTGAGTTATCGGGAGAGTTTGGACAAGCTAGGACATTTTTCTTCAGAGCACAAAAGACATAAGGGAGATCTTATAGAAATGTATATGATCATGAGAGGCATGGATAGTGTGAATGCATTCAGTCTTTTACCCAGGGATGAAGAATCGAGGACTAGAGGGCATCAGTTTAAAGTTAGAGGGGAAAGAATAAAAGGGAACGTTAGCAGCAACTTTTTAACACAGATGCTGATTCTCATACGGAATGAGCTGTCAGTGGAAGTAACTGAGGCAGGTACATTAACAACATTTAAAAAGCATTTGGACAAATACATGGATAGGAAAGGATTAGAAGGATATGGAGCATGGGCAGGGAAATGGGTTAGCCATGGATGGACATTATGGTTGCCAGGGATCAGTCTGGCCCCTAGGGCCTCTCTCTGTGCTGTAGGACTCAATGAATCTATAACTGACTCTGCTGTAGAACAAGGTCGGGCAAAATCCACGGGAGCGAAAATGGGAGGAGAGCCACAAGTTGGGGGGAATAGACAGGTCTTACTGTGGCTGCGTCCGAGACTCAAGGATGGGGTGTTGTATCCCTAGTGTCTGGGTAAAGGACATCTCTGAGCATTTGCTTGAAATTCTGAATTGGGAGAATGGGAGGCCAGAGGTCATGGTGCACATTGCTACCAACAACACGGGTAGAAAGAGGGATGAGATCCTGAGGAGTAAGCACAGGAAGTAGGGAATGACTGAAAAGCAGGAGGGTAGTAATCACTGCATTATCACCAGTCCCATGTGCTTGTGAGATAAGGAATTGAAAGATAGCAGAGATGAATGCATGGCTGAAGAGCTGGTACAGTGGGAGAGTTTCAGGACCTTGAATCATTGGGACCTCTCCTGGAGCAGGGGTGACCTGAACTAGAGGGGAACTGATAACCTCACAGGGAGGCTTGCTCCTGCTACCAGGGAAGGGTTTAACCTAGACTGGCAAGGTCCTGGGAATCACAGCAGAAGGGCAGCACGTGGGGGGTAAGGAAGTTCGGAAGATGTATACGAGTCAATCAGAACGGAAATACAGAGAAATGAACACTATAGTATGAATGGGCTGATTGTGTTAATTTCAACACAAGGCGCAACATAGCTAAGGTAGTTAAGCTCAGAACCGATATTGTGGCCATTCCAGACATTTGGTTCGGAGAAGAACAGGACTGGCTGCTCAATATTCCAGGGTTTCATTGTTCCAGATGAGATGGAGAAGAGGGTAAAATAGGTGGAGGAGTTGCATTACCAATCGGGTGAATGTTACATCTGCACTCAGGACATACTGGAGTGGTTCGCCCACTGAGGCAACGTGGATAAGAAGGATGCAGTTAATGGGATTATACTATAAGACCCTCAATCTGCCAACGATACCTCGAAATACAAATATCTCGGCAGATTATGGAAAGAGGCAATAACAACAGAGTTCTCAGAGTAACTTTAACTTCCCCACCCTTTGCTGGCACAAATTTAGAGCAAGGGGCTGAGACGGTGCAGGGTTTGTTACGTGTATCAAAGAGGGTTTCTTGAAATTGTAATGTAAAGGAGGGGCAGGGGCCATAGTGGACCTTATATTGCTGAATTAGCCTGGCCAGGTGACAGACCTATCAGTGGGAGACCATTTTGGAAACAGTGATCGCAACTTAAGTTTATTTTTAAGGCAGCTACGAATAAATGGCATGTTTCTAAATTGTGGGATTGCAAATGTTGTCAGTATTAGGAAGGAGCTAGGCAGTGTTAATTGGGAGGAGCTGTCATCAGACAATGTCGCATTGGGCACATGGGAGTTAGCAAAAGGCTTGCTGATCAGAGTTCACGGCCAGCATGTTCCAGTAAGGAGGAAGGATGAGGCTGGCAATGTAAGGGCCCCTTGGATAACAAGGGAGGCTGGGAATTTAGTCAAAAGGGAAAAAGACAAGCCTTTGCAGGTTTGTGAAGCTAGAATTGGACATGGCATGTGAGGAATGTAAAATAACAAAAGCTGTAAGGAACCTGAACAGGGAATGAGCAGAGCAAGGAGGAGCTTGCCCTTCGCAAGTAGGGTTAAAGTGAATCCTAAATTGTTCTGGAGATAATTACCCACAAGAGGATATGGACATGGATCGTTACAACACAGTACAGGCCTTTTGGCACCTTAATGTTGCACCGACATGTGAAAAAAATCTGATGCCTATCTAACCTCCACCCTTCCAATATTACCCATATGTATGTCCAATGCCCATTTAAATGCCCTTTGTGTCAGCGATTCTACTACTATTGCAGGCAATTAAGTCACCTCTCGAACTTCTTCTCTCCAACTAAAACAGCCTCCATTCCCTCAGCCTTTCCTTGTCAGACCTTCCTTTCATACCTGGCCATATCCCAGTAAATCTCCTCTGTACCCTTTCCACAGCTTCCACATAACTAGTAAAGAAGTCGGGCCAGTCAAGACTAAAGGAAGGAAATTGTGCTTGAAGTCAGTGGAAGTGGACGAGATCCTAAATAATCACTTTGCATCGGCATTCACCCAGGAAAAGGATATAGAGGATAATGAGATTTGTGTGGAGCATGCTAATGTGCTCGGGCATTTTTGAGGTCGAGAAAGAAGCGTTAGATTTCTTGAAGAGCATTAAAGTGGATTAATCTCGAGGACCCGATGGTAGCTACCCCAGGTTATTTGAGAAAGGAAAGACAGGTGGTTTTTGGGGTCTTGGCCATGATTTTTGAACCCTCGCTAGTCATTGGAAAGGTCACAGTGGACTGGTGAGTAGCTTATGGTTTTCCTCTCTTCAAGAAGGGAAATAGGGGCTATCCAGAAAATTATAGTCTGGTGAGTCTCACCTCAGTGGTTGGGAAGCTTTGGACAGAATTCTTACGGATAGGATTTATGCGCATTTGGTAAAGAATGACCTAATTAGGGACAGTCAGCGCAGCGTTGACGGTCAAAATGTTTTACCCAGAGTTGAAATATCTTTACTAGAGAATGTGCATTTAAGGTGAGAGCGGGAGAGCTCAAAGGAGTTGTGAGGGGTAATATGTTTTCCACAGAGTGTGTTCGGAATCTGGAATGCCAGGGATGGTGGAGGAGGCAGATATGAGAGGGGTGTTTAAGGGGTTTTTGGGTGAGTATGTGAATATGCAAGGATATGGAACAAAGATAGGCAGAAAGGATGAGTTTAATTTGGTGTCACGTTCAGCACAACGTTATGGGCTGAAGGGCCCGTTCCTGTGCTGTACTGTTCTTTCTTATGTTTCTTTTGTTACAACATGACGGTGAACCCCTCTGTTAATTAAAACAAACACCCAGAAAAGTTCACCTCACCACATAACCTGTTAAAGTCTGAGTGACCGAGAACTCACAAATTCCACTATTTAAAGAAAATAGCATCAATTTATTTTGAACTCGAAATGTGAATATTAAACAACTATTTATAAATCTAAGCTCTCCCTTTTCTTCACAGCTTATTATCTGCCTCCAGCACTATAACTATACGTTATGTCAATAAGACACTTATTAAAATAACATCAAATTAATTTCAAACCCACACAGTGACTCGTGAATTTTGTGTCCTTCTGCTTCTGGCGGAGGATCTCCCTGGGTCGTCGTCTTCATTTACTCTGAGTATGTTTCTTATGAAAAGGTACCCTTTGATTGAGAGACTTTCCTAATTTCTTGTCGAGCAAGATGTTAACTCTCCCAGACAGCAGTTACTTTCTGACCAGTTTTTAAAATGTCTGCAATTTAATTGCCCCCATTAGAACATCTCATTGGCTTGATGCTGGCAAAACAATAAATTCAAACTCGATTGAGTTTTGGAATCGTGGGTATAATTTAAACTGATAGGTTAAATTTCAATTATTGTCAAAACAGCAACCAACTCAGGTCTCTCTCTCTCTCTTTCTCAGCTTCATTTTTACAACACTTTGAGCATTATCTTATCAGCAAGTTCATTTATTAAAGTGACAAGCACCAGATTGTTTACTAGACCTTGTTGGCTTAATATTTCAATTTCAACATAAAAAATTGGCTTGTGTTTGTGAGAGGATCATGTTGCTGTGTGCAACAGACTGTCACTAATAAGATTATGCCTCCGATAACTCAGATTTCCTTAGTCTGTAAATTCTGCACGAAGTGATTTAAACACCAGGAAAGGGGTTTGGTTTTCCACTGTGATTTCCATTAATGCACTTAGTGGAACCTCAGGCACACAGATGGACACAGATGGGTGCAAATTTGTTTTCTTTCCTGAAGGAAGCACACACTGCCATCAGAGTGTTTGTAACAGAAGGGCACTGACTCATTCCTGGGACTGGAGGTTGTTTACAAAGTGGGACTAAGTGGGTGAGTACTGCAGGTGAATAAGAGGTGTTTTCATTGAACTGGATATTATGATCAAAGAGATTGGCAGGATTGATGTTGGCAGCTGTCTCTGCTGATAGGAATCTACAATGGGTCCCAGTCTCAGGAATGGATGGCAGCCTGAGTGACTGAGATAAGGAGAAATGACTTCACTCAAACATCTGGGAATCTGTGATCATTTCCCCCTCAAGAACGGAATCACTGACTACATTCCAGAGAATAATTTGCCATGTGGATAATACTAAGTGGATCAAAAGATGTTGCAGAAACTGGGTGAGTTCTGAAAAGTTGACAATGATGTTACTAAAATGAATACAAATGCTGTGGCTGCTGGAAACAGACTGGCCGCAACTGTAGAGAGAGAGAAGCAGAGTTAATGTTTTGCATTTGATGTAACTGTTAAGCAGAACAAAGAATGTTATTAAGCTATGGTTAGACTCCTGGGGATAAATGGTATTGTTCTGTCTGTGTGGTTGAAGGTTTTTTTGGAGAGACAATCCCCTCATTTGCTTGACTGTGGCGCTGTGATTGCGCTATTGAAACAGCAAGGACTCTTTCTGGGTCTCATTGATGTCTGGGTGTAAATTGGGTCCGTTGTTCATCGCTGACTCTGTAGGCAGTTCTGATACATGGGAATATTCAATTTTAAATGTTGATCTTGCAAAACAGGAAGATTTTCTCCCAGGCAGGGATTCTGACGTCCATTACTGATCCTCACTGACCATGACAGGACTCAAACCGTGAGATTTATTTTTGTGACTGACACAGTCAGATGTGGTATACAGTAGCTCACACAGTCCTGTCTTTACACACATCCCGGCTTCTAGACTCTGAATCAGAGGATCTTGATGGAGGAACCCTTGCAACAGATTGGGTATCCAAGAGATACCCAATATCCACATTTTCCCTCAGGGGGAGTCCCTGAAAGGTTGTCTGTCAGGATCAGAATGGATATTTCTTTAATATTTACTCAGTTAATTGCTAAAACAGAGAGATTCACTGGAGGCCCAGATTGTCAGCTTGAAGAGTAGTCACTGCTTTGATGTAGGAAATCGAAGGGTATAATTTGGATTGTTCATTTCACCCAGTTGTAGAGGGGGCTATAGCTTTCATTGTGAGTGGGAGCTTGAGAGAAGCTGATTTACCGTGGTTGTGGGGATGTTTATACAAACTTTCAGGAACGGATTAATACACCAGAGGAATGTGTCAGTGTTTACAGGGGGCTCCGAGAGGGGTGGGGGTGGGGGAATGTGTCAGTGTTTACAGGGGGCTCCAAGAGGGCTGGGCAGGGGGAATGTGTCAGTGTTTACAGGGGGCTCCGAGGGGGTAGGCATGGGGAATGTGTCATTTTTTACAGTGGGCTCCAAGTGGGGTGGATGGGAAAATGTGTCAGTGTTTACAGGGGGCTCCGAGGCGCTGGGAGGAATGTACCTCTATTTACAGGGGCATCCCGTCCCCTCACCCACCCCCAACACCATCCAAACCCGCTCCCATCAAGCCTGTCCGAAACCGCCCCCCTACCCCGACCGACACCATTCCCCCCAATCCCGTGCAACGCCGTTCTCGCCACCCCATTCCCCCCAAACCCGTTCCCCCAACCCCGTGCAATGACGTTCCCCCAACCCCGTGCAATGACGTTCCCCCCAACCCCGTGCAATGACGTTCCCCCCAACCCCGTGCAATGACGTTCCCCCCAACCCCGTGTAACGCCGTTCCCCCAACCCCGTATAACGCCGGTCCCCCAATCCCGTGTAACGCCGTTCTGCCCAACCCCGTCCGACGCCGTTCCCCCAAACCCCATGCAATGCCGTTCCCCCAACCCCGTCCCCCAATCCCGTCCAATGCCGTTCCCCCAACCCTGTGCGACGCTGTTCCCCCCAACCCTGTCCCACCCCTTTGCCCCCAAACCCATTGCCACCAATCCCAGAGTGCCTAAGGGAATCCTCAGAGTGTGTGAGGGAGCCCCCAGAGTGTGACAGGGAGGATCCCAGGGAGTCCCAGATTGTGTGAGAGAGTCCCATGGTGTGTAAGGGAATCCCCAAGTGTAAGAGACAATCACAGAATGTCCCAGAGTGTGTGTGTGTGCGAGAGAACGTCCTGGGGTGGGGGTGGGGGGGTTGCGCGCGAGAGCTACCCTTGTGGTGGTGGGCCCGGTTTCACACGTGAGAGAGAGAGTGTCTCGGGGTGGGGGGGCGCGTGCACGTGACAGGGCGTCCCAGGGGTTCACACGCACGCGAGAGAGCATCCCAGGGTGTCCCAGACTGTGTACCCAGAGTGTGTGGGAGAGGGTCCCAGTGTCCCAGCGTATGTAAGGGAATCCCGGAGTGTGAGAGAGTGTCCCAGAGTGTGTTTGTGAGTCCCAGAGTGTGTAAGGGAATCCGAGTGTCCCAGTGTGTGTGAGAGATTCCCGGAGTGTCCCAGAGTATGTGGGAGAGGGTACCAGTGTCCCAGAGTGTGTGTGAGAGAGTGTGAGTCACAGAGTCCCAGATTGCGTAAGGGAATCCCAGAGTGTGCGGGCGAGGATCCCAGTGTCCCAGATTAGGTAAGGTAGTCCCAGAATGTGTTAGGGATTCCTAGAGTGTGTGAAAGAATTCCAGAGTGTCCCAGAGTATGTGAGAGAATCCCAGAGTGTGTACCTACAGTGTGTGGGAGAGGGTCTCAGTATCCCAGAGTGTGTGTGAGAGAGTGAGAGTCCCAGATTGCGTAAGGGAATCCCACAGTGTCCCAGAGTGTGTTAGGGATTCCGAGAATGTGTGAGAGAATCCCAAAAAGTCCCAGAGTGTGAAATGGAATCCCACAGTGAGTGAGAGAGTCTCCCAGGGTGAGTGAGAAAGTCCCAGAGTCCCATGGTGTGTAAGGGAATCCCCGAGTGTGAGAGAGAGTCCCAGAGTGTGTGAGAGAATCCCAGTGTCCCAGAGCTTGTAACGGAATCCCAGAGTGAGTGAGAGACTCCCAGAATCCCATGGTGTGTAAGGGAATTCCTGATTGTAATGGAGAATCCCCGAGTGTAAGAGAGAATCACAGAATGTTCCAGAGTGTGCCAGTGTGTGTAACGGAATCCCAGAGTGTCCGAGAGGACATCCCGTACTGGCCTCTTACCCTCCCTCGATCTCTTCATAGCCAACTGCCGCCCCTCCTAGTTGATTTTGTTCGAGAGTGTGTAACAGAATCCCAGGGTGTGTGTGAGAGTGTCCCAGGTTGTGTGTGAAAGAGTCCCAAGATGTGCCAGAGGGAATCTCAGAGTGTATGAGCGGGAATCCCAGAGTGTGTGAGAGGGAATGCCAGAGAGTCCCAGGGTGTGAGGGTATCCCGGAGTGTGTGAGAGAATCCCCGAGTGTCCCAGTGTGTGAGAGAGAGTCCCAGGGTGTGTAATGGAATCCCAGAGTGTGTGTGAGAGAATCCCAGAGTGTCCCAGGGTGTGTGTGAGAGAATCCCAGGGTGCTTGTGAGAGAATCCCAGAGTGTCCAAGAGTGTGTAAGGGAATCCCAGAGTGTGTGGGCGAGGGTCCCAGTGTCCCAGGGTGTGTAAGGGAGTCCTAGGATGTGTGAGAGAGTCCCAGTGTCCCAGATTGTGTAAGGGAATCACAGAGTGTGTTAGGGATTCCCAGAGTGTGTGAGAGAATCCCAGAGTGTGAGAGAGAATCTCATAGTGTCCCTGTGTGTAAACGGAATCCCAGAGTGTGTAACGGTATCCCACAATGAGTGAGAGAGAGTCCTAGAGTGAGTGAGAGGATCCCAGAGTCCCATGGTGTGTAAGGGAATCCCCGAATGTTAGAGAGATTCCCCGTGTGTGCCAGAGTGTTCGAGAGAATCCCAGTGAGTGTAAGAGAATCACAGTGTCCCAGAGTGAGTGGGAGAGGGTCCCAGTGTCCCACAGTGTGTGAGAGAGTCCCAGGTTGTGTGAGAGATTCCCAGAATGTGTGAGAGAATCCCATAGTGTCCCAGGGTGTGTGAGAGAGTCCCGGTGTCCCAGATTGCGCTCGGGAATCCCAGAGTGTGTTAGGGATTCCTAGAATGTGTGAGAGAACCCCAGTGTGTATAACAGAACCCCACAGTGAGAGAGAGATAGAGTCCCAGAAACCCATAGTGTGTAAGGGAATCCCCGAATGTTAGAGAGATTCCCCAAGTATGCCAGAGTTTGCGAGAAAATCCCAGTGAGTGTAAGAGAATCAGTGTCCCAGAGTGTGTGGGAGAGTCCCAGAATGTATGTGAGAATCCCGTTGTGTCCCAGAGTGTGTGTAAGGGAATCCCAGAGTGTGTAGGCGAGGGTCCTAGCGTCCCAGATTGCGTAAGGGAATCCTAGAGTGTCCCAAAGTGTGTAAGCGATTCCTAGAGTGAGTGAGAGAATCCCAGAGTGTGTGTGAGGGAGCCCCAGAATGTGTGAGACAATCCCAGAGTGTCCCAGAGTATGTGAGAAATTCCCCGAGTGTGCGAGATAATCCCAGTGTGCGTAAGGGAATAACAGTGTCCCAGAGTGTGTGGGAGTGGATCCCACAGTGAGTGGGAGAAGGTCTCAGTGTCCCAGGTTGTCTGAGAGAGTCCCCGGTTGTTTGAGAGAGTCCCAGACTGTGTCAGAGAATCCCATAGTGTCCCAGAGTGTGTAACGGAATCCCATAGTGTCCCGGAGTGTGTAACGGAATCACAGAGTGTGAGAGAGAATCACAGTGTCCCAGAGAGTGTGAGAGTGCCCAGAGTGTGTGTGAGAGAATTCCAGAGTTCTATGGTGTGTAAGGGCATCCACGAGTGTAAGAGAGGATCACAGAATGTCCCAGAGTGTTTAGCGGAAACCCAAAGTGTGTGATTTAGTGAGTGAGTCCCAGGGTGTGTGTGTGTGTGTTTGAGTGAGTCAGTCCAAGGCGGTGTGTGTGTGTGAGTCAGTGAGTCAGTCCCAGGCTGTGTGCGTATATCTCCTTCACAGTGAACCCCTCACACTCACTCCATCACTGTCACCCTGACCCCCTCACACTCATTCCATCACCGTCACCCTGACCCCCTCACAATCATTCCATCACCGTCACCCTGACCCCCTCACAATCATTCCATCTCCGGCACCCTGACCCTCTCACACTCACTCCATTTCCAACACCCTGACATCCTCACACTCACTCCATTACCCTCACCCTGACCCCTCATACTCACTCCATCCCCGTCACCCTGAACCCCTCACTATCATTCCATCCTGGTTAATCTGACCCTCTCACACTCACTCCATCACCGTCACCTTGACCCCCTCACACTGACACAATCACCATCACCCAGAAGCCCTCACAATCACTCCATCACTGTCATCCTCACCCCTTCACACACTCTGCATCACCGTTGCCCTGACCCCCTCTCACACGTTCCATCACTGTCACACTGACCCCCTCACACTCACTCCACCATCGTCACCCTGACCCCCTCACACTCATCCATCAATGTCAACCTGACCCCCTCACACTGAATCCATCCCCATCTCCCAGACCCCATCACACTCACTCCATCACCGTCATCTTGACCCCCTCACATCACCATCACCTATATCACCGTCACCCTGAACCTATCACACTCACTCCATCACTGTCGCCCTAACCCCCTCACACTCACTCCATTGCCCTCACCCTGACCCCATCATACTCACTATATTACCGTCACCCTGACCCTCTCACACTCACACCATCACACCCACATTCACCGCCTCACACTCACTCCATCGCCCTCACCCTAACGCCCTCAAACTCACTCCATCACCAACAAACAGACCCACTAAACTCACTCCATCACCATCACCCCGACACCCTCACACTCACTCCATCAGCGTGGCCCTGACCCCCTCATACTCTCTTCATGACCCTCACCCTGACGCCTCAAACTGACTTCCTCACTGTCACCCTGAGCCCCTCACACTCCCTCCATCGCCATCACCCTAAACCTTTCACACTCACTCCATCACCGTCACCCTGACCGCCTCACACCCACTCCATCATCGTCACGCTGACTCCCTCACACTCACTCCATCATCATCACGCTGACTCCCTCACACTCACTCCATCACCGTCACCCTGACCCACTCAAACTCACTCCATCACCATCACCCTGGCCCTCCCACACTCGCACCATCAATGTTGCCCTGACCCTCTCACACTCGCTCCACCACTGTCACACTGACGCCCTCACACTCACTCCATCAGCATTACCCTGACCCACTCACACTCACTCCATTACTGTTACCCTGACCGCCTCACACTCACGCCATCACCGTCACCCCGACCTCCTCACGCTCACTCCATCATCGACAAAATGACCCACTCACCCACACTCACTCCATCATATTCACACTGAACCCCTCACACTCACTCCATCATCGTCACCCCAACCCATTCACACTCACTCCATCACCCCCATCCTGACCCCCTCATACTCACTCCATCACTGTCATCCTGACCCCCTCACACTCACTCCACGACAGTCACCATGATCCCCTCACTCACTCCATCACCGTCACCCTGAACCTCTGACACTTATTCCATCACACTCAGACTGACCACCTCACACTCACTCCATCACAGTCACCCCGACACCCTCACACTCACTCCATCACCGTCACACTGACCCACTCACACTCGCTCCTCCACCCTCACCCTTGCTACCTCACACTCAATCCCTCACCCTCACCCTGGCCACCTCATACTCACTCCACCACGGTCACCATGATCTCCTCACCCTCACTCCACCACCCTCACCCTGGCCACATCACACTCACTCCCTCAACCTCACCCTGACCCCTCACGCTCACTCCATCACACTCACACTGACCCACTCACACTCACTCTATCACTTTCACACTGAACCACTCACACCACTGTATTACCATCACCCTGACTCTCTCACACTTACTCCATTCCCCTCACCCTGACCCCCTCATGCTCACTGCATCACTGTCACCCTGACCCCACACACTCACTCCATCACCCTCAGCCTTAGACCCTCAGACTAACTCAATCACCGTCATCCTGACCCTCGCATACACACTCCATCACTGTCACCTTGACCCTCTCACACTCACTCCATCACCCTCACCCTGACCAACTCATACTCACTCTATCACCGTCACCCTGACTCTCTCACACTTACTCCACCCCCCTCATCCAGACCCCATCACACTCACTTCATCATCGTTACCCTGACCTCCTCACATTCACTCCATTACCGTCACCCCGACACCCTCACACTTACTCCATCAGCGTGGCCCTGACCCCCTCATACACTCTCCATGACCCTCACCCTGATGCCTCAAACTGACTTCCTCACTGTCACCCTATACCCCTCACACTCACTCCATCGCCATCACCCTAAACCTTTCACACTCACTCCATCATCATCACGCTGACTCCCTCACACTCACACCATCACCGTCAGCCTGACCCACTCACACTAACTCCATCACCATCACCCTGGCCCTCCCACACTCACACCATCAATGTTGCCCTGACCCTCTCACACTCGCTCCACCACTGTCACACTGATCTCCTCACACTCACTCCATCAGCATCGCCCTGAGCCCCTCACACTCACTCCTTCACCGTCGTACTGACCCACTCACACTCACTCCATCACTATCACCCTGACCGCCTCACACTAGCTCCATCACCGTCACCCTAACCTCCTCACGCTCACTCCATTATCGACAAAATGACCCACTCACACTCATTCACTCCATCACCTTCACACTGAACCCCTCACACTCACTCCATCATCGTCACCCCGACCCCCTCACACTCACTCCATCACCCCCATCCTGAACCCCTCATACTCACTCCATCACTGTCATCCTGACCCCCTCGCACTCACTCCACGACAGTCACCATGATCCCCTCACACTCACTCCATCACCGTCACCCTGAACCTCTGACACTTACTCCATCACACTCACACTGACCACCTCGCACTCACTCCATCACAGTCACCCCGACACCCTCACACTCACTCCATCACCGTCACCCTGATACCCTCACACTCCATCAGCGTCACCCTAACCCCCTCACACTCACTCCATCAGGATCACCCTGACCCCCTCACACTCACTCCATCACCGTCACCCTGAAACCCTCTCACTCGCTCCATCACCATCACCCTTGCTACCTCACACTCACTCCCTCACCCTCACCCGGACCACCTCATACTCTCTCTACCACGGTCACCATGATCCCCTCACCCTCACTCCACCACCCACACCCTGGCCACCTCACACTCACTCCCTCACCCTCATCCTGACCCCTCACGCTCACTCCATCACACTCACACTCACTCTATCACTGTCGCACTGACCCACTCACACCACTGTATCACCGTCACCCTGACTTTCTCACACTTACTCCACCCCCCTCACCCCGACACCCTCACATTCACTCCATCACAGTCACCCCGACATCCTCACACTCACTCCATCACAGTCACCCCGACACCCTCACACTCACTCCATCACCATCACCCTGATACCCTCACACTCCATCAGCATCACCCGAACCCCCTCACACTCACTCCATCACAGTCACCATGAACACCTCATATTCTCTCCATCACCGTCACCCTGACCCCGTCACACTCGCTCCATCACCCTCACCCTGGCCACCTCACACACAGTCTATCAGCGTCACACTGACCTACTCACACCAACTCCATCACCGTCACCGTGACAGTCTCACACTAACTCCATCACTGCCACCTTGACCCTCTCACACTCCCTCCATCACCCTCACCCTGGCCACCTCATACTCACTGTCTCACCGTCACCCTGACCCTCTCACACACACTCCATCCCCCTCACCCAGACCCCATCACACTCACTCCATCACTGTCACCCTGACCCCCTCACACTCACTCCATCACGAGCAATCTGACCTCGTCACACTCACCTCATCACCCACACTCTGACCTCCTCTCACTCACTCACTACATCACTGTCACCCTGACCACCTCACACTCACCCAGTCACAGTCTCTATGACCCCTCACACTCACTCCATCACTGTCACCCTGAGCCCTTCACACTCACTCCATCACTGTCACCCTGACCCCAATACACTCACTCCATCACCATCACCCTGACCCCCTCACACTCACTCCATCACCGTCACCCTGACCCCCTCACACTCACTCCATCACCAACACACTTACCCCCTCGCACTCACACCATCATCATCACACAGAGCCCCTCGCACTCACTCCATCACTGTCACCCTGACCCCCTCACACTCCCCCAGTCACAGTCACTGTGTCCCCAACACGCTCACTCCATCACTGTCACCCTGATACCCTCACACCCACCCAGTGACAGTCAGTATGACCCCCACATGCTCACTACATCACTGTGACCCTGATCCCCTCACACTCAACCAGTGACAGTCACTATGTCCCCATCAAGCTCACCGTCTCCCCAATCTCTTCACACTCACTTCATCACTGGCACGCTGACCCCCTCACATTCACTCCATCACCATCACCCTGACCCCCTCACACTCACTCAACCACAGTTGCCCTGACCCCCTCAGACTCACTCCATCGCGGTCAACCTGACCCGCTCATACACACTCCATCACCGTCGCCCTGACCCCCTCACACTCACTCGATCACCGACACCCTGACTCACACTCACTCCATCACGGTCACCTTGACCCCCTCACACTCACTCCATCACGCTCACCCTGACGCACTCACACTGACTCCACCGCTGTCACCATAACCCCCTCACACTCAATCCATCACCGTAACCCTGATACTTACACACTCACTCCATCACTGTCACACTGACCCCATCACACTCACTCCATCACCGTCATCCTGATTCTTTTACACTGACCCAATCACTGTCACACTGACCCCCTCACACGCCCTCCATGACAGTCACCCTGACCCCCTCACACTCGCTCCATCACCGTCACCCTGACGCACTCTCACTCGCTCCATCACCTGACCCTGACATGCTCTCACTCACTCCATCACCGTTGCCCTGACCCCCCTCACCCCTACTCCATCACTGTCACACTGATCCCCTCACACTCACTCCATCACCGTCACACTGACCCCCTCACACTCACTCCATCATTGTTACACTTACCCCCGGCACTCACTCCATCATCGTCACACTGACCTTCTCACACTCACTCCATCACCATCACACTGAACCCCTCACACTCACTCCATCACTGTCAACCTGACTCCCTCACACTCACTCCAAACCCGTCACCCTGACGCCCTCACACTCACCCAGTCACAGTCACTATGACCCCCTCACTCTCACTCCATCGCCGTCACACTGCCCCCCTCACATTCACTCCGTCACCGTCACCCTGATTCTGTCACACCCATTCCATCACTGTCATACTGATCCCCTCACACTCACTCCATCACAATCACCCTGGCCGCATCACCCTCACTCTGACCGCTTCACACCCATTCCATCACCGTCACCCTGACCCCCTCACACTCACTCCATCACCGTCACCCTGACGCCCTCACACTCACTCCATCACCAACACAATTACCCCCTCACACTCACACCATCACCGTCACCCTGACCCACTCGCACTCACTCCATCACCATCACCCTGATCCCCTCGCACTCACTCCATCACCATCACCCTGACCCCCTCACACTCAACCAGTGACAGTCTCTATGTCCCCAACACGCTTACTCCATCGCTGTCACCCTGATACCCTCACACTCACCCAGTGACAGTCAGTATGACCCCCACATGCTCACTACATCACTGTGACCCTGATACCCTCACACTCACCCAGTGACAGTCAGTATGACCCCCATATGCTCACTACATCACTGTGACCCTGATCCCCTCACACTCAACCAGTGACAGTCACTGTGTCCCCAACACGCTTACTCCATCACTGTCACCCTGATCCCCTCACACTAAACCAGTGACAGTCACTGTGTCCCCAACATGCTTACTCCACTGCTGTCACCCTGATACCCTCACACTCACCCACTGACAGTGACTATGACCCCCACATGCTCACTACATCATTGTGACCCTGATCCCCTCACACTCACCCAGTGACAATTACTATGTCCCCATCATGCTCACTCTATCACCGTCTCCCTGACCTCTTCACACTCACTTCATCACCGGCACGCTGACCCCCTCACATTCACTCCATCACCATCACCCTGACCCCCTCACAGCCACTCCATCACCATCACCCTGACCCCCTCACACTCACCCAGTCACAGACACAATGAGCCCCTAACACTCACGCCATAACTGTCACCATGATCCCGTCAAACTCACGACATCACTGTCACACTTACTCCATCACACTCTCCCTGAACCCTCACACTCAATCCATCACCATCACCCTGAACCCCTCACACTCACTCCATCATGCTCACCCTGACGCACTCACACACACTCCAACGCTGTCAACCAGACCCCCTCACACTCACTCCATCTCCGTCACCCTGACCCCCTCATACTCGCTCCATCACCGTCACCCTGACCCCCTCACTCACCCAGTCACAATCACTATGACCCCCTCACTCTCACCCAGTCACCATCCCCATGATCCCCTCACACTCATTCCAGCACAATCATCCTGGCCGTCTCACACTTACTCCATCACCCTCACCCTGACCGCTTCACACTCATTCCATCACCGTCACCATGGTCCCCTTACACTCACTCCATCACCGTCACCCTGACCCCCTCACACTCGTTCCATCGCCGTCACTCTGACCCCCTCACAATCACTTCATCACTGTCACACTGACCCGCTCACACTCTCTCCATCACACTCTCCCTGAATCCTCACACTCACTCCATCACGTTTGCCCTGACGCACTCACACTCGCTCCATCACACTCACACTGACGCACTCACACTCACTCCACCACCTGACCCGCTCACACTCACTCCATCACCATCACCCTGACCCCCTCACACTCATTCCATCGCTGTCTTCCTGACCCCCTCACACTCTTTCCCTCGCCGTCAACCTGACCCGCTCACACTCACTCCATCACAGTCACCCTGACACCCTCACACTCACTCCGTCACCCTGACACCCTCACACTCACTCCATCACCGTCACACTGACCCCCTCACACTCACTCCATCACCGTCACCCTGATTCTGTCACACATATTCAATCACCGTCACCTTGACCCTCTTACACTCACTCTATCACCGTCACCCTGCCCGCCTCATACTCACTCCATCACCATCACCGTAACCGCCTCATACCCACTCCATCACAGTCACTATTACCACCTCACACTCACAACATCACCGTCACCCTGATTCCCTCACACTCACTCCATCACTGTCTCCCTGACCTCTTCACACTCACTTCATCACCGCCACACTGACCCCCTCGCACTCACCCAGTCACAGTCACTATGACCTCCTCACACTCACTCCATTGCTGTCACCATGATCCCCTCATACTCACTCCATCACCGTCACCCTGACTCACTCACACTCAATCCATAACCTTCATACTGACCCCCTCAGACTGGCTCAATCACTGTCACCCTGAACCTCTCGCAGTCACCCCATCTCTGACACCCTGACCCCCTCACCCTCACTCCATCACTGTCACCCTGACCCCCTCACCCTCACTCCATCACTGTCACCCTGACCCCCTCACTCTCACTCCATAACTGTCACCCTGACCCCCTCACACGCACTCCATCACTGTCACCCTGACCCCCTCACACTCACCCCATCACTGTCACCCTGACCCCCTCACAGTCACTCCATCACCGTCACCCTGACCCCCTCACACGCACTCCATCACTGTCACCCTGACCCCCTCACACTCACCCCATCACTGTCACCCTGACCCCCTCACAGTCACTCCATCACCGTCACCCTGACCCCCTCACACGCACCCCATCACTGTCACCCTGACCCCCTCACAGTCACTCCATCACCGTCACCCTGACCCCCTCACACGCACTCCATCACTGTCACCCTGACCCCCTCACACTCACCCCATCACTGTCACCCTGACCCCCTCACAGTCACTCCATCACCGTCACCCTGACCCCCTCACACGCACCCCATCACTGTCACCCTGACCCCCTCACAGTCACTCCATCACCGTCACCCTGACCCCCTCACGCTCGCTCCATCACACTCACCCTGACCCCCTCACACTCGCTCCATCACAGTCACCCTGACCCCCTCACGCTCACTCCAGTACCATCACACTGACCTCCTCATAGTCACCCTGTCACCCTAACACGCATTCCATCACCATCACCATGATCCCCTCACACTCACTCCATCATAGTCACGCTGACTCCCTCACACTCATTCCCTCTCCGTCACCCTGACCCTCTCACACTCACTCCACCACTGTCACCTGACCCCCTCACACTCGCTCCATCACGCTCACCTTGACGCACTCACACTCACTCCCTTGCTGTCACCCTGACCCCCCCACACTCACTCCATCACCGTCACACTGAAACCATCACACTCACACCATCACTGCCAACTTGATCCCCTCACATTCCCTCCATCATCATCAACCTGACACTCTACCACTCACTTCATCACCGTCACCCTGATACTCTCACGCTAACTCCGTCACAGTCACCCTGACCCCCTCACACTCACTCAATCACCGTCACCCTGACCCCCTCACACTCACTCAATCACCGTCACCCTGACCCCCTCACACTCACTCCATCTCCGTCACCCTGACCACCCTCACACTCATTCCATTATTGTTCCCCTGATCCCGTCACACTCACTCCATCACCGTTGCACTGCCCCCTCACACTCACTCCATACCATCGCACAGTCCCCCTCACACTCACTCCCTCACCGTCACCGTGACCGCCTCATACTCACTCCATCACCGTCGCCATGACCCCCTCACACTCAACCAGTGACACTCACTATGTCCCCATAACACTCACTCCATCACTATCTCCCTGACGTCTTCACACTCACTTCATCACCCACACGCTGACCCCCCTCACACTCACTCCAAACCTTGTCACCCTGATCCCTTCACACTCACCCAGTCACAGACACTATGAGCCCCTCACACTCACTTCATCACTGTCACACTGATTCTGTCACACTCACTCCATCAATGTCATCATGATCCCCTTGCACTCACTCCATCACCACCAACCTGACCCACTCACAATCACTCCATCACACACTGACCCCTCACGTTCTCTCCACCACCGACACCCTGATCCCCTCACATTCACTCCGTCTGCGTTACCATGACCCCTCACACTGACTCCATCACTGTCACCCAGATTCTGTCACACTCATTACATCTCAGTCACCCTAACCCTTTCACACTGACTCCATTACCGTCACATTGACGTCCTCGCACTTACTCTATCACCGTCACTGTGACCCCCTCACTCTCACCCAGTCACAGTCACCAAGTCCCCATCACACTCACTCCATCCCCTTCACACTGACCCCCTCACACTCACTCCATGAAAGTCACCATGACCCTCTCACACTCACTCCTTCACCATCACCATGAATCCCTCACACTCACTCCATCACCGTCACACTGATACCCTCTCACTCACTCCATCCCCTTCACCATGACCCTCTCACTCACTCCATCCCCTTCACCATGACCCTCTCAGACTCAGTCCATCCCCTTCACCATGACCCTCTCAGACTCAGTCCATCACCGTCACCCTGACCCACTCACACTCGCTCCCTCACCGTCACCCTGACACACTCACTCCCACTCTATCACTGCCAACATGATCCTCTCAGAATCACTCCATCAATGTCACACCTATCCCCTCACACTCACTCCATCACCGTCACCCTGACCCTTTCACACTCACTCCATCGCTGTCACTCTGACCCCCTCACACTCACTCCATCATCGCCACGGTACCCCCTCACATTCTCTCCACCCCCTCACCCTGACCCCCTCACACTCACCCATTCACAGACACTATGAGCCCCTCACACTCACTCCACCACCGTCAACCTGACCTGCTCACACTCACTCCATCAGTCACACTGACCCTCTCCCACACACACCATCACTGTCAACTTGATCCCATCACACTCACTCCATCACTGATACCCTGACCCCCTCACATTCACTCCATCACTGTCACCCTGACCCCCTCACATTCACTCCATCACTGTCACCCTGACCCCCTCACAGTCACTCCAACACCGTCATCCTGACCCCCTCAGCCTCACTCCATGACACTTACCCTGAACCCCTCACATTCACTCCATCACTGTCACCCTGACCCCCTCACAGTCACTCCATCACCGTCATCCTGACCCCCTCAGCATCACTCCATGACACTCACGCTGAACCCCTCACACTCACTCCATCACTGTCACCCTGACCCCCTCACGCTCACTCCATCGTCACACTGACCCCCTCACACTCACTCCATCACCATCACCCTGTACACCTCACACTCACTTCATCATAGTCACCCTGACCACCTCACACTCACTCCATGACATTCACCCTGAACCCCTCACACTCACTCCATCACCGTCACACTTACCCCATCACACTCACTCCATCACCGTCAACCTGACCTCTCACACTCACTCCATCACCATCACCCTGTACACCTCACACTCACTTCATCATGGTCTCCCTGACCCCCTCACACTCACTCCATCATCGTTGCCCTGACTCCAACACCCTCGCCCTGACTCCATCACCCTCACCCTGACCCCCTCTCACTCACTCCATCACTGTTAACCTGACCCCCTCACACTCACTCCATCGCCGTCACCCTGTACACCTCACACACACTCCGTCACTGTCACACTGACCCCCTCACACTCACTCCATCACTGTCACCCTGACCCCCTCACACTCATTCGATCGCCGTCACCCTGACCCCCTCACACTCACTCCATCGCCGTCACACTGCACCCAATCACACTCACTCCATCTCCGTCACACTGACCCCTCACGCTCACACCAACTCCATCACCCTTACTCCCTCACCCTCACTCCATAACCGTAACCCTGACACCCCTCACACTCACTCCATCACCATCAACCTGACCCCCTCAGACTCACACCCAAACCACCCCCACCAGTACGCTCATCCCCACATACTCTACCGCAATCACACACTGCCCCAACACCGCCCCCAACCTCACGCCCGCTCCCACACACTCCACCACCACCGCACACACTGCCCCAAAGCAGCCTCACCATCACACTCACACCCACACACGCCACCACCATGACACACATTGCCCCTCACCACCCCCAGGTCACGCTCACCCCCACACATTCCACAACCCTCTCACACAAATCCCCAAACCACACTCACCATCACGCCCACTCCCACACACTCCAACACCATATCACACACACACTGCCCCCACACCACCCACACTGTCACGCTCACCCTCACACATTCCACAACCATCACACACACTGCCCCACCCCATCCCCACCATCACGCTCACCTCCACACACTCCACTACCATCACACGCACTGCTCCACACCACGCTCACCGACACGCTCACCCCCACACACTCCACCACCATCACACACCTGGCCCCACACCACCCACACCGTTACGCTCACACTCACACACTCCACCACCATCACACACACGCTGCCCCACAACACCCCCAATGTCACGCCCAATCCCACACTCTCTACCACCCTCTCACACATTGCCCCACACCACCTACACCCTCCCACTCACACCCACACAATCCACCACCCTCACACACACTGCTTCACATCACCCCCACCATTACGATCACTCACCCACACTCCACCACAATCTCACAAACCTTCCCACACCACCCCCACCCTCAAGCTCACCCCCACACATTCCACCGCCATCTCACACACTACCCCACACCACCCACACTGTCACGCTCACCCTAACATGCACCACCACCTTCACACAACTTGCCCCACACCACATACACCCTCAAGCTCACCTCCACATACTCCACCATCATCACACACACTGCCCCACCACATGCACACCGTAACACTCACACACACACATTCCACTTTCCTCACACACACTGTCCCACACCATCCCAACCGTCATGCTCACCCTCACGCACATGGCCCCACACCATCCTCACCATCACGCTCACCCTCACGCACACTGCCCCACACCACCCACACCATCACGCTCAACCCCACACACTCCACCCCGTCACACACACAGCCCTATACCACACTCACTGCCATGGTCACCCCCATACACTCCACAACGACCACACGCACTGCACCACATAACCTCACTGTCGCGTTCATCCCCACACACTCCACTATCCTCTCAAACACTGCCCCACAACACCCCCACCATTACGCTCACCCTCACGCACACTGCCCCACACCATCCCCACCATCATGCTCACCCTCACGCACACTGCCCCACACCACCCACACTGTCACGCTCACATCCACACATTCCACTTCCCTCACACACACTGCCCCACACCACCCACACCAACATGCTCATCCCCACCCACTCCACCACCCTCTCACACACTGCCCCACAACACCCCCACTATTACGCTCACTCACACACACTCCACCACCATCATACACACTGCCCCACATTACCCCTACCTTCATGCTCACACCCACACATTACACCACCCTCACGCATACTGACCCAGAACACGCCCACCGTCACGCTCACCCCCATACACTCCACCAACCTCACACACACACTGCCCCACACCACCCTCACCGTCACGCTCACCCCGACTCACACGACCACCATCACACACACTGCCCCACAACACAACCACCCTCAAGATTACCCCCACACACTTCACCATTACCTCACGCACTGCTCCACACCACCCTCACCTTCACGCTCACCTCCATACACTCCACCACCATCGCACACACTGCGCCACACCACCCCCACTGTCATGCTCAACCCCACACACTCCACCACCATCACACACACTGCCCCATACCAACCTCACAGTCACACTCTTCCCCCACACACTCCACAAACATCTCACGCACTGCTCCACAACACCGTCGCCGTCACGCTCGCCACCACGCACTCCACCATCACGCACACTGCCCCACACCACCCCCATCGTTGAGCCCACTCCCACACACTCCACCCTCTCATACAGTACCCCACAATACCCCCACTATCATGCTCACCCCCACACATTCCACCACCATCACACACTGCCCTAGAACACTCCCGCCGTCACGCTCACCCCCACATTCTCCACCATCATCACCCCGTTGCCATACACCATCCCCACCATCATGCTCACCCCCACACACCCCACCATCATCGCGCACACTGCCCTGCATTAAACCCATTGTCACGCTCACCCCCAGACACTCCACCGCCTTCACACACACACTGCCCACCCCACCCTCACAGTCACACTCACCCCCACACTCTCCACCAACAGCTCACGCACTGCCCCACACCACCGTCACCGTCATGCTCACCCCCACACACTCCACCTCCATCACACACACTGTCCCACGCCACCCCTACCTTCATGCTCACACCCACACACTACACCACCCTCACACATACTGTCCCAGAACACGCCCACCGTCACACTCACCCCCACACACTCCACCACCATCTCACACACTGCTGCACACCACCCCCACCAACACGCTAACCACCACACACCACCACCATCACACACACTGCCCCACACCACCCTCACCATGACGTTCACCCCCACACACTCCACCACCCTCTCACGCAGTGTCCCATTCTGTCACCACTGTCACGCTCACCCCCACGCACTCAACCACCATCACACACACTGCCCCACACCACCGCCACCATCACGCTCACTCCCACACACATTCCCCCACCATCAGACTCACTCCCTCACACACTCCCATTGTCTCGTTCACTCCCCTGCACACTCCCCCAGCATCACACTCACATGCCCACACATTCTCCCACCATCGTACTCCTCACACACATTAAACTGAGCTCCTGCCTGTGAACACCGAAACAGTTGATCCCCTATAAATAGCCTTTAACCCCATTCCCATTCTATTCCCTGAGTAACAGACAGTATGTCCCACACAATGTGTTCTGTTTGTGATATCCTGTTGTACCAGTCTCAGCCACAGCCCTCGGTGCCACTCCACCTGTTACCCCCAGTAACGGCTCGTGTTCTCACACCCACTATGTCCCTGAGCAATGGCGTTTGGCCCAAGCTCCATACGGCTGCCATGGCGATGGCCTGATATGTCTTCCCAATCTCTTCCCTAACATCGGCCTGAAGATCGACAACCCTCTTCTGTTCCCCCAGCACCGAACGATTCGAGGAAGACAATAACATTGGTAGGTTATGATCGCAAGATGGACAGAGAGTGAATGAGATTGGGGAAGGCAATGGCGGTGGAATTGAGTGTGTAAATGGGAAAAGGAGAGAGAAATAGCAGTGCAGTGTGAGAGTGGGAGGGATATATGGAGGGAGAGTGACAAAGGGAGCAAGGTGAATTCTGCTGAGAGCCAAGTTAGAGTGGGAGACCCAGAAGGGAAAGTCAGGACAGAGGGAGTTAAACCCAGCTCCTGAGCTCAGGGCGTGGTCCCCTCCACTTCCCTGAGGACCAGGACTTGGGGCTGAGTCTTTCTCTCTCCAGCTGAGCTTCTCCAACACAAAGACACACAACAACATTGGTCACTCTGCTGCTCGGCATGCTTTAATGCACATTTTTATTGTTTACAAATGGAAGTGATGGATACAGTCAGTGGAATGTGCCTTTTCTCACTGGCCCCTGAGTTGTGAAAAACATTAAAATGTTTCCCTGTAACCCCCTGTGGGATAAGGATGGACAAACCAGCGCTACCCTCAGTCTGTTACAATAGCGACAGGGTACTACATCGCTGAAACACTGAACTGAAATGAGAAAATCCCGGATGGTGTGATTAATGAGGGAATTTGATGGATGGATGGATTTGGGTGAAGGGATATTTCAGCACATTCTTCAGCTGCTGCCTGAACTTAGTCTGGGTCACGGCATAAATCGCGGTGTTTGTGCAGCAACTGAGGAGCTCCAGCATGAAGCCCAATTCCTGGACAAAGATATTCAGATACACAGACTGATACCCAATCCACGACATCCGGTACCATATAGAATACAGCATCAACGTTGACCATAACAGGATGAAATTGGCCGAGATCACAAACAGTAAAATGATGGATTTTTTTCGGTTTCTCATTTCTGTGTCAGACTGAGCGTCCCCATTGGTGTGAGCGCGGAGTCTCCTGCGGGCTCTGCTGGTCACTAAAATGTGTCTGACGGTGAGAACATTGAGCACCACAATCAGGAGAAATGGGACACACGGGGTTAGAATGTGGTGGAGGAACTCAATTGTGGTCCAGACCTTGGAGTGATAAACATCGCTTATTAAATCACAAAACCAGGGGCGGTTCAACAGCCAATACCGAGACGTGAACATAAAATACCAGGAAATGTTCTTTAAACAGTTCAGCACGGTCACTGCTCCCAGAACCACAGCCGCCGTTTTCTCAGTGCAATATTTACTTTTCAGCTTCTGGCAACAAATGGCCACAAACCGATCAAAGGTGAAAGTGACGGTGAACCAGACAGAGCAGTCAGTGGCTGCATAAAGCAGGACGGCGTGGATATTACACAAGGGGACGGAATCCCTCAGGAAATAAAATTGTTCCCGATAAACAATGGGAATGTGTCTCAGTATCAGGTCGAGGATAATGACCAGGAGATCCGCCGCTGCCATGGCCCCCAGGTAACGTCTGACACATGGAGACAATCCACTATCTTTATAAAGAAGCACGTAGATAGTCACTACGTTAACTGTGAGGAAGGAAAACAAACCCATTATCCATCAGCCTGGAGGTAAAGGGACCCGTTTGATTGGGGACCCAGTGAGATTTTCAAATGTGTCCCTGTATTCAGGGATTTATTAAAATAATTGGAGCTGGAATAACAAATGAGAAGGTCAGAATTACTGACAAAAATGTGACATAAACCATAAGAAACCCTCCCTCCCCAAACACACAGAGACACATCCATCAGCACAGATGGTTTCTAGAACATTCCCACACTTTCAATCACTCGAGAGCAGACACAGGTAACTCCTTCCCAATTCCCAATACGGAGGGTGGAAACGTTGCTGTCTTGAAGGATTATCTCCCAGTTTCCTGAAGACAAACGGAGTTTAGGAATTTCTGTATTTTGGTCTAAATTGTGATCAATCCTGTGTCATGAAGAAATGTAAACACAGGGAAAACATATTCACCCCTTTAATTGCCTGAGGGGCCTTCGGAACATTGTCTCCTTCTCCCTGGAACGGGATGTCTTCCCTCGGGATCTTATCGTTTGTTCAATTCACTGACGTCCGGCCATTCACAAACAATGTAAGGGACATTACATTCCGGGAATTGTCAGTTATTGAATGTGAGGGACAGAACGTTCCAGGGAATGTCAGTTATAGAATGTCAGGGACAGAACATTCCAGGGAATGTCAGTTAAAGAATGTCAGGGACAAAACTTTCCGCGGAATGTCAGTTATAGAATGTCGGGGACAGAACGTTCCGGGGAATGTCAGTTATAGAATGTCAGGGACAGAACGTTCCTGGGAATGGCAGTTATAGAATTTTGGGGGCAGAATGTTCCGAGGAATTCCTTGACCTGTCCATCACCTTGCCCCCCTATCCACCCCACCAACATGATGTACTGTGCAAAGGCTACATATTCATCCGGCACGGGGAGCTGCACTGACCACATTATTGCATTCTCTATAAATCGCAGATAGTCTGACCAGCACAGCAGCATGTGCAGTGATCGCACGGGAATTAATCTGTAACCCAGGAGCAGTTACCCTCCCTGCATGTAGGACTGTGTACACCATCCCAGTGCATTGATCTGTAAACCAGGAGCAGTTACCCTCCCAGCATGTAGGACTGTGTACACCACCACAGTGCGTTGCTCAGTAACACTGTGTTTGGACCCTGCCCAGTGTGGGGAAAATTGCCGCCCATGCTGGTATAACAGGATATACCGCTCCCACCCATTTCCAGCTCCATATCTCCATTCTGCCATTATAAGGGGGTGCTGTGGGTGTGAACATCACTGCTAGAGAGAGATGGTGGGGGAATCGGTTTAAATATTGCCACAGGGGAGGTGTTTGAGAAATAGACAGACAGGGTGCGACTGAGAGACATCTTTTTGGATGCATGTGTTCCCATGTTTCAGGGTCCTGAAATTTAGATACTTTGATAGCATCCTGTACCATGAACCAGTCTTCCCGGGAATGTTGGGAAAAATGGATATTGGTGTGAGTTCAGATGAGCGTTTGTTCTGCATTTTTGTAACTGAAATTAGTTTCAACAGAATCTATGACTCATTGTTCAAATTCTAACAATAATTTATCTTTGTTTGAATTTCCTTGAGTGTAACAGAGGGATCGTCCGCACCAGGCTGACCTATTTTCTGGTGCAAACAAATTGAACTCACCTCATTAACTACCTACCCCACCCCATGGTGTCCCTCTCATTCAATACCAGCCCGATTCTCACACCCATTACGGCTGGAGGTACTCACCATCGCCCGGATGCCCCTGGATATTCCATGATCACTGGCACTGCTGCCACTTTTAAAAGGCCAGTGGGCACACGGTTGAGATTTCTGAGGTTGGAGCTGCCCTGAACAGTTTACCACAAGCATGGCAAATAAGGGGCAATTATGCCACAGTTTGTCGACAGGGGCACGGACGTCCTGGTTGATGGGCTAGTACAGAGGAAGGTCATTCTGTTCCCAGAGGGGGACACACCACCAGACCCACCGAGCATGGTCTGAGCTAACCTCAGTACAGTGTCTATGGCCTGAAGAAATGCCCAGCAATTTAGGACAAGCATCCCCACTCTGTCAGGATAAGGCTCACTGTATGGTCTCTGCTCCCTCACACTCACTGTATATCTGTTATAGCACCTACCCACGAACAAGGCTCATGCTCCAACACTGTCACTGCCGCATGCAGCACCTTCTCTCTATCTCTCTCTCACTCTTCACCCCCCTCTCTCCCTCCACTTCACCTACCCCACCCCCACCACCACCACACTAATAACACTGCATGAATACAACACTGTGGACTGACCCCCTCTGTACACCTCACCATAACCCACCCCCCCACCCCCTCCTGCACCAGCACTAACAGCTGGGCCACCCACTCCCACCGTCCCTTCCTCCCTTTCTCCCATTCCAGGAGAAACAAACTGGAATAGGACAGAAAGGGCGAAACCAGGTGGTGGAGTGCCTGATATCTGTTCCCTCACCCCCTCTCCCTCCTCCAAGTGGGAGGACCCTGGTAGGAGCCGGAGAGGATCGGGACACCTCGTGTGGAGATTCTGAAATATCCACTTCCCACCGACCGATTAAGGAGCAATGTTCAGTGAAGGGCAATTCTCACTTTAAACCCACTGGCAGCTCAGTTTCCCCCCAGCACAACTTAGAAGCCATGGCCCTGATACCATCTCCCTTTTGTGTCGAGCTGGTACAAATTGGAATCACCACGGTCTTGGTGGGCAGGAGGGTGGGCTCACCACACATCGTCAACATCACCTCCCAGGAAGGCAGCACGGAGACTCCCTCCTACACCTCTTCCTATAAACAGCTCAGATACTGAAACTAATCTGTGAGATTTACTACTCTACTCATCTGTCCTGACATCCTCAATAACCTGTGCTCATTTACACCCAGGGCCCACTGCTCCCGCACCACTATTATAATGGTACGGCCTGTTTTATATCGTTTTTCAATGTCCTTCCTACTAAAGTGCATCACCTCACACTGCCTTGCATTGATCCCCATCTGCCCGAAAACTACACCATTTTGTGATTGTCCTGTTTGAGTTGCACACTGTCCTCCATAAACTTCACAGTTCGTCCACGTTTGGTGCCATCTGCAAACGTTGAGATTGTTGTCGTGTCACAGTCCCCATGAAAGAAATGAAATCCTGCCACACTCATGAGTATGAGTAAGTGAAATACCTCTATATTCCCACGGACAGAGTCGAATAATGATATGCTGTCAATGGAGCAACAAAAGTCCTGACACAAACAACATAGAGTGAATGAAATATTGACAAATCACGTAGAAATCCGGATAGGCTCCACCTATCTTCATTGACAACAGTGTATTAATGTTATGAAGTTGAAAGTGCGTACTGCACCTTTAAGAGAGAGGGAAAGCTGTTCTGAACTGAGAGCTGCCAAGCGCCTGTGGTATGAAAGGATGGCAGACCCTGAGTGTCAAAGACAACTGAAAATATATCACATTTGGCTGTGAAATAGATCCCTGAGATGGTTGCTGTTTGGACAATAATTCGAATTTTACCAATCAGTTTAAATTATGCCCCAGGATACTAAAACCAAATCACGTTTGAATTTATTGTTTTTAGAAAATCGAACCAATGAGATAATACAATGTTGTGGATATTAAAACTGCAGGCATTTTGAAAATTGCAGACAGAGCAAATGCCATCAACATAGATCCGAGCGATTAGGAAACACTCTCCATCAAAAGTATCTTTTCATATGGAACATAGCCGCAGTAAAGAGAAAGAAGATGACCCAGGGAGATCTATAGCGAAGAAGACGTCGAAAACAATAGCTGCTGTATGGTTTTGAAATTAAGTTAATGCAATTTCAATAAGCAGCTATTGAAACAGTATATTGCTATAGAGCTTGGAGTTGGCTAATAAGCAGTTTAAAGAAAGAGGGTCTCAGAGTTGTGAATAGTTGATGTAAAATGTTTACTTTCAGAGTAAAAAAAAATTGATGTTTTCTTATTTAAAAAGTGGAATTTGGGAGTTCTCTGTCACTCTTTTTTAATATTCTATGAGGTGAATTGAGCATTTCTTTATATTTAGTTTAAATTCCGAGATGTGCTTCACGCCGTGTCCTAACCATTCCTGTGGGTGTATCTGTGTGTCTCTGTGTGGGGCAGGTCTGGCAGTCTCTGTGGTGCTTAAAGTGATGCAATGCCACCCCCTGCTGGCCTCCACACGCCACTGCACAGGCATTGGCAGAGGGTGAAAACCAACAGAGATTCATTCAGAGAGGGGGAGGGAGAGGGCAGCTGCTCACAGCACCATCCAAACTGATGTATTATCCATGGACTGATCTAAATGTCCTTTAAACGTTGTAACTGTCCCTGCTTTCACCACTTCCTCTGGAAGTTCATTCCATACACAAGCCAGCTTCTGTCTAAAATATTTACCTCTCATATCTTTTGTAAATCTTTTTCTGCACATATTAAACTATCCTCCAGTCTTGAATACCCCGACTCTCTGGAAAAGACATCAGCCCTTCAGCTTATCTGTACCCCTCATGATTTTATAAACATCTGTAAAGTTACCCCTTAATCTCATACTCTCCAGTCCTATCCAGCCTCTCCTTATTGATCACTCTCTCCATTCCCAGCAACATCCAGATTAATCTCTTCTGAACCCTCTGCAGCTTAATAATATCAAGGTCAATAATATCAAAGCGAATAGTCACGTCCTTTTCTAAGGGTACGGGGACCAAAACTAGAGGGCATAGCTTTAAGGTGTTACGGCAAACATTTAAAAGTGACCTAAAAGGCAGCTTTTTCACCCAGAGGGTGGTGTGCCTCTGGAATGAGTGGGCAGGATGACCAGGCTGGACACAGTGTTCCAGGAGAGGTCTCACCAATATCCTGTACAACCTCATCATGACGTCACAATTCCGATACACATAGGTCTGACCAATGAAGACAATTGTGCTAAACACCTTCATAACCACACTATCTGTTTGAGATGCAAATTTTCAAGGACTTTACCTGACGGCCTAGGTCTCTGTACTACAACACTACCAAAGGCCCTACTTTTAATTGTATAGGTCCTGCTCTTGTTTGATTTACGAAATCCAATCCCTCGCATTAATCCAAACTAAACTCCATCTGCCACCCCTCAGCCCAGTGTGTGATATTGCTGCCTCCTCACCCTCCCCCTTCAATTTTAAAATTCCCTCCCGATCTCCAGGAAGCTTGCATACTCTGGCCTTGATTTTAACAAAGAACCTGAGCTTGGTTTACCTTGTGTGATTAGGGGGAGGAGGGACAGATTGCAGAGACAGTCATGGGCGTGGGGAGGATGGCTGGAATGTCATCAGCGGCCAGGTAACATTTCATGGTTTTAGGCAGAGGGCAGACAAACGTGAGAGTTGGGTAATACTGATTGGTGTTTTGGGGCCAGAAATTATGGTCTTTCTCCGTCTCTGGTGATCAGTAATAAATATCAATTCGAGTCCGTTCAGTGTGCAGAGTGTGCCTGCAGGATTTCTTTCCCTAATATTGCAGACTACAGATAACAGCGATTAAAGATGTTCATAGTTAATTTCAATGGCACAGCACGTGCACTCAACAACCTGCAGTTGAGACAAATATCTTGCATTTGTTTGACAATACAAAGTGTTTTGTGTAGTTCAGTCATGATAACCTGATTATAATAAATCCACACTGAGCTGAAAGCTGGCACTTAAAATATGACCCAAAATCTGGGTATGGTAGTGTAGTGGGTATTATCCCTGTTTCTGAACCAGAACTCTGGATTTGATTCCAATTCCTGAACTTGTGTGGTAGTGTTCCTAGCTCTGGATTGGAAGGCCTGGATTGAAGTCCTGCCTGTTGCAGAGGTATGTCCCAGCATGTCAGGACAGTCTGATGAACAAATACACAGGAGAATACTGTTACAGCTTTATGGGTATTGCTGAGTGACAATAGACAATAGACAATAGATGCAGGAGTAGGCCATTCAGCCCTTCGAGCCTGCACCGCCATTCAATATGATCATGGCTGATCATTCCTAATCAGTATCCTGTTCCAGCCTTATCTCCATACCCCTTGACTCCACTATCTTTAAGAGCTCTATCCAATTCTTTCTTAAATGAATCCAGAGACTGGGCCTCCACTGCCCTCTGGGGCAGAGCATTCCACACAGCCACCACTCTCTGGGTGAAGTAGTTTCTCCTCATCTCTGTCCTAAATGGTCTACCCCGTATTTTTAAGTTGTGTCCTCTGGTTTGGCACTCCCCCATCAACGGAAATATGTTCCCTCCAGCTAGAGTGTCCAGTCCTTTCATAATCCTATACGTTTCAATCAGATCCCCTCTCAGTCTTCTAAACTCAAGGGTATACAAGCCCAGTCGCTTCGGTCTTTCCGTGTAAGACAATCCTGCCATTCCAGGAATTGACCTCGTGAACCTACGCTGCACTCCCTCAATAGCCAGAATGTCTTTCCTCAAATTTGGAGACAAGAACTGTACACAGTACTCCAGGTGTGGTCTCACCAGGGCCCTGTACAGCTGCAGAAGCACCTCTTTGCTTCTATACTCAATTCCTCTTGTTATGAAGGCCAGCAAGTTATTAGCCTTCTTCACGACCTGCTGTACCTGCATGCTTGCCTTCATTGACTGGTGGACAAGAACACCCAGATCTCTCTGAACAGCCCCTTTACCTAATTTGATACCATTGAGGTAGTAATCTGCCTTCCTGTTCTTTCCACCAAAGTGAATAACCAGACATTTATCCACATTAAACTGCATCTGCCATGCATCTGCCCACTCACCTAACTTGTCCAGGTCACCCTGTAATCTCCTAACATCCTCATCACATTTCACCCTACCACCCAGCTTTGTGTCATCAGCTAATGTTATTGCTGATACCATCTTCTATATCATTTACATATATTGTAAAAAGCTGCGGTCCCAGCACGGATCCCTGTGGTACCCCACTGGTCACTGCCTGCCATTCCGAAATGGAGCCGTTAATCACTACCCTTTGTTTCCTATTAGCCAACCAATTCTCTATCCAATCTAATGGATTGGATGCTAGTGTCCCTACCTCTGGGCACAAAGGTCCAGGCGTAAAATCCACAGAGGTGTCTCATGATGCATCTAAACAAACTGATTAAAATGGATTTAGAATTGTGACTTGATGGAGAAGGAAGAGGTGACAGTATTGAATTTCAGAATTTACGCCCGGGATGACTGAAAGTACAGCCATTCGTGTTGATTGGAGTTACACTTCGCAGCAGTAGAGGTTTATAAAATCATAATGGTCACGGGTATGGTGAGTAGTCAGGGTTTTTCCCCAGGTTAGGGGTGTCCAAAACTAGAGGGCATTGGTTGAAAGTGAGAGGGGAAAGGTTTTCAAGACATCTAAGGGGTACCATTTCACACATAGAGTGGTGTGCGTATGGAATGATATCAGAGAAGTGATGGAGGCTGGTACAACTACAGCATGTGAAAGGCATCTCGTTGCTGACAGACCTGCTGAGCTTTTCCAGCAATTTCTGTATTTGTTAAAAAATGCATTCATTTTGGCACAGGTATTCTGAATACATTAAACATGTTATGTTTTTAGTAAAGCAGGGACATATAAACATATCATTAAATCGAGCGAGAACATTTTATGCGAAGGGTATGGCACTGTGTATGACAGCAGCAATGATGCACCTACATGGAACAGGGAATGTGATGAAGACATAGTTTGGACAATGTACAAGGAGACCTCACATGGTCCAGTTTGAGAGAGGATGACATTACTGTGTGATTCAGCTCAGAGAGGGAGAAAATGCAATCTGCCAGAGAGGGGACTGCCTATTGCACTCTCTCTCTCCTTCATTGTTCTTCATTACAGCAATGTGTGCGATCTAAAAAGGAGCCCTGCAGTCATCATTACCATTCTTATTTTTATCGAATCCCTACAGTGTGGAAACAAGCCCTTCGGCGCAACAAGTCCATGCCAAACTTTCAAAGATTAACCTTCCCAGGCCCATTCCCTTGTATTTAACCCTGACTAATGCACCTAACCTCGAAACCCCTAAACACTGTGGACAATTTAGCATGACCAATCCACCTAACATGCACAGCTTTGGACTGTGGGTGGAAACTGGAACACCCATGAGAATCTCACACAGACAAGGGAAGAATGTGGAAACTTCACACCGATAAAATGGAGCCTGAAATTAAACCCAGGTCCCTGGTACTGTGAGGCAGCAATGCTAATCACTGAGCCACTGTGCTACCTAATAGAGGATTCCTGAACAGAATTCATTGGATTATCCTCACTGCCTAATGCAAAGGGAATTCAGCCAAATCCAACTGTTCCAGGATGAAATCCCATTGCTCGCAGCTGTGTGAGTAGAATATCTTCAGAAGCAGAATCACATTTTGGACAATCTCGCAATTTTCCCTTTTGTCATGAGTTACAGAAATATCCGGACTAAGTTCTTTCAACTTGAAATTGCAGAGATTTTCGTGTGTGTGTGTGTGTGTGTGTGTGTGTGTGTGTATGTGTGTGTGTCAGTCAGTGTTTTTAGAAATGGAAAAATTGATTCTATAATTGCAATATCCAAACAGTTTGCCATTCATCTTTCCACCATAGTTTGAGTAACATTTCTCTGGATCATAAACGTGTTGTTTTAACAGATTAAAGAAACGAGCCTGACTTGTTCCTAAAACTGACCCTGACCCAGTCTGTGACTGATATGATCGGCCATATCACCAACCTGGTTACATTTAACATTTGTTGTGAGAATGGAGGAGTGGGAATAGAAAAGGAAACAGTGACCCAAAAAGCCGGGGAACTATAAACCTGTGAGCCTGATGTCAGTGGTGGGTAAGTTTTTGGAGGGGATGCTGAGGGACAGAATTTACATACATTTGGGAAGTCAAGGGCTGATGGAGTAGACAACATGGCTTTCTGCATGGGAAATCATGTCTCATTAATTTGATTGAGTTTTATGAAGAGGGGGCAAAGAAGATTGATGAAGGCAGTTTGGTAGACATTGTCCATGTGGACTTCAGCAAGGTGTTCATGATATTCCGATTGGTGCACAGAATTGGTGACATTGGATACAGAGGAAGATAGTCAAAATTTGCTTGAACGAAGAGGGGTATTTTTCAGACCGGAGGCATTTGAACAGCAGGGTGCTGTAAGAATCAGTACTGAGGTCACTGCATTTCATCATTTATGTAAAGGATTTGGATCTGATTATCGGGGCCATATTTAGTAAATTAACAGATTACATCAGAAAGGTGGTGTAGTAGATTATCTCACATTGGCGGCACAGTGGCACAGTCGTTAGCACTGCTGACTCACAGTGCCACAGACCCGGATGCAATTCCCGCTTCTGGCGACTGACTGTGGAGTTGGCACGTTCTCCCCGTGTCTGCGTGGATTACTCCAGGTGCTCCGGTTTCCTCCCTCAGTCCAAAGATATGCAGGTCAGGTGAATTGGCCATGCAAAATTGCCTGTAGTGTTAGGAAAGGGGTAAATGTAGTGGTATGGGTGGGTTTCGCTTTGGTGGGTCGGTGGGGACTCGTTGGGCTGAAGGGCCTGTTTCCACACAGTAATCTAATCAGTACAAGGAGACTATAATTAGACGAGGCAAGGAGTGACAGTTGAAGTTTAATTTAAATAAATATGAGGTTTTGCATTTTCGGAAGTCAAATAGTGCTGAAAATATACATTTGATGGTAATGTCCTGTGGAGTGTTGTGGAACAAAGGGACCTGGGGCCGCAGGTGCATAGTTCCTTGAAAGTGGAGTCGCAGGTAGACAGCGTGGGACAGAACATATTTGGCACATTTGCCTTATCAGTCAGAGCTTTGAGTGTAGGAGTTGGCGTGGCATGTTGCATCCGTGCAAGATGTTGGTGAAGCCACTTTAAGAATACTGTGTACAACTTGGTTGTCTGCAGAAAACATGGACATGGTTGTTCCCGGACTGGAGGTTTGAGCTTTAGGGAGAGGGTGATCAGGTTGTGGTACTTCCCCCCTGGAGTGGTAAAGGCTGGGGTAAGACAGAAAAGAGGTTTATAAAACCATCAGGGGCATGGATATTCTGAATAGCCACGTTCTGCTCTTCGGGATAGGGGAATCCAGAACAAGAGGGCATAGGCTGAAGGCGGGAGGGCGAATGATTTAGAAGGGACCTGAAGAAAAATGTTTCACACAGAGAGTGGTGTGTCTACAGAAAATGCTCTCAGCGGAAGTGGTGAAAGTGGTTACAATCGCACATTTAAAAAGTATCTGAAAGAGGAGGGATATTTACCAAATGTTGGCAAATGGGACTGGATCAGATTTGATGTCTGATCGAGTGAACAGATTGGACTAACCGGTCTGTTCCCATTCTGCATGACTCTTTGATTCTATAAGAGGGATGATGAAAAATTCTGAAAGGACCTTTCAGGTGGGAATTCTCTTCACTGGAAGTTTATCGTGCCTCTATGTTCACATTGATTGAAAGCTGAATTAGTTAAATATTTTACAGGGAAGTGAGTCACAGATAATGGGACACAGACAGGAAAGTGCGGCTGAGACCCCAACCTGATCAGCCACAATCTTAGTGCCTGGTGGAGAAGTCTTAAAGTATCCAATGACCAACTCCTGCTCCTCAGTCCCATGTTTCTGTGTTTCATTCAGCCCCTCAAGACTGACACACACGCTTTGAGGTGATTTGGGAAATATCATTGGAAAATCTAGGCACAGCTATGAAAGAGGCCCCTCATTTCTCTTTACAGAGCATCCCCCTCTCCAATTTGTGCCTCTGACAGGTCAATATCCATCTATATCCTTTTCAAAGACTTTCTGACATTTAGCTACCCCAACACTCTTGAGAAGAGAACTCCTGACATTCAATGCCACCTGTTTGAAGAAAACACTTGCTGCTCCGATATATCATGGCCGATCGAAGTGAACAAAAGAGGTTGACACAAGAGTTCAGGTAAAAATGAATGGCTCTGATATCAAGGTAATGGTTAACTTCTGTTGACATCAAGGAGCTTAACAAAACTGGACTTAATGGGAATCAGAGTAAACTCTCCAGTGTTTGGAGTCAAACATGTCACAAAGGGAGATTTTCATCATCTCAGTCCTGGGTCACCTCTGTGGGAGATCCTCAGGGTAGCTTCCTCTTCACAAACATCTTCAGCTGCTTCATCAATGTCTCCCTGCCCCCACCCTCCACACCATAAGATCAGAAGTGGGGATGGTCACTGAAGATTCCACAATGTTCAGAATGTTTTGTCCCCCATCAGCTCCTGAACTGGACTTAGTCCGTGTGCAGCAAGACCCAGACTCCATTGAGGAATGTGCTGTTAAAAGGTTCATAACATTCATGTAACAGCACTGCCTGACACTGCACATTGCCACAGTAAAACAAGAGTTCATTCAGCACCTCACGCTGGTTTCACAGGAATATGAGGAAGTCGTTCAGCCCATTGACATTATTGGAGAAGAACAGAGACAGACCATGCAGTACCTACAGCCTATTACTCAGGAAGAGAAGGAGTCTAGTGTGATGGACCACACCAGAGACCCTCGAAAATATTTGAAGGCGGTAGCCTAGACTCTAATGTTTTCTTATTTTAAAGGAAATGTAAAGTGTCTGTTCCAGATGCAATGTGACTGGTCAAACTACTCGCTGTGAAGCAAAAAACCATCTACTTAAATACGAAAGAGAAAATGAAACCAAAGAAAGAGGAATTTAGAATAATGTAATTCTATTGGCCAAGTTAACAGAATAATGGATCTAGGAACTATTACTAATGAACTGTTCCAATATAGGAAAATCCCATAAACACAGCCCCTGTCAAAAAGGAATATTCAGACACACAATGTCACAAACATTTCTCCAATCCAGGAATTAAAAACAGCATCAAGAGAAATTTCAGAGAAGTTAGCAACTAGGAAACATTCACTGAAGCTTCCAACTCTGTGGAGACACCAACAGTTCCTGATGTCACAGAGAAACCAAAACCCAGTGATCCTAATAAGGTTAAACATATAAGGTTAAAAGAGAAAAAGTATAACTTAGCGAAGATAAGCGGGAAAACGGAGGACTGGGAAGCTTTTAAAGAACAACAGAGGATTAGTAAGAAGGAAATACGCAGAGAAAAAATGAGGTACGAAGGTAAACTGGCCAAGAATATAAAGGAGGATAGTAAAAGCTTTTTTAGGTATGTCCAAGGCAAAAAAATGGTTAGGACAAAAATTGGGCCCTTGAAGACAGAAGCAGGGGAATATATTACTGGGAACGAAGAAATGGCAGAGGAATTAAATGGGTACTTCAGATCTGTGTTCACTGGGGAAGACACAAGCAATCTCCCTGAGGTAACAGTGGCTGAAGGACCTGAACTTAAGGGAATTTCTATTTGCCAGGATTTGGTGTTGGAGAGACTGTTAGGTCTGAAGGTTGATAAGTCTCCGGGACCTGATGGCCTGCATCCCAGGGTACTGAAGGAGGTGGCTCGGGAAATCGTGGATGCGCTGGTGATTATTTTCCAGAGTTCAATAGAATCGGGGTTGGTTCCTGAGGATTGGAGGGCGGCTAATGTTGTGCCACTTTTTAAGAAGGGTGGGCGGGAGAAAGCAGGAAATTATAGACCAGTTAGTCTGACCTCAGTGGTGGGAAAGATGCTGGAGTCTATTATAAAGGATGAAATTACGGCACATCTGGATAATAGTAACAGGATAGGACAGAGTCAGCATGGATTTATGAAGGGGAAATCATGCTTGACTAATCTTCTTGAATTTTTTGAGGATGTAACTCGGAAGATGGACGAGGGAGATCCAGTGGATGTAGTGTACCTGGACTTTCAGAAAGCTTTTGATAAAGTCCCACACAAGAGGTTAGTGAGTAAAATTAGGGCGCACGGGATTGGGGGCAAAGTACTAGATTGGATAGAGAATTGGTTGGCTAACAGGAAACAAAGGGTAGTGATTAACGGCTCCATTTCGAAATGGCAGGCAGTGACCAGTGGGGTACCGCAGGGATCCGTGCTGGGACCGCAGCTTTTTACAATATATGTAAATGATATAGAAGATGGTATCAGCAATAACATTAGCAAATTTGCTGATGACACAAAGCTAGGTGGTAGGGTGAAATGTGATGAGGATGTTAGGGGATTACAGGGTGACCTGGACAAGTTAGGTGAGTGGGCAGATGCATGGCAGATGCAGTTTAATGTGGATAAATGTCTGGTTATCCACTTTGGTGGCAAGAACAGGAAGGCAGATTACTACCTCAATGGTATCAAATTAGGTAAAGGGGCTGTTCAGAGAGATCTGGGTGTTCTTGTCCACCAGTCAATGAAGGCAAGCATGCAGGTACAGCAGGTCGTGAAGAAGGCTAATAGCATGCTGGCCTTCATAACAAGAGGGATTGAGTATAGAAGCAAAGAGGTGCTTCTGCAGCTGTACAGGGCCCTGGTGAGACCACACCTGGAGTACTGTGTACAGTTCTGGTCTCCAAATTTGAGGAAAGACATTCTGGCTATTGAGGGAGTGCAGCGTAGGTTCACGAGGTCAATTCCTGGAATGGCAGGATTGCCTTACACGGAAAGACTGAAGCGACTGGGCTTGTATACCCTTGAGTTTAGAAGACTGAGAGGGGATCTGATTGAAACGTATAGGCTTATGAAAGGACTGGACACTCTGGCAGGAGGGAACATATTTCCGTTGATGGGGGAGTGCCGAACCAGAGGACACAACTTAAAAATACGGGGTAGACCATTTAGGACAGAGATGAGGAGAAACTACTTCACACAGAGAGTGGTGGCTGTGTGGAATGCTCTGCCCCAGAGGGCAGTGGAGGCCCAGTCTCTGGATTCTTTTAAGAAAGAATTGGATAGAGCTCTTAAAGATAGTGGAGTCAAGGGGTATGGAGATAAGGCTGGAACAGGATACTAATTAGGAATGATCAGCCATGATCATATTGAATGGCGGTGCAGGCTCGAAGGGCAGAATGGCCTACTCCTGCATCTATTGTCTATTGTCTATTGTCTATTGTCTAATCTGTGAGAGCTGGCCACACCCATTCAGGCTGCATGAAAATAAACACAAGGCCTCCCTAGCTGTCACTCAAGTGGTCTTAACTAGCTAGCTTGGTAATGATCATTCAATCTCTCACTTAAAAGAAACCCGGAGAAAATAACCTCTTAAAGCTGCAGCATTGTCACACTCGTCAGTGCAATGAGTTGTCAAACAGGAACCGGGGTAACCAGTCAGTCCCTTGGCCCCATCCAATCGGACGAGGTTGAAGCCAATCACTCCCTTGAGTTACTTATACAGGAACAGGAGGAGGCCATTTAGGCCCTTACGTCACTTCCATTCAGCCCCTTCAGTCTCTTACACAGGATCAGGATGAGGCCATTCAGCCCTTGAGTCTCTTACACAGGAACAGGATGAGGCCATTCAGCCCCTTAAGTCACTTGTACAGGAACAGGAGGAGGACATTCTCCCCTCAACACACTTTCAAGGGGACAGAATGAGTTAATTGATGCTGATTCCTGATGAATGGCTTATGCCTGAAACGTCGATTCTCCTGCTTCTCGGATGCAGCCTGACCTGCTGTGTTTTTCCATCAATCCACTCTCCACTCCAATCTACAGCATGGGCATTCCTCACTGTCTCCTAACTGATGCCCGAACATGATGAACAAGTGGAGCAGAGGCTGCACAGACAGACTGCTCCAAATTGTTCCTCCTGGCTCCGTTGCTCATGATACACACGTGGGACTTTAACATGGTTTTTTCGTGGTGAAAAGGGAAGCAATATGTCTTGTGTGAAGTCTCAAGAAGGCATCTTTCATCTCCGAGAAGACATCCTAGTGTTCTCTATGTAGAGCGGAAGCTGGTGGGAATGGATACCTGCTTCAGACGGAAGGTATTGTGGCTGCTGTTGTGAGCAACCTGACGTTCAGTATGAGTTCACACGCCGACTGCACAATAACATGGGGAGAATTAATTAAGGCATATAAACTATTAGGTAAGTCACATTAGACTGATGAATGGACCCTCCAAGATCAAATAATGCTGATCTTTCTCATGTTGGTCTTGTCACGTCCTGTTCAGTGTATCCTGTATGCCTTACTCTGTCCAAGTCTGTTTCCACCCTATGATCTGTCTGGCCATGTTTACTGTGATCTGCTGCTCATAAATAAGGTGTTTCCCTGTACTGAGGTACACGTAACAATAAATCAAACCAATCAATCCTGGGTAAAGTATGGAATTCCTCTCCCTGTCAATGTCTGTTTTGGAAATAAGTGATCGCTGCCACTCCTCGTGTTTCAGCATCACCATTTCTTCGTCTCTCACAGCTCTACAGATTAAACACTCAGCTTATTCATTCTATACTCATGTTACCATCACCGGTGTCTTTGGTAATGAGATCATTCCTTACAAAGGAGATCAAATCTGTAGAGTGCCCCAAATGCTTTCTCAGCAAGGCTCTACAACAGCAGGAAGATGGCTTTACTTATGCACTCGAATCATCTTAAAATGAAGGACAGCATACCATTGACTGCACCCATTACGTACACAGAGTTTGATTCGGAGCAGTCAGCATAGACTTGTGATTGGAAGATCATGCTGCCCAAATTTCTTAGCGTCCTTTGATGAAGTGACCAAGAAGGTTAATGAGGGCAGAGCGGTAAACGTAGTTTCTATGTATTTCAGTAAGGCCTTTGATAAGGTTCCACATGGCAGGCTGCTCTGGAAGGTTCCATCACGTAGAATACTGGGGGACCTGGCCAATTGGATACACAGTTGGCTTGTTGATAGGAAGCAGAGGGTTTAGTGGAAGGATGCTTGTCAGACTGGATGTTGGGTCCATATCTGTTTGTTACCTACGATTTGGTTGAGAATGTACAAAGCATGATTAGTAAGTTTGCAGATGACACTAAAATAAGTGGGATCATGATCAGTGAGGAAGTTTATCAGAAATTGCAGCAGGACCTTAATCAGGTGGGAAAGTGGGCTGAGAAATGGCAAATGTAATTTAATATAGATGTGTGAGGTCTTGCAGCTTGGAATCTCAAATCAAGGTAGGAGTTTCACGGTGAAGGGGAGGGCCGTAAGGGGTGTAGTGGGCAGGGGGACCTTTGACGTTCAGGTGCACGGTTCCCTGAGAGTGGAGTCTCAGGTAGGCAGGGCAGTGAAGAATGCTTTTGGCACACGGGCCTTCATCAGGCAGGACATTGCATATAGAAGTTGGAAATTTATGTTGCAGTTAACACAGGACTTTGGTAAGGCCGCACTTGGAGGAGAGTGTTCAGTTTTGTCACCATGTTATAGTGAGGATATAATGAAATTAGAAAGAGTGCAGAAGAAATTTACAAGGACATTGCCAGGACCCAATGGTCAGAGTTATGGGGAGAGGTTGGATAAGCTCGGACCTTTTCTTTAGACTGTAGGATACTGAGGGGGGGACCTTATAGAGCTGTATAAGATCATGAGGGATATGGATAGGGTGAATGCTCTCAGTCTTTTCCAAAGTTTAGAGAATCGAGGACGAGAGGGGATCAGTTTAAGGTTAAAGGGAAAGGAATAAAAGGGAACCTGAGGGACCATTTATTTATATAAATGGCTGGTACGTGGATGAGCTGCCAGAAGATGTAGCTGAGGGGGTATATTAACAATATTTCAAAATCATTTGGATAAATATGTGGATAGGAGAGGACTAGAAGGATATGGGTCAACTGCAGGGAAATGGGGCTAGTGTGAATGGACATTTACAAGGTGCAGTCGAACCACTTTGTTAATTAAAACCAAACACCCAGAAAAGCTCGCCTCACATTGTAGTCTGTTAACATACGAGTGACACAGATATCCTACATTCCACTATTTAAACAAAAATTAGCAAGTTAGTTTCTTAACTTTAATAGTGAACATGAAACAAAACCTATTCGCAAATACAAGCCCCTCTTTTCTTAGCTACTTACTATCTGACTCCAACTCTGTAAAAATATGTTGTTCCAACAACCCACAGATTAAACGTTACAATCTCAAGACCACACAGTCTCTATCTTCCCAGCTGTGTTCACTCTTTCAGCTGCTGATCTCCCTGGGTCATGTTTTATTTTAATTCAAGTAGGTTTGACATGAACATGTGTCTTTGATAGAGAGTGTTTGAGATGGTCTGTTAGCACCACTGCTCTACTGCAGTTACTCTGCTGTTGGATGGCAGTGGCTCTCCCTCTAGTGTTCAAAATGCGGGGATTATATACTTCCCATCATACAATAATTCTCATAATTTGATTGCTTTCCAGGTGTACAAACAATAATATTCAAATTCCATTGGCTTCTGGTATCCTGAGCGTTATTTAAACTCTTTGGTTGCATTTTAATTGTTGTCAAAACAGCAACCAAAACTCAGGTTTCCATTTCGCAGCGAATTGTTACATTTGGAACAGTCTGGCCTTTAGCTGGCATCTGTGGCTGTACTTTCGATTCAGCAAAACCCGTCCTATCTTAAAGTGAACAGATATTGATTAGATTCCAGGCTATAACTCACTCTGGGCTATCTGTTATTCTGTATATAACCCACCCTGAATACTTCGATTTGACTCCAGGCTGTAACTCACTCCAGGGTATCCGTTATTCTGTATATAAACAACCCTGAACCGCTCGATTACATTCCAGGCTGGAAGTCAGTCCGGGCTATCTGCTATTCTGCATATAAATCACCCTGAACCCCTCAATTAGATTCCAGGCTGTAACACACCCCAGAATATCTGTTATTCCGTATATAAGTCGCCCAGAACACCTTGATTATATAGCAGGCTGTAATTCACTCCGGGCTATCTGTTATTCAGTATATAACCCACCCTGAACACCTCGATTAGATTCCAGGCTGTAACTCACTCCGGGCTATCTGTTATTCTGTATATAAACCACCCTGAACACCTCGATTAGATTCCAGGCTGTAACTCACTCCGGGGTGTCTGCTGTTCTGTATATAAACCACCCTGAAACCCACAATTAGATTCCAGGCTGTAACGCACTTCGGGCTATCTGTTATTCTGTATATAAACCACCCCGAACCCCTAGATTTGATTCCAGGCTGTAACTCACTCCGGTCTATCTGTTATTCTGTATATAACCCACTTTGAACACCTCGATTCGATTCCAGGCTGTAACTCACTCCGGGCTATCTGTTATTCTGTATATAAACCACCCTGAACCCTGCGATTAGATTCCAGGCAGTAACTTCCTGTCAGGTTTGAAATGGCAGGCTGGTAGTTATAGGGAATACTGGCAGACTAAAGATATTGAGGGTTTCGTTCAGAAAAAGAAGGAAGCATATGTCAGGTATAGACAGGATAGATCAAGTGAATCTTTAGACGAGTATAAAGGAAGTTGGAGTACACTTAAGAGGGAAATCAGGAAGACAAAACGCGGATATGAGATAGCTTTGGCAAATAGAATTAAGGAGAATCCAAAGTGCTTTTACAAATATATTAAGGACAAAGGGTAACTAGGGAGAGAATATGGTCCCTCAAAGATCAGCAAAGCGGCCTTTGTGTGTAGCCACAGAAAATGGGGGAGATATTAAATGAATATTTTGCATCAGTATTTACTGTGGAAAAGAATATGGAAGATATAGACTGCAGGGAAATCGATGGTGACATCTTGCAAAATGTCTTGAAATGGTTAAAGGTGGGTAAATTCCCGGGACCTGACCAGGTGTACCTGAGGACTCTGTGGGAAGCTAGAGAAGTGATTGCTGGGCCTCTTGCTGACATATTTGTATCATCAATAGTCACAGGTGTGATGCTGGAAGACTGGAGGTTGGCAAACGTGGTGCCAATGTTTAAGAAGGGCGGTAAAGACAAGCCAAGGATCTATAGTCCGGTGAGCCTGACCTCAGTGGTGGGCAAGTTGTTGGAGGGAATCCTGAGGGACAGGATGTACATGAAGTTGGAAAGGCAAGGACTGATGCGGGATAGTGAACATGGCTTTGTATGTATGAAATCATGTCTCACAAACTTGATTGAGTTTTTTGAAGAAGTAACAAAGAAGATTAATGATGGCAGTGCAGAAGATGTGATCCATGTGAACTTCAGTAAGGCGTTCGACAAGGTTCCCCATGGGAGACTGATTAGCAGGTTAGATCTCATGGAATACAGGGAGAAATAGTCATTTAGATAAAGAACTCGCTCAAAGCTAGAGGGGAAAGATATGAAAGAGACCTAAGGGACAACTTTTTCACGCAGTAGGTGGTACGTGTGTGGAGTGAGCTGCCAGAGGAAGTGGTGGAGGCTGATACAATTGCAACATTTAAGAGGAATTTGGATGAGTATATGAATAGGAAGGGATTGGAGGGACATAGGCCAGATGCTGGCAGGTGGAACTAGATTAGTTTAGGATATCTGGTCGGCATGGACAGGTTGGACCAAAGGGTCTGTTGGCATGCTGTACATCTCTATGGTTCTATGACTCCATAACTCACTCCGGGCTACCTGTTATTCTGCATATAAACCACCCTGAAACCTTCGATTAGATTCCAGTCTGTAACTCACTCTGGGGTATCTGTTATTGTACACATAATCGTCCCAAATCCCCTTGATAAAATTCCAATCTGTAACTGACTTCCAATTTTAAGAGACTCTGTACATTAGCCACTTGAAACCTTTGATTAGATTCCAGTCTGCATCACACTCCTGGGTATCTGTTATTCTGTATATTAATGATCCAATCCAAACCCTGTTAAAATTGTCCACAGTGTTCAGGGATGTGTATGCGAGGTGCATTAGTCAGGGGTAAATGTGGGGAAATGGATCTGGATGGGTTATTCTTCTGAGGGTCAGTGTGGTCTTGTTGGGCTGAAGGGCTTGTTTCCCCACTTTCGGGATTATATGAATCACCTGGAACCCTCTCGATTAGATTCCAACGTGTAACTCACTTCCATGACTGGCATGTTTCAAAAACACCCCAAAACCTTCAATTCTATTCCACTTGATGGAGTTTAATTTCGATAAACACAAGATGCTGCATTTTGGGAAAGCAAATTTGAGCAGGACTTATACCTTAATGGTGAGGTCCGAGAGAGAGTTGCTGAACAAAGGGACTTTGAAGTGCAGGTTCGTAGCTCCTTGAAAGTACAGTGGCAGGTGGATAAGATAATGAAGGCAGCGTTTGGTATGCTTTCCTTTATTGTTCAGAGTTTTGAGAATAGGCTTTGAGAGGTCATGTTGTGGCTGGACTGGACATGGGCTAGGACACTGTTAGAATATGGCATGCAATTGCGGTCTCCTTCCTATCGGAAGGATGTTGTGAAACTTGGAAGGGTTCAGAAATGATTTACAAGGAGGATGCCAGGGTTAGAGGATTTGAGCTACAGGAAGAGGCTGAATAAGCTTGGGTTGTTTTCCCTGAAGCATCAGAGGCTGAGGGGTGACCTTATCGAGGTTTATAAAATCATGACGGGCATGGATAGGATAAATAGACAAAGTATTTTCCTTGGGGTGGGTAGTCCATAACTAGAGGGCATATGTTTAGTGTGAGAGGTAATATGAAAGAGACCTAAGGGGCAAACTGTTCACTCAGAGGGTGGTACATGAATGGAATGAACTGTCAGAGGAAGTGGTGGAGGCTGGTACAATTGCAACATTTAAAATGCAGCCCAATGGGTATATGAAAGGGAAGGTTTGGAGGGAGATGGGCCAAGTGCTTGAAAAAGAGACTAGAGTAGGTTAGGATATCTGGTCGGCATGGATGGGTTGGACCAAAGGGTCTGTTTCCATGCTGTACATCTCTATGACTGCATGACTCCGCGATTTTGTGACTCACTACTTGTTATCTATTATTCTGTATGTAAACCACCTCAAACCTCTCGATTAGATTCCACTCTGTCCCTCACTCCTGGGTGTCTGTTATGCTGTATGTAAACCCTAAACCCCTCAATTAGATTCCAGTCTGGAACTCACTCCTGGGGATCGGTTATTGGATCTGTGAAGTGATCCTTGTTGGATGTTAGACTGAAGACAAGATAAACTAAATGTTCAAATGTTACATTGGGAGCAGGAACACAGAAAGCTGCTGGTTCATTTCTGTTCTGTTACATATCTCAAAGTTTCAGATTGGGGCTGAATTTCTATCACAATGGGGAAAGTCTCAAAAGCTGTTTACTGTCCTGCATGAATGAATCATTCTAACATGAATTCTCTTGAAAGATAGGAAATGGAGGCAGCTCCTGGAAGGTGTCTGCATCCCTGTATATGTGATTCTGTGTGTGTGTGATTCTGTGTGCGTGTTCAATGTTTCATATATTTTCGAACTGTATTGATGTTGCCAGTCTCTCTTGATTTTCCTTATTTATAATCTCAATGTCATCGTTTTGTTGATATATGATGGCTGTGGACAAATCTAAAATGTCTGCCTGACTGATTTGTGTCAGAAATACTTTCAGCAAGGGAGAGGGGGCAATGTGTCAAAAGCCATTTCCATTCATTGATGCTAGCAGAGATAAGAAATGGAGACAACATTTTGAAGGTGCGTAAAATGCAAATCCCAGAACCTGTTGACAGTGAATGCAGAGAGACAATGTGACATTCCAGTAAGGTCAGCCTTACTTTCCAAGCTCCTAATATATGAGAGAAACATAATATACAAAACCTGAAAGGGCTCAGCCACTGAATTGTAGATGTGCAGCGTTGGATCAGAATCCTGCCTGGCTAGGCCTTAATCCAAATTGAAGGGTTTCTCAAACCCCACACTGACCTTCTGTGGGTTCAAATTGTGTGTTATCTACAAATAAAAGAAATAATGCACCTGCAATTGAACAAAGCTCTTTCTGGAACTTTGTGTGTCTGTTGGTTTAAGTATCTTTCAACAGGATTGAAGATAACTGAGACAGTGAGAGATAGGTAGCACTGTAACCAGAATGGCAGTGCATTATAAAAGGTATATTAATATCTTCAGTGAAAGGGGAAAACAGAGGAGGATAGTTCTCAAACTATGAAGTTGGGAGTCAGTGAAGTTGTGTAGTTTGTGACTGCATTATGTTTGTGGTAGTGAAGATTTGAAACCACTTGACCAATAGTACACTTTGTGACTCACTCCCAGTTACAAGTTATTACACATAAAAAGGTTAACATATCCCTCGATTAGATTCCAGGCTGTAACTCACTCCGGGCTATCTGTTATTCTGTATAAAAACCACATTGAACTCCTCGATTAGATTCCAGTCTGCAACACACTCCAGGCTATCTCTTATTCTGTATCTAAAACTCTCTGAAACCCTCGATTAGATTCCAGGCTGTAACTAACTCCAGGGTATCTGTTATTCTGTACATAAACCATCCTAAATCCCTCGATTAGTTTCCAATCTGTAACACACTCCAGGCTATGTGTTATTCTGTATCTAAACCTCCCTGAACTCCTCGATTAGATTCCAGACTGTAACCCACTCCATGGCAACTGTTATTCTGTACATAAACCATCCTAAATCCCTCGATTAGGTTCCAACCTATAACATATTCCAGGCTATCTGTTATTCTGTAAATAAACCACCCTGAACCCCTCGATTAGATTCTAGGCTGTAACTCGCTCCGGGGTATCTGTTATTCGTATATAAACCACCCTGAACCTCTTGATTAGATTGCAGATTGTAACTCACTCCGGGGTATCTGGTATTCTGTATATTAACCACCCGAACCCCTCGATTAGATTCCATTCTGTAAATCACTCCGGGCTTTTTCTGTTATTTCGTATATTAACCACCCTGAACCCATTGATTTGATTTCTCTTCCTGACATGTTAAACTCATGTTCCCAACGCAATCTAATCCCAATAATGATCAATGTATCACTGGCCCTCCTATCCGCTAGCACTACCATCACGTTAACTTTCTGATGTTTACATGCATGATTACATGTAGCAATGAGTCGCAGGTAGACAGATTGGTGCTGAACACATTTGGCACATTTGCCTGAATCAGTCAGAGCATTGAGTATAGGAGTTGTGGTGGTATGATGCATCTGTACAGGATGTTGGTGAGGCCACTTTAAGAATACTGCGTACAACTTGGTTTTCTGCGGAAATGACTTACAAGTATGTTCCTGGACTGGAAGCGTGAGGCTATAGGGAGAGACTGATTACATTGAGGTGTTGCCCCCGGAGTGTCAGAGGTTGAGAGGCAACATTATAGAGATTTATAAAATCATCTGGGGCATGGATATTCTGTACAGCCATGTTCGGCTCCCAAGGATAGGGGGCTCCAAAACAAGACAGCATAGGTTGAAGGGGAGAGGGCGAATGATTTAGAAGGGACCTGAAGCTAAATATTTCACACAGAGAGTGGTGTGTGTACAGAAAGTGCAGTCAGAGGAAGTGGTCAAGGCGGTTACAATCACAGGAGGAATATTGGTCAAATGCTGGCAAATGGGACTAAATCAGGTTTGATATCTGCTCGGAGTGAACAGATTGGACTAATGGGTCTGTTTCCATTCTGATTCTATAAGAGGTATGACGAATAATTCTGAAAGGACCTTTCAAGTCGGAATTCTCTTCACTGGAAGGTTATCTATGTTCACATTGATTGAAAGCTGCGTTAGTTAAATATTTGACACAGAAGTGAGTCATGCACAATGGGTCGCAGGCAGGAAAGTGGGGCTGAGACCACAACCTGATCAGCTACAATTTTAGTGCCTGGTGGAGAAGGCTCAAAGTATCTAATGACCCACTCCTGCTCCTCAGTCCCTTGTTCCTGTGTTTCATTCAGCTCCTCAAACCTGCTAGACAGGAGCAGTTGGAGGCTACTTACTCCTATAACCTGTTGCACAGAAACACAGGAGACCATTCAGCCCCTCAGTACTGTCCCACAAGATTTGAAGTGAATTGGGAAATGTAATTGGAAAACCCAGGCTGGGTACGAAAGAGGCCCCTCATCTCTCTTCACAGAGCTTCCCCTGTCTGCAACTTGTGCTTCATTTGTTGGTCATGTTGTACACCCAGATTCAGTGTGAATACAGCCCCCATACCTCACTCAGGGATGGCTCACAAAATCCTCTGGTCTCCCTGTCTGCAACATTCAATAACAGAACATTCAAGAAAATAACACCCACTAACTTTCCAATAACAGAATGGGAGAATATCAGAAACAGGGGCATGTTGTTCACCCCCCAAGCCTGCCTTGCCGTGCTTTAAGATCAAGACTGATCTGCTCTTCGTCTCAAATCCTCTTTCATATCCAATTTTTCATAGCCCTCAACTCTCTGACAGGTCAATGTACATCTACCTCCTCTTCAAATACTTTCAGTCATCTAGCTCCCCGTACACCCTTGAGGAGAGAAATCCTGACATTCGATACCACCTGTTTGAAGAAAACGCTTGCTGCTCCTATATCATGGCCTATTGATGTGAACAAAAGAGGTTGAGACAAAGGTTCAGATAAAAATTACTGGCCCCGATATGAAGGCAGTGGTTGACTTCTGTTGACATAAAGGAGCTTAACAAAACTGAACTTAATGGGAATCAGAGTAGACTCTCCAGTGTTTGGGATCAAACATGGCACAAAGGAAGATGTTCATCATCTCAGTTCTGGGTCACATCTGTGCGAGATCATCAGTTTAGCTTCCCCTTCACAAACATCTTCAGCTGCTTCATCAATGTCTCCCCGTTCCCACCCTCCCCACCATAAGATCAGAAGTTGGGATGGTCGCTGAGATTTCCACAATGTTTAAAACATTTTGTCCCCCGTCAGCTCCTGAACTGGTCTTTGTTCGTGTGTAGCAGGATCCAGACTCCATTGAGACTTGTGCTGTTAAAGTGTCTATAACATTCACGTAACAGCACTGCCTGACACTGCACATTGCCAAAGTAAAACAAGAGTTAATTCAGCACCTCACGCTGGTTTCACAGGAATATGAGGAAGTCATTCAGCCCATTGACACTATTGGAGAAGAACAGGGACAGCCTATTCAGTGCCTCCAACCTATTACTCAGGAAGAGAAGGAGTCTAGTGTGATGGGCCACACCAGAGGCCCTCGAAAATATTTGAAGGCAGTAGCCTAGACTTTTAGGTTTTTTTATTTTAAAGGAAATGTAAAGTGTCTGTTCCAGATGCAATGTGAATGGTCAAACTACTCTGTGAAGCAAAAAACCATCTACTTAAATACGAAAGAGAAAATGAAACCAAAGAAAGAGGAATTTAGAATAACATAATTCTATTGGACTAGTTAACAGAATAATGGATCTAGGAACTATTGCTAATGAACTGTTCCAATTTAGGAAAATCCCATAAACAAAGGCCTTGGCAAAAAGAGATATTCAGACACAGATTGTCACAAACATTTCTCCAATCCAGGAATTAAAAACAGCATCAAGAGAAATTTCAGAGAGAGTAGCAACCAGGAAACATTCACTGAAGCTTCCAACTCTGTGGAGACGCCAATAGTTTCTGATGTCACTGAGAAACCAAAACCCAGTGATCCTAATCTGTGAGAGCTGGCCACACCCATTCAGGTTGCATGAAAATAAACACAAGGCCTCCCGAGCTGTTACTCGAGTGGTCTTAACTAGCCAGCTTGATAATGATCGTTCAATCTCTCTCTGAAAAGAAACACGGACAAAATAACCTCTTAAAGCTGCCGCATTGTCACACTAGTCAGTACAATGAGCTGTCAAACAGGAACCAGGGGTAACCAGTCAGGCCCTTGGCCCTGTCCAATCGGACGAGGTTGAAACCAATCACTCCCTTGACTCATTTATACAGGAGTGGCAGGAGGCCATTCCCACCTCAATGCACTTGCACAGGGGCAGAATGAGGTAATTTTTGCTGATTCCTGATGCTGCCTGACCCGCTGTGCTTTTCCAGCAATTGATGCTCGAGTCTGATCTCCAGCATCAGCGGTCTTAAGTGTCTCTCTAACATGATGAACAAGTGGGGCAGAGGCTGCACAAACAGACTGTTCCACGTTGTTCCTCTTGGCTCTGTTGCTTATGATACACATGTGGGACTTTAAAGTGCTTTTCTAGTGGTGAGCAGGGAAGCCAAATGTCTTGTGCGAAGTCTCATGAAGGCATCTTCCATCTCTGAGAAGACAGCCTGGTGTTCTCTATTAAGGGCGGAAGCTGGTCGGAATGGCTACCTGTTTCAGATGGAAGGTATTGTGACTGCTGTTGGGGATTGTGAATAACTGATGTTCATTACAGGGTTCACTCGCTGACTGCACAATAATGTGGGGAGAGTTAATTTAGGCATATAAACTATTAGGAACGTCACGTTAGACTGATGAATTGACTCTCTAAGTTCAAATAATGTTGATCTTATTCATGTTGATCTTGTCTAGTGCACGTCCTGTTCAGTGTAACCTGTATGCCTTACTCTGTCCAAGTCTATTTCCACCCTATGATCTGTCTGGCCATGCTTACTATGATCTGCCTCCACTGCTCATAAATAAAGTATTTCCCTGTACTGAGGTAAACGTGGCAATAAATCAAACCAATCAATCCTGGGTAAAGTATGAAATTTCTGTCCCTGTCAAAGTCTGTTTTGGAAATAAGTGATCGCTGCCACTCCTCGTGTTTCAGCATCACCATTTCTTCGTCTCTCACAGCTCTACAGATTAAACACTCAGCTTATTCATTCTATACTCATGCTACCATCACCGGTGTTTGTGGTAAGGAGATCATTCCTAACAAAGGAGATCAAATCTGCAGAGAGTGCCCCAAATGCTCTCTCAGCAAGGCTCTACAACAGCAGGAAGATGGCTTTACGTATGTACTCGAATCATCTTAAAATGAAGGACAGCATACCATTGACTGCACCCATTACGTACACAGAGTTTGTTTCAGAGCAGTCAGCATAGACTTGTGAGTGGGCGATCATCCGTCCCAAATTTCTTAAAGCCCTTTGATGAAGTTACCAGGACGTTTGATGAGGGCAGAGTGATAGACGTAGTCTCTATGGATTTCAGTAAGCCTTTGATAAGGTTCCACATAGCAGGCTGCTCAGGAAGGTTACATCTCGTAGAATGCGGGGGGAACTGGCCAATTGGATGCACAGTTGGCTTGATGGTAGAAGGCAGAGGGTTGAGTGGAAGGATGTTGTCAGACTGGAGGCTTGGTCTATTGCTGTTTGTTATCTATGATTTGGTTGAGAGTGTACAAGGCATGATTAGTAAGTTTGCAGATGACACTAAAGTAATTGGGAGCATGATTAGTGAGGAAGTTTATCAGAAATTGCAGCAGGACCTTAATCAGGTGGGAAATGGGCCGAGAAATGGCAAATGTAATTTAATATAGAAGCGTGAGGTCTTGAATTTTGGAAACTCAATTCAAGGTAGGAGTTTCATGGTGAAGGGGAGGGCCTTAAAGGGTGTAGTGGGCAGAGGGACCTTGGTGTTCAGGTGCACAGTTCTCATGAGACACAAGTAGAGAGGAGAGTGAAGAAGGCGTTTGGCACATTGGCCTTCGTCAGGCAGGACATTGAGTATAGAAGTTGGGAATTTATGTTGCAGTTACACAGGACTTTGGTAAGGCCGCACTTGGAGTATTGTGTTCAGTTTTGTCACCTTGTTATAGGGAGGATTTTATTAAATTAGAAAGAGAGCAGAAGAAATTTACAAAGACGTTGCCAGGACCCAATGGTCTGAGTTATAGGGAGAAGGTGGACAAGCTAGGACCTTTTCTTTAGCGTGTAAGAAACTGAGGGAGTCCATATAGAGCTGTATAAAGTCACGAGGGGTATGGATAGGGTTAATTCCTCTCAGTGTTTTTCCAAGGTGCAGTGAATCGAGGATTACAGGGGATCAGTTTTAGGTTAAAGGGGAAGTAATAAAAGGCAACCTGAGGGGCCACTTCTTTACACAGAAGGCTGGTACGTGGATGAGCTGCTAGCAGTTATGGTTGAGGGCGGGGGGGGGGGGGGTACATTAACAACATTTCAGAAATATTTGGATAAATATGTGCATAGGAAACGTCTGGAAGCATATGGGCCAACTGCAGGGAAATGGGGTTCGTGTGGATCGATATTTACAAGGTGGACTCGAACCCCTCTGTTAATTAAATCCAAACACCCAGAATAGCTCGCCTCATCTCGTAATCTGTTAAAATATGAGCGACACAGATCTCCTACATTCCATTATTTAAACAAAAATTATCAAGATAGTTTCTTTACTTTAATTGTGAACACTGAACAACAACAATTCACAAATACAAGCCCCACTTTTCTTAGCTACTTACTATCTGACTCCAACTCTGTAAAAATATGCTGTTCCAAAAACCCACATATGAAACATTAAAATCTCAAGACCATACAGTCTCTATCTTCCCCGCTGTGTTCACTCTTTCAGCTGCTGATCTCCGTGGGTCATTTTTTTTTAATTGCACGTAGGTTTACATGAACATGTGTCTTTGATAGAGAGTGTTTGAGATGGCCAGTTACCACTCCTGCTCGACAGCAGTTGCTCTGCTGGTGGATGGCAGTAGCTCTCCCACCAGTGTTCAAAATGCTGGGTTTGTATACTCCCAATGATATAATAATTCTCATAATTTGATTGTTGTCCAGGTGTCCAAACAATAATATTCAAATTCTGTTGGTTTCTGGTATCCTGAGTGTTATTTAAACTCTTTGGTTGCATTTGAATGGCTGTCAAAACAGCAACCAAAACTCGGGTATCCATTTCACAGATAATGGTGACATGTGGAATAGTGTGACTTTAATGTCTATTCAACAAAACCCGATCTGTCTGAAAGTGCCCATACATGTTTTTGGCTTCATAACATCTTCCCACTTCAGAAAATAAAATGAACCAGCAGAATGAAAAGATGGCATCATTCCTTTTCCTCTCATTCTTAATCCCAATTATATGAAATACATAAGTATTAATCTCAGTTATATCATTCATATTAATTCTCCACACCAATACAACACTGGAATAAGTCAAATCTTATCTCCACTGTTTTCCTTTAAATCCGTAAAAACACATCTGCTATCACATTGTCGGAGCCACAGCATGTACATTTTATGAGTTTAAAGTCGGTGAGGTAAGACTCCAATTAAGTAGTCTCATATTCTGGTCTTTAAATATTCCAAGAAATGCGAGAGATTTGTCGTCTCCCACAACCATATCCGACAATTTGTTTGTCATATACACATTAAAATATTGTCAGGCCAGTGTTAAACTTAATCATTCTTGTTCGATAAGGGAGATTTTGTATTTTTATTCTGGTGGATATTGAGTTTTTATGGACAAGTAGCCAATTAGCCATTCAATTCCATCATCCTCTTTCTGTATCAATACATCTCCGACCCCTATATCCCGAGCATCAAACACAATTTTCAAAGGGTTTCAGAATATTTGGTGTAGCTAAAACTGGTGCGGTGATTTATCCTGCCTCAAAATTCTCAAATGCCGCCTGGCATTTTTCTGTCCACCACAATTCTGTGTTCTTCTTTAGTAAATCCATCAGTCGTGCCAATACGCTGCTGCATTTTGCAACAATCTTCCGATAGAATCCACTCAGTTTTAAAAATTGAAGCACCACTTTCTTCGAGGATGGTTGTGGAAATTCCTCAAAGCCCTTCGCCTTTGTGTTCCATGGGGTCAACCTTCCATGTCCAATGTAATGTCCCAACAACGTCACCACTGCCTTCGCGAATTCTATTTTCTTTAAGTTTATTGCCAATTATGCTTCTTGTAATCATTCAACATGCTCAGTCAACTGTAACATGTGATCATTCAATCACTTGCTAAAATCACTTCATCATACAGATAAGCTTCATATGGTCACAACTCTGTTTCTGAGTCTTAAATGTTGCTGGTGCATTATTCATCCATATGAAATACTCGATAATTTTTTTGTCATCTCTAGTATCTTTACTAGATAGTTTAACTGACTCCACATTTTTTTTAATTTGAAAGGGGCCACTAAACCTGGCTTTGAAGAGATTTCTTACCACTGGTGGCAATACTAATACGTCATCCCATGGGAAATCGACAAAGTTTCAGTGTTTTTATCTGCCAAATGCTTCACTCTATGCTGTGCTCTTCAGATACTGTTTAGCAAACTCACCTACTGCGTCTACTATCTCCTTCACCTCATACACATAATCCAGGTGTGAGATTTCTGACTTCGGTCCTGTCAATTTATATTTAATTAATTTCAAATGACCTCTCAGATCATCTATGAATATTAACTCAAAGGAAGTTTAGTGAGTAGATTTATTTGGGGCATCTCTAATGGCAAACAATTTAATGGGGCACCTTTATCCCAATCATTTGGCCAACCCTGACAGTACGCTGTTAACATAGTCTTCAGCGTCTGGTGCTAAATTTCCAAGGCTTCCTGGGATTCAGGATGGGATGCCCTTGATTTGAAGTGCTGTATGCCTAAGCCATCCATGACTTCCTTAAACAGCTGAGCGGTAAAATGAGACCCTTGGTCTGACTGAATCTCTCTGGGTAGTCCACAGCGAGTAAAGAAAGCTACCAACTCCTTCACCTCCATGTTTGCCTTGACACTCCAATAATGGAATTGCCTCTAGAAATCTGGTAAACACATCCAATATGGTCAGCAAATATTGGTTTCCAGTTTTACCTTAGAAAGGGGAGCTACACAATTAACCATAACCCACGTGCAAGGTTCTTCAAATGCAGCAATTGGCAAGAAAGGTGCTGGTTTTATTACTACCTGTGACTTACCTACCAGTTGGTATGTATGTCACGTACAAAAAAAAATTAACAGCGTCCTTGTGCATTCCAGGCCAGTGGAAATGCTTCTGTACCTTAGACTGAGTCTTCTGTACACCCAAGTGTCCGCCTGCAGTTAGTTTATGAGCTACCTGGAACACTGTACGTTACTGCTAACACAATCTGGTGCACTTCGGCCCATTTCCCTTCTGCAGTCACCTATCGGGGGTCTCCATTTTAATTTTATGATTCTATCTTTAAGTAAATAACATTCAACAATATATTCTGATTCCTTTTCTGTGTGTGCGCATGTGTATGTGTGTGTGAATGTGTGTGTATATATCTGTTGTAAGTCCATTAGCCTTTCTGGACTAAACACCTCTGCCTGATCCTCTGCCTGTTCAGGGTTTTCCTGCACCGTTACATCAAACAGGGTGTCAGTTCACCGAACATCAACCCAATTGTCTTTTTTGTTGGTTTTTCCTTCCTGCTGTAACTTATGACAGTGGAATCTTGTTACTACACAGTCTGGAAAACTTCCTGGGAAATTTTCTTTTAAATCACCAAATTCCCTAGTCTTCCTTTGGCTTCTCCACCACAAGGGGTGCCTATCCCACCTCGCGTCCTGCTAAATCGTGCCCAAGAACAAACTGTATTCCTGGAACTGACACTATTACTAACTGTCACTGTTACTTCCCTAATCTTGATTTGGCATTCCATCCTGATGTTACACAAGGGAATGCTTAGATTGTGTCCCCATTCCACAAATTAACACACTCTTGATTAACATGCCAGAAAGAGTGAAAAAAAACTTTCATCTCTTACTATGAGAGGGTGAGTGAAAGTGAGGGCTGCAGATGCTGGAGATGAGAGTTGAAAAGTGTGGGGCTGGAAAAGCACAGCACGTCGGCAGCATCCGAGGGGCAGGAGCGTTGTCGTTTCAGGCCTAAATGCTTCATCAGGAAAGTGGGAGGTAAGGGAGGGGGATGGAGGTTGAGAAATAAATGGGAGGGTGGGGTTAAAGCTGGGGTGGAAGGGAGCTTAGAGTGCAAGATGGAAGTGGAGTGCGATGGTGGTAGGGCAGAGAGGAGGGTGATAGGACTCCTATCGGTGGTAGGACAGCTCGAACCCTCAAATTGTACAGCATCAAAGTTGACTTCACCAAATTCCAAATCTCCCCTCCACCAACCTCTCCCAGATCCAACCCTTCAATCTAGCACTACCCTCTTGGACTGCCCTAACTAGCCATCTTTCTTTCCACATATCGACTCCACCCTACCCTCCGACATATCACTATCACTCCCACTTACATCTTCTTATTGCCTTCCCAGTGACCCTCCCACCAGCTCAGCTACTACCCTCATATTTATCTTTCAGCCCCCTTGTCCCCCCACCACATTCCTGACGATGGGTTTCTGCCTGATATTCGATTGTCCTGCTATTTGGATACTGCCTGATCTGTTGTGCTTTTCCGGCGCCTCACTTCTCAACTATTAGAGACTGAGCAGATCCCATATCCCACAAAATTATAATTTCTTGTTCTTCTCCCCCTGTTCTTTCTGAGTAAACTTTATCTACAGAGGTGAATTCTTTAGAGAGATCAGGCACTGCCTCCATACCCAGCCCTTGCCTAGACTGTGCAATTTCCTGCAGCTCCTCGGCTCCACTTGGGGTCTCCTTTACCAGTTTCACTAATGACACTGGGCTTAGCCTCTTCTACCACATCTTTCCCCAAAGTGTCTTCCTTTAACGGCCAGCACGGTGTGTCCCAGCTTACTGCAGTGAAAACAACTTTTTCCCTGAGCCCTTCATAAACCACCAACACTGTAATTTTCTGTGTTCCACTCCCTTATAGTGAGAACACCTGTGGCCTTTCACCACCTTTCAACCCCCTTGGGCTTCTTTCTTCACCTGTGGTAAACTATTGTGAGCTACTGTTCGCTTTGTAATGTGTGATCGTCCCTTCTCCCAATCTCTATCCCTCACAGGATGAAATTCCTGCCAGAAACTAAATTTCATCACATGCCACAATGCATATTTACCTTTCTGCGCGTTTCTCACTTCTTGAACTTTCTATTCATTCACATGAATTCTTACTATCTCGGGAAGTAATTCATTTAAATTCTCCAGCAGATTACTTTCCCTTCAAGCCTCACAGGTCTTATCCATTTTTAAGACCATCACCCACCTGTTAAAATGACTGTGGTTAATTCTTTCAAACTCAATATAAGTCTGACCTGGTTCCGTCTCTATTTTTCTGAACTTCTGTCTACATACTTCTATAGCCAATTTGACATCTTGATAACCTCTTGATCCCTCATCTGACAGCGCTGCACAAACCTCACCATCTGTGCCCACCAGCTTAGTCTGAACTAGCATTACCCACAAGTTCACTGGACACGTCATCTGCCTAGCCATTTTTTCAAATGAAATAAAAAGGGTTTTGAAATTTTTCTCATCGAAGTATGGCAAGTTACTAACCTAGTTGTATACATCCCTACATTCTCCCTTCACCTCCATCCTGTTAATTTAACTTACTTGTCTAATTCCCAACTTCTGAATTTAAAATCCCCTCTCTCTTTCTTTTTCCTCTCTTTCTCTTTCGTCTCTCTCTGTTTCCGTCCCTTTATTTATCTTCTAACTCCAGTTGCCACATTTGCAATTTAAGTTTTTATAATTCTACTGCAATTACCTATTTCTCTGATATATCAAAGTGCTTAACTAACTCCATTACAATTTCTACTTCTCTTTTCTCCCTGTTACACCCAATTCCAACCTATTTGCTAATTTTAAAAAATGTCCTCTTTCTGTCTTTCTAAACTTCCTTGGAGAATTTGGGAACCTCTTTAGTAATGTTAAAAGCCATTTCCCTCACTTTTCATTTAACCAACCACAAGTAACAAAATTAAACGAATTTTCCCACTGGTTTTATTTGAAGATCAAAGTCACTAATTGCAATGAGTTGGAATTTGCTGGGACTTGTATCTCAAATCTGTTCAAGTCGGTCCAAGTGCCACACGACAAGTCCCCAAACTGTTGTGACATCAATGTCGAAACCCTTTCTTAATTAAAATCACACACCTAGAAAAGCTCACCTCACATCATATTCTGTCAAAACGTAAGGGACAGAGAACTCCTAAATTCCACTAATAAACAAGAAATAACAATTTATATGTGTGCAAGTTAGCTCGTTGAGCTTGAAGGTATGTTTTCAGCAGTTTTGTCATCATGACTAGGTGACATCATCAATGAGAGTATCTGCTGAAGTGCTGGTGGTATGTCCCGCCTTTCTATATGTAGGGTTTGGATTCTTAAAGTGGGTGATGTCATTTCCGGTTATTTTAACAAGACAATGTAGACAGGATTTAAATTGATGCGTTTATTGACGGACTTCTGGTTGGAATACCATTCCTCTAAGAAGGTCCTTGCGTGTTTTAGTATGTGTGTGTGCTTTGTCCCAGTCAAAGTGGTGCCCTTCTTTGTCTGTATGTATGGAACATAGTGATACTGCGTCATGTCTTTTGGTTGCTAGTTGGTGTTCATGTATCCTCGTAACACGACAACAGGATAGTTTCAATGCTGGAAAAATGATTTTATATGTACTGTTTAATCAAAGTGTGTGTGCAGATAAGTTGCATTTTTCATATGTGTACAACACATTGTAAATGAACAACATAGACACAGTAAACGAAAAATGATGCATATGATGTATAAAATTGATAAAACATTAAAACATGATTGGATCCTCTCAAGGTTCCCTCCTTTTCTGGAATTCCCAACTCTAATCTCTCATTCTTACCAGGATGTGTGCTCCAAAGTCTTGATTCTGGTGTCCCAACTTATTTCAGTTAATCCCCTTTCTACCGGGACTTCAATATGTTGGCCTACTGGGTTCTTTCCAAAGCTAGTGTCTGTCATATTATTGGAGATAAATATTCTGGCATCAGACTCAGCATTTAAGCATATTACTCTGTTGTACATGCACTGTACAAAGGACCACAGCACACAGGCATTGCCAAAACATTGGGGGATGTTCATCTACTGCTTTCGATAATGCAGTTTTCTCATTTTCCACATCTCCAGATCGATATCCTGTCTCTCGTTCTCCCTTTGTATCTAGTTAAGAAATCCACCAATTATTCTTCGTGTCCCACCTCCCAAAACTCCTTCTTTCAGTTTATATCTAATGCTCTCTTCAAGATGTTATGTGATTATAATTAAGCAATGTAACTACCAGGACATGCGGGAGGAGCTGGCCAGAGTTAATTTGAAGGGGAGCTGAACAGGAAAGACCATGGAGCAGCAAAGCGAGGAGGTTCTGGGGATAATTCGGAAGATAATACCAGAAATGCAACCCCAAGAAGATGAAACATACTCATGGGAGGCCAAGGCAGCCATGAGTGATAAGGCATCAAACCAAAAGAGAAAATAAACAATGTGGTAAGAATGATTGGGAATCCAGAGAATTCATTGGCTCTGCAATTACATAACGCTGGCAACACTGACACTACAGAACTCTTAATCATGGTCAGGGAAAGAAACAGAGGAAAAACATTCACTTTAAACACAGAATATGGTATTTCTCAAGGAAAAAGAATCAGGTGAATTAAACATTCGCATTAAGATCAGTTAAATTCTTTTGCGGAATGTGTCAGATTGGAAGCATGACCCAGGGAGAGACCCTCAGCAGAATGAGAGTTTGAAAATGGAAGTATTTCGATGTCAGAAACCAGGTTGGGTCACTGAGTGCAGGGCTGATGGGTGAATGGGTCTCAGTGAGAATTGGAGAACCGATAGCAAAATTGCATTGCAGATATTGCAGCTCAAAACTGCGTATTCATGTAGTGCTGTTGACCACAGCAGCAGGAGAAGCAGACATGCATTAAACCACTTCCTGTAACTTTTTGCCACGATAACATCTCAGTCTATCATTACCATCAACACCACCTATGGCTCAGTGATGAGTGTGGGTGAAGATGTCAGAGTCAGAATCACATGAAGTTTGACCTGATGCTCACTCATTGAAGCTACAACACTTGACCAACAGATCTGATCGAAGCACTGCAGTCCTGTCACATTCAGACATAAATTATGATGGACGATTAAACAAATGACTGGAGGAGAGGGCTCCACAAACATTCCCTCCTAAATAATGGAACAGATCTGCACATCAGTGTAAAAGAGAAGGTTGTTTCATCTGCGGCATCCTCTACCAGAATGTTGAGTCGATGATACACCTCACCCTCATCATGATGCTCACAGAATCACAGATGTCAGTCTTCAACCAATTTCAATTGCTGCACGTGACATGAAGAAACACCTGAACAGAGTAGATATGACACAGGCAATGAGCCCTGACTCCATTCCTGCAATAGGACTGAAGACATGTGCTGCACAACAAGCTGTGTCGCTGGGGAAGCTGTTTCATTCCAGCTCCAACTCTGACATCTCCCTGGCAGTGTGGAAAATTACTCAGCTATTTCCAGTCCCCTAAAACGGGAATAACTACAATCTGACCAATTACCACCTCCTCAGTCCAATCATGACAGTCAAATTGGTGGGAGTTCTTTTTGACAGAGCTGTCAAGCAGCACAGAAATAACCTGCTCAGTGTGGTTTTTGACAGGTCCCCATGTGGAGATGGTGCTGTTGTGGAAATGTTACTGGATTACTAATCCAGACAAGATGAATGATCTGGCAGCAGGTGGAAGTTAAAGACAATTAATAAAATATCGAGATCTAATATCTGGGATCAGTAACAGTGACCTTGAAGCCAAAATGGATTGTAAACAGAATTCCCTTCTCCAATGTAGTTTTACGAAATGAATCTCCCCTGATTTCCTGGGCTGGCCTAAAACTGACTCCAAAGACCCTGACATGTGATAAACATTTCAATGGTCTCTGAAACGGCCAAGCAAGGGCACTCATTTGTATCAAACTACTCCGAGGTCTGAAAGGATGAAACCGGACAGAACTCCCGGCCTCAGCATCAGTGTCGGAAAAGGAAATGGGAACACAGTCTGGTCGACCCTGCCGAGACCTGCTTCCTAACATCTGAGAGCTTGTGACAACATTTACAGAGCTTTCCCACATACTGCACAGAAACATCAGGAATGGAAAACACAGTTAGCCTCCCCATTCTAGTTCATGGAAAAAAAATCTCAATGCACTTACCCCACACGATATACATATCCGTTAATGTGAGTAACCTTGGGAAGCTATAAAATAGGTGGTGCAGTAGTACGTTTGGTCCATCGAGTTTGCTACCCAATTCAATATAATGATGGTTGGCCCTTCATTTCCATACCGTACTCCTGCTCTCCCACCATCCCTTTACTGTCTCTAAATCATTATCTATAATCAATGTCTCGGTTTCCAGGTGCGAGCGAATTCCCCAGGTTCCCCAGTCAATGAGTGCAGACATTTATTCTCATCTCAATTAAGAATGGCCTGTCTGTACCTTATACTGTGGCCCCTTGTTTTAGAAGCCCCAGCCAGGGGAATTGTCACCCCTTTTTCCAATCTGTCTCACCCTGTCAGAGTGTTATATATTTCACTGAGATCTCCACTCATTTTCCTAAACAGCATGGAATACTGGCATAGCCGCCCCAAATTCTGCTCCCACAAGCCCGTCATCCGAGAGATCAGTCTGGTCATCCTTCGCTGCTCTCCATCAATGTCGGGTTTGTCCTTTATTAGGTCAGGAGACCAAGACTGCACACAATACAACACAATGTTCAAGATGATATCTCACCAAGGCCCTGTACAGCTGCAGTAAGACACCTTTTTTCCTGGACTCAAATCCCCCTGAAATGAAGGTCAACACACCATTTATCTTCCTCACTGTTTTCTGTTCCTGCAATATTACTTTCAGCGACTGGTGTACAAGGAGATGCAGATCCATTTCAATGTTACAGCTCCCCACTTGGTGGATCTGTGTACTTCTGGGCAGCGTGCCAATCTCCATGCCCAGTATTAACTTCTGGTTAAAGAACTCACTGCACTGCATGGGCCTCAGATGTTTGTGCAGAAGTAAACAACAAACAGGAGCATACGTCACTTTGTAAATCAACATTTTTCAACCAATCCCTTTCAACTGATAGGCTGCCAATTTATAGTTTCCACCAAAGGGCTCAGCGTCATCTCTACCCACATTGTTCTCCATCTGTCACGTATTTACCCATTCACTCCACTTACCTTCGTCTTCACCGTGCTTTTTTACATCCTCCTCACCCACTCACAGTCCCACATCCGTTAGTGCTGTCAGCAGGCTGGGATATATAGTATCTGAATCCAGCAACCAAATGTTTGAAGGGCATTGTGAACAGCTGGGCCCCAAACACTGATCTCTGTGACACTTCAGCAACCGTCCTCTGTTAATTTAAATTTATTTATTTCGTGAATCTCGGAGTCACTGGATGGGCCAGCATTTATTGCTTGCCCCTAGTTGCCCTTGAGAAGGTGGTGGTGAGCTGCCTTGTTGAACGCTGCAGTCCACCTGCTGTGGTTTACCTCCAATTCCATTAGGGAGGAAATCCCAGGATTCTGACCCAGTGACTGTGAAGGAGAGGTGATATATTTCCAAGCCATCAATTCCTGCCTAGAACTGCTCAATAATTGACCTTCCACACCGTACACTCACAGGAGCATAGGCTCTCTGCCAACAGAAGTACAGCACGATCTATATTAGTCCCACATTCCTACACCAGGCCCATAGCCTGGAATGTTATTTCACTTCCAAGTGCTCGTCCAAGTACTTTTTAATGATTGTGAGGTTACCCGTGATAATTTCGCTCTCAGGAAGTAATCCCAGAACCCCCCATCCTCGAGGTGAAAAAATATTTAAGTCCTCTCTCAACCTCAAACTCTTCACTTTAAAAGTGTGCTCATTTGTTCTTGACCCTCTGACTAAAAGGAACAGCTGCTGTCTATCCACCCTGTCCGTGTTGCTCATAATCTTATCCTCCTGAATCACGGATCCCTCAGATTTCTCTGCTCCAAAGTAAACAACCCGAGCTTATCCAGCCTCTCTCCATAGCTGATATGCTCCATCCCAGGGAACATCCTGGTGAATCACCTCTGCACCCTCTCCAGTACAATCACATCCTTCCTGGAATTTGGCTCCCAGCGTTACATACAGTGCTCCATTTTGGCCTCACCAAAGCCCTGTATTATTCTTATAATCTACATCCTGATTAGGAAATGCTACACCCAAGGTCCAATTCTTAACGAGTCCATTAACCTGTCCAGTCACATTCAGGGATGTGTGGAGAAGCACAATCTGAACTTCCCAGTGTGCTGCCATTCATTGAGTACTCCCCTGCCTGGTTCCTTCTCCCAAAGTGCATCACCTCATATTTATCAGGGTTACATTCCATCTGCCATTGATCTGCCCATCTGACCAATCATCTGCATCTTCCTGTAACTTAAGGCCTTCCTCCTCACTGCGAACCAACCGGTCAATCTTTATGTCAAACATATACTTACTTATCACACCTCCCCCACTCTCCACCTAGCTTCCTCCACATTCACATCTTTTTTTATGAATAACACAAACAATAAGGGACACAAGACAGATCCCTGTGGTACACGAGGGGACACTGGTCTCCAGTCGCTCAAACAGCCTTCTCCCACCACCCTCTGCCTCCTGACACTAAGACAATTCTCCTTGTAACCTGTCAAGGTATCCTTCATACTGTGAGATTTTACATTATTTCTCAGTATCCCAGCTGGAAATTTGTCAAAGGCCTTCCTACAAAACAAAATAATCGACCTCCTCAAACTAATTCAATCAAATCCATTCGATGCGACTCGGTTCTGACAAAGTCATGATAATTATCCCTAATCAAACCTTGTGACTCTGATTGGAGTTCAATTTTCTCCTTCCCTATTTTATCCTGTAGTTTCCTGAACAGTGATCGATACTCGTTCGTCGAGAGTCACCTAGACTATCTCTCCCACTCTTACTGTGAAGTGTAATCGTATTAGAAGTCCTCCAGTTCTCTGGGACCTCCCCTATGGTCAGATTCTAATTAAAATATTCAATCAGGGTCATTCCTTCCTTGATCCCAACAGCCGCCTGTGATCCAACTCTTTCAGACATGGAGATTGATCCAAATTTATACAGAACAAAACCTCAAATCCCTGCTTGTATTTTACATCAATCTGTTCAAGAATTTTCCAGTTCATCTTCTTGAATTCTGTACCTGCATCCTCCTTCTCCCAAGTAAAATAGATGTGAAGGTCTCATGTAACAATCCATCAATGTTCTCCCGCTTGACACTCAGATTGCCCATTTGGTTTCTCATATACACTAACTGCTGATTATTCTGTTCTACTTGTCCATGTAGAATATCGTGGGATTCTCCCAGATCTCGCCTACTTGTACTTCCTCAGGTCCCTCTGTTATTCAGTCCTTTCGATGTTTCTAAAATTGACTACAATCGCCTCTCATGTTTCGAAACTCGAGATTACAGTCTGAGTTACCCCGTCAGACAACCTTGCCAACTTAGGGGTTAATTTGGAGAATACCTTTTGCAGTTCCTCTGTAGTCATTATATTCTTTCTTAGATTGGGACACCGAATGATACACAATAGACTAAGTTTATAGACAATAGACAATAGACAATAGACAATAGATGCAGGAGTAGGCCATTCTGCCCTTCGAGCCTGCACCGCCATTCAATATGATCATGGCTGATCATTCCTAATTAGTATCCTGTTCCAGCCTTATCTCCATACCCCTTGACTCCACTATCTTTAAGAGCTCTATCCAATTCTTTCTTAAAAGAATCCAGAGACTGGGCCTCCACTGCCCTCTGGGGCAGAGTATTCCACACAGCCACCACTCTCTGGGTGAAGTAGTTTCTCCTCATCTCTGTCCTAAATGGTCTACCCCGTATTTTTAAGTTGTGTCCTCTGGTTCGGCACTCCCCCATCAATGGAAATATGTTCCCTCCTGCCAGAGTGTCCAGTCCTTTCATAAGCCTATACGTTTCAATCAGATCCCCTCTCAGTCTTCTAAACTCAAGGGTATACAAGCCCAGTCGCTTCAGTCTTTCCGTGTAAGGCAATCCTGCCATTCCAGGAATTGACCTCGTGAACCTACGCTGCACTCCCTCAATAGCCAGAATGTTTTTCCTCAAATTTGGAGACCAGAACTGTACACAGTACTCCAGGTGTGGTCTCACTAGGGCCCTGTACAGCTGCAGAAGCACCTCTTTGCTTCTATACTCAATCCCTCTTGTTATGAAGGCCAGCATGCTATTAGCCTTCTTCACGACCTGCTGTACCTGCATGCTTGCCTTCATTGACTGGTGGACAAGAACACCCAGATCTCTCTGAACAGCCCCTTTACCTAATTTGATACCATTGAGGTAGTAATCTGCCTTCCTGTTCTTGCCACCAAAGTGGATAACCAGACATTTATCCACATTAAACTGCATCTGCCATGCATCTGCCCACTCACCTAACTTGTCCAGGTCACCCTGTAATCCCCTAACATCCTCATCACATGTCACCCTACCACCTAGCTTTGTGTCATCAGCTAATTTGCTAATGTTATTGCTGATACCATCTTCTATATCATTTACATATATTGTAAAAAGCTGCGGTCCCAGCACGGATCCCTGCGGTACCCCACTGGTCACTGCCTGCCATTTCGAAATGGAGCCGTTAATCACTACCCTTTGTTTCCTATTAGCCAACCAATTCTCTATCCAATCTAGTACATTGCCCCCAATCCCGTGCGCCCTAATTTTACTCACTAACCTCTTGTGTGGGACTTTATCAAAAGCTTTCTGAAAGTCCAGGTACAGTACATCCACTGGATCTCCCTCGTCCATCTTCCGAGTTACATCCTCAAAAAATTCAAGAAGATTAGTCAAGCATGATTTCCCCTTCATAAATCCATGCTGACTCTGTCCTATCCTGTTACTATTATCCAGATGTGCCGTAATTTCATCCTTTATAATAGACTCCAGCATCTTTCCCACCACTGAGGTCAGACTAACTGGTCTATAATTTCCTGCTTTCTCCCGCCCACCCTTCTTAAAAAGTGGCACAACATTAGCCGCCCTCCAATCCTCAGGACCCAACCCCGATTCTATTGAACTCTGGAAAATAATCACCAGCGCATCCACGATTTCCCGAGCCACCTCCTTCAGTACCCTGGGATGCAGGCCATCAGGTCCCGGAGACTTATCAACCTTCAGACCTAACAGTCTCTCCAACACCAAATCCTGGCAAATAGAAATTCCCTTAAGTTCAGGTCCTTCAGCCACTGTTACCTCCGGGAGATTGCTTGTGTCTTCCCCAGTGAACACAGATCTGAAGTACCCATTTAATTCCTCTGCCATTTCTTCGTTCCCAGTAATATATTCCCCTGCTTCTGTCTTCAAGGGCCCAATTTTTGTCCTAACCATTTTTTTGCCTTGGACATACCTAAAAAAGCTTTTACTATCCTCCTTTATATTCTTGGCCAGTTTACCTTCGTACCTCATTTTTTCTCTGCGTATTTCCTTCTTACTAATCCTCTGTTGTTCTTTAAAAGCTTCCCAGTCCTCCGTTTTCCCGCTTATCTTCGCTAAGTTATACTTTTTCTCTTTTAACCTTATATGTTTCTTTACTTCCCTTGTCAGCCACGGCCGCCCATGTCTCCTCCTGGGATCTTTCTTCCTTTTAGGAATGAACTGATCCTGCATCTTCTGCATTATACACAGAAATATCTGCCATTGTTCCTCCACGGTCTTCCCTGTTAAGGTATTAAACCATTGAACTTTGGCCAGTTGCTCCCTCATAGCTCCATATTTCCCTTTATTCAACTGAAATATTGTCACTTCAGATTGTACCCACTCCCTCTCAAATTGCAGATTGAAGCTTATTGTATTATGGTCACTACTTCCCAATGGCTCCTTCACTTCGAGGTCACTGACCAATTCAGGTTCGTTACACAATACCAGATCCAGAATCGCCTTATCCCTGGTCGGCTCCAGCACCAGCTGCTCTAAAAATCCATCTCTGAGGCACTCCACAAAGTCTCTTTCTTGAGGCTCGATACCATCCTGATTCTCCCAGTCTACCTGCATGTTAAAATCCCCCATAACAACTGTAGTAACATCTTTGCGACAAGCCAATTTCAGCTCCTGATTCAACTTACCTCCAACATCCAGACTACTGTTTGGGGGCCTGTAGATGACTCCCATGAGGGTCTTTTTACCCTTCGTGTTTCGAAGCTCTATCCACACTGACTCTACATCCCCTGACTCTAGGTCCGCCCGCGCAAGGGACTGAATATCCTCCCTTACCAACAAGGCCACCCCACCCCCTCTGCCCGTCAGTCTATCCTTACGATAACACATGTAGCCTTGAATATTCATTTCCCAGGCCCTGTCCCCATGAAGCCACGTCCCAGTTATCCCCACAATATGGTATCTGCCAATTTCCAAAAGAGCCTCAAGCTCATCCACCTTGTGTCTAATGCTTCGTGCATTCATATATAGAATTTTTAATTTGTTACTGCTCTCACCCTTCCCCTCAACCCTTATTTCACTCAACTTTACAGCATGATGCCTTTTCCAGTTTTCTGCCTCCTTGATACAGTTGTCTTTCTTGACTTCTCTTGTTCTAACTACCCCTTCAATTTCCTTTTTAAACATCCAGCTTGTCCCCTCCCCCCCGCTACTTAGTTTAAATGTAGCGGTGTTGCAGCAGAAAACCTGCCTGCCAGAATGCCGATCCCTGTTCTATTAAGGTGCAAGCCATCTCTCTTGTAGAATTTATGGTTACCATAAAATATACCCCAGTGATCCAAGAACTTGAAACCTTGCTTCCTGCACCAGTTCCCCAACCACACGTTTAAGTCCATTATCTCCCGGTTTCTGGCCACACTAGCCCGAGGAACTGGAAGCAAACTGGCGATAACCACCTTGGACGTCCTGCTTTTTAGCCTTCTTCCTAGTTCTGCGAAGTCTCGCTGTAGTATGTTCCTCCTCTTCTTCCCGACATCATTTGTGCCGACGTGTACCACCACCTCGGGCTCTTCACCCTCGTCCTTGAGGATGTCCTGCACTCTGTCCGCGATGTCTTTCACTCTCGCACCAGGAAAGCAACACACCATCCTTAAATCCCGTCTGCTGCCACAAAAACCCTGGTCAGTTCCTCTCACGATGGAGTCCCCTATTACCACGGCTCTATGTGATGTCCGACTCTTCCGCTCTGCTTCTGCGGCAACTTTTGATTGACAAACATGGCCGCCTTGCGAACTGGTAGTGTCATCAGACTCTACTGTTTCCAAAAGCTTCAACTTGTTCCTGACAGGTACTTCTCCCAGCGTCTCTTGCACCTGTCTCCTCTCTGCCTTCCTCATCGTCTGCACTCTTCGGCTCTCTTCTGGCATGATTGGTGTAATAACATCACTGAAGGTCTTGTCCAGAAAAATCTCGTTCTCTCGGATGAGCCTAAGGTCTTCGAGTTCTTTCGTCAGTGCTGCAATATGCTCGGTCAATTGCTGAATGTGCGCACACTTTCCACACATATACGAGCCAGACACACCAGAGTCGTTGACTTGCCACATCAAACACGTAGCGCACTGAACCAGCTGAGCAGTCATGTCTTCACCCTCTTCAACTGTGGCGTAATCTCTTTACTCAACCTCTTTATCAAGATTCCTGAGCTGAAGCCTCACTCTTCGATCTAAACTTCCTTAGACCGTCTTCCTATGGCAACTCTGTGGACTCTTAATTAAGGTTAGAGGAGGAGGGAGGGAGGGAGACCCTACTTTGTAGGATCTGGGGTTTAGAACACACCCACTCTAATAACAATCACTTACCTACCCGACCAGCTTTGTGCTCCGTCTGAACTTCCGCCCAGCTCCCGCCGCTCTCTGCTGCGAAAAGACCGTTGGCGTCGAGGTAAGTTCTTTATATAACAATCACTTACCTACCCGACCAGCTTTGCGCTCCGTCTGAACTTCCGCCCAGCTCCCGCCGCTCTCTGCTGCGAAAAGTTTAGTCTCACCAACGCTCGATGCAACTGGTGCACGACATCCTCTATCTTCTAATTACATTCACATGAATCTAAACCTAATTTTTACTTTCCTATTTGCATATATTCTTCCTAATACCTCCCAGTTTAACTTTTCTTATGAGCTCAGTGTGTGAGTTCTTTAAAAAAGCTCATGAATATCCAACTATACGTTATCCATTGGTTCTTCATTGCTTGTGTCCACAAGAATCATCTTCAAACCATTCCAAAAAAATGTTTGCCACTTCTGGTTTTCCGTTCATCGGTGCATTCTCACACTCCCCAGTTATGTTTTTACCTTCTAAATATCTAGTAGCATGTTTTCTGTAATCGAGTCCAAGAGATACCTGACTGCGGATGACAGGTTAACTGGTCTGTAGTTTACCATTCTCCAAATTCGTCCTTTCTTAAACTGTTGGATAATATTTATAACCTTTTCCTTATCCAGATTGGCTAAATGCCTTTCAGGAATGTGTCAGAAAATAAAGTGAAAATCCGCGATGCAATCAACATATCTGTTGCTACTTCCTCTGAAATTCTTGTATGAAGTACATCTAGTCTATCAGATTTATAAATACTCAATCCAGCTTTCTTTTCAAAGATGACCTCAACACTGATAAGAATGGTCTTAGACTTTATTTACACAAGTCCCATGGTCACTTGGTTTTTCTGGAAGAATTTCTGGACATTCTTCCATGACAATAGATACAAAGAAACTGTTTCTTTTCCCTGCGATTTCTCTGTTCTCTGCAAAAAAATATCCTGAACGAACAGCAACTGCTCGACATTTGACCTTGTTTTTATTTTTTTTCATACATTGATAGACGCTTTTTAGCAGTCTTCATGTTTTTCTTTCGTTTGCACGCTTTTTCTCTTTCGGATTTTCTTCTCAGTTTCTTCGTCATCCTTTGCTGGGTCCTACATTTCTCTGAATCCACTGGCTTACTGCAACACTTGGCATTTTTCTAAGCTGCTTCCTTTCATCTAATAGGTAGATGAAGGTGGGGTTGAAAGTGATAGTCAGAAGTGAAGGATTGTGGACATATAGGAACATTCAAAAGGGCGCTGATGACTTGGAAAGTTGGAGTGGAATAAGGTGGGATTAGGGGAAATGGGGAAATCCACTATGATCCCCTGTGGTTGGAGGGTCCCAAGGCAGATGAGGAGGCTTTCTTCCTCCAGGCTTCTGGTGGTTCTGATTTTGTGATGGAGCAGTTTTAGGACCCTCATGTCCTTGGCAGAGTGGGAAGGGGAGTTAAAGTGCTCAGCCACAAGGCGATGGAGTTGTTCAATGTGGCTGTCCCAGAGATGTTCTCTGAAATGATCCGTAAGTTGACCTCCTGCCTCGCCAATGTAAAGAAGACTACATTGGGTTCAGTGGATGCAGCAGATGAGGCGTTCTGTCTCCCTTAATCACCTAACTCTTTCAACTCCACCTTCATCTACCTCCCACAATCCCAGCTACCTCTACCCTGCCTCACCCCCTTCTCATTTATCCCTCAGCCCCCTTGGCCCCATAAGCTAATTCCTGATGAAGGGCTTATGCCTGAACCATCGATTTATCTGCTCTTACTATGCTGCCTGACTGTGCTTTTCCTGCACCACACTCTTCAACTCTGATCTCCAGCATCTGTAGTCCCCACTTTCTCCTCACAGGCTTGCATGACTCAGATTTATAACGGTTCATTCAAGTAAAAATGAAACTATCATGTTCTCAAACAGCATAAAAGAAACCAATACATTGTGGTCACTGTTCCCAAAAGGTCCTCTACAGCAAAAGTTTCAATTAGCTCTTCTGATCACTCAACACCAATTCCTAAATAACCTGATCCCGAGCTCAGTGCTCGACATAATGTTAACGTAAACCATCTCACACGTGGTCATGAGATCCATTTTCCCAGCATTAGCATTCACTTGGGTTAACACAGTTTAGATATAACGTAAGCAGTACATTATTACTGCAGTACCCACAAATGTGTATATCTCATTTCCTGTTTTATAACATGTCCAGCATTTGTATTGCAGCTTTCCCTTTGATATATAGCTCCCATCAATGTTTACTCCTCCTTGCTGTTTTTGCGCTCCACCGTACTAGATTCTGTGGGATCTGAGCGACGTGGGCTCTGGGCAGATTAATGGTAGACATCATCTCGCCACATCATTTATGATCTTCTCAAACTTTAATTGCTCCAGATCTCCCATTATGCTGATATAGTGGAGAAGGACAATGATTTTCCAACAATGCTCTGTATTCTCCCAGAGAGCTGAGACAGCTCTAACTTGGGTGGGAACCTTACAACAGGTGGGCAAAGTGTTGCTGCTGCTGTACAGGGTTTTAGTGAGATCACATCTGGAGTAGTGTGTACAGATTTAGTCTCTTCAATGAAGAAATGATGTTGTTATATTGGAAGCAGCTCAGAGATGGTTCCTGCAATGAAGGTGCTAGCTTATAATGAAAGGATGATCAGGTTGACCAAGTTGCCATTGGAGTTTACAAAAATTAAAAAGTGTGCTATTTCAACATAGATGACAGAAGGAGACAACAAGTGAAGTGAATTACACAGATAATGGAGCAATCCATTCTGTTCTCCAGACAGGAACAGCAGGACGATATTCAGGCCTTCGACCCTGTTACACCAAAAAAGGACGAGGCTATTAAGCCCCTGGAGCCTGATATACATTTACAGAAGTAGGCCAATCAGCCACTCAAGCCTATAACACTGACCCAGATTAGGCCATGCTGCACCAGTATCCTGTTAAACAGCAACAGGATTAGTCCATTCAGCCTCCTCAAGTCTGTAACATAGGAACTGAAAGATGTCACACAGTGACTGAAGATTGTTACACTGGGATAACAGGAGGCCATTCTTACCCAGCGAGCCTTCTTTCATGAGAAAGGAAGAGGTAATTTAGACATGTTTCTGTTGTATGGGAACAAGAGAAGACCAATTACTCCCTCGCTCCCATCTCCGGTATGCATGAGGAGACCGTTCTGTGTTCCACATGTTATGGAGAAGTTTGAGAAGACCCATCAGCCCCTCAAAATGTTACACAGCAACAGGAAATTCCATAATCTCCCAATCCACTAACACATCAACTGGAGGAAGTCATTCTGTCCTTGGAGGTGACAACATGGGAACACCAGAAAGATATCAGCCCATCGAGTTTGTACATCAGCATGATGATGAGTGCAGTCAGCCACACATGCCTCTTATACAGCAATTGGAGAGCATCTCCTAAAACCTTTTGACCATTAAACAAGAATTCAAAGAAAACGTGAAGGTTTTTGAAAGGGAAGTATTTATAACAAATGTATGCATTAGGGAGTAAAACGTAATGATAAAACTATTGTGACTTAAGACAATTATTAGTATCCATTGTTGAGGACATTTGAAAAGATAAGCCACAATCCATCGGCGTCAACATGGTTTTACAAAGGATAAATCAGGTTTGAAGTGTTTGCTTGAGTTACGTAACGATGTGACAAACGAGGTGGACAGTGGGAATCCTGAAGATGGAATATATCTGGTCTTCGTGAAGGCATTGGATGTGTCACTTCTCCAAAGAGTAAGTGGTAAGATCAGACGATATGGGTTTAGGAGTAATTTATTAGCTCGGATGGAGGATTGGTGAACCAACAAAATGCAGTCAGATGGAATAATTGTCTCATTTTCATTTGGAAAATGCAATTTGTGGGGTGCCATTGAGTTCAGTACTCATGCCTCAACCATTTTCAATCCATGGTATTACTGTACAAGGTTGACGGGATAGATAATGCGATACCACATTTTCAGATGACACGAACATCGGTGAGAAATTACTTCGGAATGATGATGCAAGTGCTTTTAAGACCATATGGATAGGTTGGGTGAATGGGCCAACATTTGGAACGGATAATTAAAGCGAATAAGTATGGGGCTACTCAAGTTGGCCAGTATAATAGAAAGATACATTATTATCTAAATGGAGAGAAACTTCAAAGTGCTCAGGTTCAGAGGGATCTGGGTGTCTGCATTTACAGCAAGTCATGAGATATGCAAGCATAATTTCAGTGTTTATTCATAAATGGATAGAGTAGAAAGAAAGGTAGGGAGTGTTGGTGTAGCTATGCAAGGCATTTGTGAGGCTGCAACTGGAGTACAGTTTGGATGTCCTCCAGAATGAGGTATTTCCATTGGAGACAATTCAGAAGAGCTTCATTAGATTGATTCCATATTTGAAGTGTTTGTTTTATGAAGAGAAATTGAGCAGTTTAGGCCTATACTTTCGAGTTTACAAGAATGAAAGGTGAGCTCATTGAGTCTGTAAAATGTTAAAAGTAATTGAAAGTGTCGATGTGGAGTGCATTTTTTTCACGTGGCACAATCTACAACAAGAGAGCTGAGCTTTAGGGTGGAGAGATAGCAGGAAAGTGGAACAGAGGCCCCGTTGACATCAGCCTCATCGAGGAGTTAGATTCCTCACAGATGCTCCTTGTTCTTATTCGACCCTTCGACTATGTTGCACAGGAATTGTGGAAGCCTGGGTATCATACAGGAAGCAGGCACTCAGGATAAATCAGTTTGCGAGAGCGTAACGGTAGGGTCACACAGTGACCAGCACTGGGTTCTCAACTATTTACAGTATATATTAATGATCAGGAGGATGGAACAGATATAAATGTTCTGAGTTTGGTGATGTCGCTGTGGTAAGCAGGAGATTACTTTATCAAGAGAGGGTGGAGAGTCAGCAAATAGATTCAGAGAGGTAAAGACAATAGATAATATTTTGGCAGGTGGAATTTAACATGATATAACCTGTCATTCCATTTACAGGAATAATGGAAGGCAGTATGTTACTGAAATGGCGAAGGATTACAGGATTTCATGATACTGTGTACTAGGGGGTTCACTCAGACCCGTTCTGACATGGGAGGTTTTGCTCCATCCCTGATCATCTGCTCCTTGGCGCTCCAAGTGCCCACATTGCTCTCCGTACACATGGAATACTTTGATGTGGTTGATTGGTGGTGGGGATGGTGTTTTGAAATGTGTATCAAGGGGACCGCCTTTGTACAATGTATATTAATTTCTTTCTATGTGGAGACCTACTCACGATGGGAATGGCTGACTGCTTCTGAATGAAGAGGCCCTGACTGCTGCCAGGACTGGGTATTCACCAACATGATGTATTATGCATGGGGATGCTGCAATATTAATAGAGAGAGAGGTCTTTCAGTTCCTCTACCACTTCCCATTGTCATGGGGACTCTGCAGATGCATGTACACCATCGGAAATCCCACTATACTGGATACACAAGACAGCTCCCTGCTGTGGGAGAAACAATGTATTTACCTCATCCATCATATATATACTCCATCACCGAATGGTGACATTGATGTTGAGACACTGGGAGATGATGGATATGTCACATAGTTCAGCCTGAAAAGTTCTGGATCATAGTTTCTGAATGAAACTGTGACCCTAACAGCACCTGGCAGCACCATCCTCCCCCTGGTGCGAAGCTGAAGGTCCTGTTGATGGAGGTGACACCACTCTTGAACCAGCTCTTTGTTCAGTCAGGGTCCCTCACACTCTGCTCCTGGGTAAAGTGAAGCTGGGGAAGCTGTCCCTGGAAAACCCGGGGTGGATACAGCAAATCCCTTTCCCCAGACACACTCACTCCGTGGTTTCCGAGCTTCCCCTCTCTGTAGCCTCTGCTCCATTTGTTGTTCATTTGGGGATCATGTATTGAAGCTTCCAACCCTTCTGGGATCCCCAGCAGCTTCTGAATGCTGCAGCTAAAAGCAAAACGCGGAAACCTGATCTGGGAGAGCTGCCCACTGCCCTTCCATTATTCCCACCGTTTTAATAAAACCTAAAGACTTTCTTAGTTATTTACTTGGACTGTTTTCAGACAGCAGTTCTGCACCTCTGCCTTTAAAACCTCTCTTCAAAAAACCCAAGAGAAAATAATCTTTTTACAGTGATAGTATCCTCACATGTCTATCTTTAATAAAATAATACAGCAATATACAAAGATAGTTTCATTTTAGACCTCCAAATCTTCCACTATTAGTAGACTGAAATGCATATACTTTACATTGACTGTGAGCATATAAATGTTTCCAACTAGTTTCGATTTCAATCATTTTACTCCTGCCACAGAATTCCTTTGTTTTTCCTCATCCGAGTCTCCACAACGTGTCAAACCTAAGGTTTTCTCCCCCGTCACCTGTATAATTTCAAACTGAATGGCAGCAATAATAAGCCCAATCAAAACAGACTGGTAATTTTCTCCCTAAACTTCTCCAAAAACTTTAAGGCGTCACGATCAGTGAAAAGGATTTGGCTCATGTATGTTATTCGCAATTTAAATGCTGAAATGTTGCAACATCAATACCAAGCTCAAGGCCGCCTTCTCCATTGTGGAATGAATTTGTTGATGTTTCCACTGGACACTCCAACCACACGTTACATAATGGAGCACTTCTCATCTCTCCAATAGTCCTTCTCAATGACATAGCTCCTCATGTCTCAGCATAAAAGAATTACATGATCCTGTACCTCTTAATGCTGAAACCTCTTTACCTGCTACTCCTGACCTTTGCCAGTAAACCTTACTTTTACAGGTATGTGTTTTAGTTAAATCTCGTACATTCTTCTCAATCTCTCACAGAAACCAAACTTCATTTCTGAACCCAATCATCATCATCAGCCATTTCAGCTTCTCATCTTGCTGTTTTAATTCTCTAATCTTCCACACGAATTCTCACAACTGCAGGAAGTGATTTGTTGAACTTCTCCAAAATAAGAATCTCTCTAAGAGTGTCATAGGTTTGCTCTGTTTTTAATATCCTTACCCACCTTTCAAAATGACTGTGTTTGATCCTTTCAAACTCAATGTGCATTTAACCAGGGCCCCTTTTTTAGATTCCTGAAACGCTGTCTGTCGGCTTCTGGCACAACTAATGTGCACTTCAGATGGCTTTCTTCACCACCTCATACTGGCCAGATACCTCCTCCAATAGGGATGCAAATACCCACCAGCTTCGTTTGAATCAACTAAATCCACGTGGTCACTGGCCATTGCATTTGTTTAGCCACTTTCTCAAATGGAGTTCAAAATGCTTCCCCATCCTTCTCATCAAATTTAGATAATGCCTTGGTGCATTTAAACAGAACCGCATCAGCCCATTGGCGACGGTAGGGTTCTCAACCTCACTATTGTCCTCATCCAGCCTACCGTCTACCTTCATCTCCGCCTTCTATGTCAACTTTCCTCTCTCATTGCTAACCTTTGAAGTTGAATCTCTTTACTTTTCTTCTCTATTTCTTCTTTATTTCCTTTTCTTTTATTTCTACTTTTCATCATAATTCAAACTACTTCAATTCCTTCTCATGTTCATTTACCTCATTTGAAATTTAATTCTAGCCATTTCCAAAGATTCTGGTGGCATTTCCACCAAATTTAATTGCTGAGCGATAGCTGTAATTATCTCTCATTTTCTCACAAATGCAACCCCAACTCCATATTGTCTGCCAATTCCTACAGCTTTGCCTTCATTACCTTTTGTAAAACCCCCAACTTCACTTCTTTCACACCCAGAGAACTCTCAGTGACTAAAAGAATCTTTATTCCCAAAACACTGTTTAAACCAACCGAATTCAACATCTGGAACAAAAGACACTAACCACTACCATACGCGACCTTTGAACCCAATAGTCTCCGGGTGAATAATTTCCAGTGTCTGCATGAGCTTTTTCTGGATGCTCTGGTTTCCTCCCACAAACTAAAGATGTGCATGTCAGGTGAATTGGACATGCTAAATTGTTTGTAGTTTTCAGAGATGTGTGGGTTAGGAGCCTTTGTCGGGGTAAATGTGTAATAATAGGTTAGATGAATTGGTCTGGGTAGGTGACTCGTCGGCGGGTCGATGTGGACTTTTGGGTCGAATGGCCTGTTTGCACACTGTAGGGATTGTAATTCTAAACTCAATTTGTTATTTTCGATTTAGGACCAGCTAAGAATCCCTAGTTTGCTATAGACAAACTAAATGCCTCAAACCATTTTAAGAAGGTAGCTTGGATGCCAACATTTCCTTATTTTAAAGGTAGATGTGAAGTGGGAGTTCCAGATGTGATGCTACTAGTCAAACCACTCACCATTAATTAAAATTCAATATATTTAAACACTCTAATGAAAATCCATGCACAATGAAGAGGAATTTCGAATAATTTAGCTATTGGAAACCTTCACCGAATAATGAATACAGTACATTCTACTGTACTGCCTTTTCAGCCTCTCGAGCTTGTTACAGAGAGGCAGGAAGTGTTTATTTAACTTTCAAGTCTGTTACGCATAAATATTAGGTTTAAACTAGTTGTGGCTTAGGAAAGACCTGATGTAAACATAAACGTTCTAACTTTGTCAAAGGCCAATTTTGAAAGTGTTAGGCGATCCCTGTGAAAGGCTGATTGGAATACCCTATTCGCAGGTAAAGGGAGGTTGGAAAATGCAAGGCCATCAAAACTTGATTTCGTAGAGTCCAGAGCCAACGTGTTCCTCTTAGTGAGATGGGCAAGGCTGGTGGATGCAGGGAGTGCTGGATGGCTAGATATATCGATGCTCTGATGAATGGAAGGAAGGAGGCCTATGTCAGGTAAACAGAGCTGAGATCAAGAGAATCCCGAGAGGAGTATAAGGGCAGTAAGTGTATAGTCAATGAGGAACTCCGGACAGAAAAATGTGGACATGAGATGGCTTTAGAAATAGGGTTAATGCGGCATTGAAGAAATCCTACAAATCCTTTAGTGGCAAAAGATTAACTCGGTAGAGAATAGGGCACATTAAAGATCAGTAAGGTTACCTATGTGTGGAACCACAGGAGATGGGAGAGATACGAAACAAGTATTTCTCCTCAGTATTTAGTGTGGACGAGTTTACATGAATGACAGAATGAAGAAATTTATAGTAATATCTTGAAAAGTATCTGTATTACAAGGAGATGTTAGACATTTTAAAACATATAAAGGTGAACAAATCATTGGGATCTGATCAGTTGTATCCCAGAAGTTTGTGGGAAGCTAGGAAAGAGACTGCTCAGCCTTTTGCTGATATATCTGTATCATTGATTTCCACAAGTGAGGTGCCAATAGACTGGACGGCTGCTAACATAGTGTCATTGTTTAAGAAAGTAAGGAAAAAACAGGTAACTATAGACTGGTGAGTCTGACGTCAATGGTGACTAAATTGTTGGAGGTGATTTTGAGGGAAATGATGTATAAACATTTTGAAAGACAAGGACTGAAGAAGGCTTTGATACGGTGGAATTTTTGAGGAGTGATTAAGATGATTGATGAAGGCAGGACATTGCATGTTTTCTTTATGGAATACAGTAAGCAAACCATAATGTTCTACATGGTAGACTGTTTAGCAAGATTAGACTGCCTGGAATCCAGGGAGAGATCCAACTTTTCCATGAATATTGGAGACAGGGCGTGACAGTGGACATTTAGAACATAGAACATAGAACATAGAACATACAACAATACAGCACAGAACAGGCCCTTCGGCCCACGATGTTGTGCTGAACTTCTAACCTAGATTAAGCACCCATCCATGTACCTATCCAAATGCCGCTTAAAGGTCGCCAATGATTCTGACTCTACCACTCCCACGGGCAGCGCATTCCATGCCCCCACCACTCTCTGGGTAAAGAACCCACCCCTGACATCTCCCCTATACCTTCCACCCTTCACCTTATTCATTATTCACCTTTGTTCATTAAACTTGGAGACCTGTGACCAGTGGCGTGCCCCTAAGATCAAGAGTGGTTCCACTGCCTTTTGTTACTTATATAAATCATTTGCACTTGGGTTTGTGAAGAATGGTCAGTACGTTTGTAGATAATAACTAATTTGGTGGTGAAGTCGACAGTGAAGAATGATCTCTCACAATATCATGGGACATTGATTAGGTGAGCTGAGGAGAGGCAGATGGAGTTTATTTTAGATGAATGTGATGTGTTGCACTTTGGCAAGAAAAATCCTGGCAAGACATATAGGTAGCGTCCTTTCGAAAGCCAATCAAGGAGAACTCCGTACAACTTATAGAATCCCTACAGAGAGGAAACAGGCTTTCGACCCATCGAGGCCACACCGACCCTCTATGCAGTATCCTACTGGACCACCCCCCACTCTATCCCTCTGTGCCTGCATTTCCAATGGACAATCCACCTCGACTACACATCCCTGGGTACTATGCGGAATTTAGGATGGCCTTACCTGTATATCATTATACTGTCGGAGGAAAACATAGCACACGGAGGAAACTCACACAGACACGGGGAGAATGTACAAACTCCACACAATCAGTCATTCAAGGATGGAATTAAATCCAGATTGCTGCCCTGTGAGGCACCTTGTGGTGCGGGTTCTCAGTTCCTTGAAAATGCCATCACAGGTAAACAGCACAGCGAAGAAGGCACTTGGTGATCTTCCCTTTATTGGTGCGTGCTTTGAGTCTAAGCATTCGCATGACATGTTGCATCTGTACCAGATATTGGTTTGCCCACTTTTGTAATATTGCCTTTAGTTCTTTTTTCCCTGCTGTCGGAAAGATGTTGTCAAACTTGAAAGGGTACAGAAGAGATTTAAAAGAATGTTGCAGGTGTTGGAGGGTTAACGTTACAGGGAGGGTTTGACTAGGCTGGGACTATTTTCAATTGTTGAGGCTGAGGGGGACCTTAACGAGGTTCATAAATTCATGAGGGGCATAGATAAGGTAAACAGTCAATATCTTTTCCCCAGGAGAGGCGAATCCAAAATTAGAAGACAAAGGTTTCAGGTGAGAGGAGAAAGATTTTAAAAGGGACATGAGGGGCAACATTTTCACACAGAGACTGCTGTGTGCATGGATTGAAGAGCCAAAAGAGGTGGTGGAGGCAGGTACAGTTACACCATTCAAAAAGGCATTTGGATGGATACATGCATGGGAAGTGTTTAGTGGGAGATGGGCCAACTGCTGCAAGGGGGACGAGATTAATTTCGGATATTTGGTCTGTGTGGATGACCAGACCAAAGGATCTTTTCCATGATGTACATCTCTGAGAGTCTATTGAATTTTGTGTGTTTAACATGGGATCAGGAGGAGACTATTCAGCATCTGAATTCTGCCAGGCAGCTTGTTTGCTCAAATACTGAGAATCAAAAACAAAAATACATCATTCAGATTTTCATGGTGTTTTACAGAAACGGGAGAAAGGTTTTTCATCAAGATGAGCCGTAAAGAATGTGAAGAGGCCGTTCAATCCCTCAATTCCATTCCACAGGAGCAGCAGGGGAACTCAGAGCTATTGGAGCCTGTTAGTCTGGCGCAGGAGGAGGACATGTATTTTCACAAAACTTTTGATTAGGAGGTAGTCACTCAGCTGCTGAAGACTGGAACACAGGAACAGGAGGCAGTCACTCAACTGCTCAAAACTGGGACACAGGAACAGTAGGCAGTCACTCAGTTGCTCGAGACTAGGGCACAGGAACAGGAGGCAGTCGTTCAACTGTTCGAGACTGTGATAAAGGGACAGGTGGCAGTCACTCAATTGCTCGAAACTGGGGCACAGGGAAATCTAGAGACTAGTGAGGTCCGAGGATCCTGTTACGCAGGAACAGGACGAGGTGCCTCACTCCCCACCAGTATGGGACACTGGGAGAGAAGGGGATTTGCTTGGAAGAAACAGAAATAGATGAATAAGTTGCATTAGTGGTCCATTCAATCTTGCCCCACCATTCACTAAGACCACGGCTGATCTGATGGTGATTCCCTCATTCCATTTTACGGAGACTGTCCTCTCTGCAGCCTCTGCTCCATTTGTTGGTCATGTTGCCGACACAGATGCTGTAACAACAGTCACCATGACTCATCCAGAGGGTCGGGTCTAACCGGATGAGTCTGGATTTGACGGATCCAATCACAAGAATGAAAACACAAAATAAAGATATTGCCAGATGTTTAGTTCTCTCACATTCGCAATCCAACTCACATAACCAGCCCATCCATGATATGTTCAGGACGGAGCACTGTGTAGATCCAGCTATCGGACTGCTAACTGCATCCCAGCAATATCCAGAATGGAACTCTGTGCCAGACCAATGCTTGATCTATAATCCTGGGCTAAATGTCCAGTGTGGAGATCGGTGCAGACTGCACTGATTCGTTCTTATATAAACCCAGGCTGTTGCATTGTTCGGTAACACTGTGTTAGATCATTGCCCAGTGTGGGGAAACTTGCAGCCAATGCTGTAAGTGACAGGATGTGACCTACATTCCATTTACAGCTCCATATCTCCACTGTGCTTTGACAAGAGGTGCCGTGGATGTGAAAATCACTGCGAGGGAGAGATGTAAGTGGAAACAGTTTAAATACCAATAGTTCTGACTAAGGCGAGTATCACACCAGTATTTAAAGATGAAATAACTGAGATAATATCCAGTGAGGTTTTGTGAATGGTGCGAAGAAGTTAGAGGGGATGGTAATATAATAGTGGTTGCACTATAAGCCTCCAAATGGGAATTAGAGGAACAAATATGCAGGGAGACTGGGGAGACTTGCAGGAACAATAGGTCGTTATAATAGGTGACTTTAATTTTCCTAACATAGACTGGGACTTCCAGATGTTTAAGAACTTAGACGGAATGTACAGGAAAGTTTCCACAAGCTATATAGCGGGTCCTACACTGGAAGGGGCAGACTCGACATACTGTTGGGAAATAGGGCAGGATAGGTGGAGGAGGTAAAGTGGGGAAGCATTTTGGGAAAAGTGACTAGAGTTGTTTTAATTTTAAAATAGTTATGGGAGGGAAAAATTGCTCCACGGATTCAAGTTCTAAACTGGGGCAAGACGAACTTTGTTGCAATTGGACAGCGGATTGCAGGGGATGATCGGAGGAGTTTGGTTCGAGGTAAAATGATATTGGGCAAGAGGGAGAGCTTTAAAGGTGAGATAGCTAGAGTTCAAGGTTTCTATTTTCCTGTGAGGGTGAAGTTAAAGTGAGGTTGGAAGGGAGAACTCTGGATGACAAGAGATATTGAGGCTCTGACCAGAAAAAAGGAGGCGTGCCTCAGTTTCATGCAGCTCGGATCAAGGGAATCCCTGGAGGTACACAGAGCATCGAGGAGTTTACTGAAGAAGGAAATCAGCAAGGTGAAAGGGGGGTATGAGATAACCTTGGCTGAGAAGATTAGGGTGAATCCAAATTCTGTAGAGAAAAGAAAAAGAACAACTAGAGAGAGAATAGGATGTCTTAAAATCCAAAATAGGCACGCGTGTAAAAATTCAAGAGATTGGTGAAGTCTTCAATTTCCCCTCTGTGTTTAACATGAAGAAAGACATGAATAGCTGTGACCTTTGGGAGGTTAGTTGTCATATTTTGCTAGTGCCCATATCACAGTAGAGGTGCTGTTGGACACATTAGAATACACAAAGTCAAACAAATCTCTTGGTCCTGACCAGATATATATAAGAGCTCTGCAAGAGGCGAGAGCAAAAGTTTAGGGGCCAAGGTTCCAGAAGACTGCGCTGTCGCAAATGTCGTGCCCTTAGTCAAGAATGGCTGCATAGAAAAGCCTGGGAAATATAGACCCGTAAGCTTCACACCTGTTTTCGCTAAACCACTTCAGAAGGTTCTGAGAGATAAGATGAGCATTCATTTGGAAAGACAGAGTTTGACTTGGAGCAGTCAGCATGGCTTTGTGCGTGGCGGATCATGCCTTACAAATTTTGTTAGAGGTTTTTGAGAAAGTGACCAGGAAGGTTGACGAGGGCAGGGTGGTGGACATATTCTATATGGATTTTAGTAAGGCCTTTGATAAGGTTCCACATAGTAGGCCACTCGAGAAGGTTAGATCGCATTGAATCCAAGGTGAACTGGCAAATTGGCGACACAATTGGCTTGACATTAGGAAACAAATGACTATGGTGGAGGTATACTTGTCGGACTGGAGGCCTGTGACTAGTGGAGTGCTTCAGGGGTCGGTGCTGGGCCCATTGCTGTTTGTTATCTATATCAATGGTTTGGATGAGAGTGCACAATGCAAGGTCAGTAAGTTTGCAGATGAGACTAAATTAGGAGCCATCGTTTACAGTGAGGAACATTAAAACGTTATTAGAAATTGCAGCAGTACGTTGATCAGCTGGGGAAGTGGGCTGAGAAATAGCAAATGGAGTTTAATGTAGATAAGTGTGACGTCTTGCGTTTTGGAATGTCAAATCCAGGTAGGGGTTTAATGACGAATGATAGTGCCTTAGGGCATGTAGTGGAACAAAAGGACGTTGGAGATCAGGTGCACGGTTGCCTGAAATTTGAGTCACAGATACACAGGACAGTGAAGAAGGCTGTTGGCACACTTGCCTACATCAGGGCATTGAGTATAGAAGTTGGGACATTATGTTGCAGTTGTACAGGATGTTGGTAAGGTTGCAGTTGGAGTGTTGTGTTCAGTTTTGTTCACCTTGCTCTAGAAAGGAGATTATTGAACAAGAAAGAATGTAGAAGAAATTTACTAAGATGTTTCCTGGGCTAAAGGGTCTGAGTTATAGGGAGACGCTGCACAGGTTAGAACTTATTTGTTTACAGCGAAAGAAACTGAGAGGGTTCTTATGGACGTGTACATCTTATCAAATCATGAGAGGTGTGCATGGGGTGAATACTTCAAAATCTTTTTGCAAGGTTCGGGAATCCGTTCATGTTTGGAAAGGAAAAAAATAAAAATGAACCTGAGGTTCAACGTTTTTACACAGAGCGTGGTACGCATATGGACTGAGCTGCCAGTGGAAGTGTTTGAAGTGGGTACAATAACAACATTGCAAAAACATTTGGACAAATATACAGATAGGACAGGATGAGATGGATACAGGGCCAGGGCAGGGAAATGTCAGATTGCCAGATAAGGGGCAATTACACCATGGTGGATATAATGGATGGACTAGTACAGAGGAGGACCATTCTCTTCCCAGAGGGAGCCACATCACCAGACCCACCGCACATGGTCTGAGCTCACCACCCAGCTCAGTGCAGTACCTGCTGTCTGAAGAAATGCCCAGTGATACAGGACAAGCATCAATAACATTTCCCGCTCTGTCAGGATAACGGTCACTGTATTCTCTCTGCTCCCTCACACTCACTGTATATCTGTTATGGCACCGATCCCTAAACAAGGCCCATGATCCCCCACTCTCACTACCGCATGCAGCACCTTCCCTCTCCCTCTATCTCTATCTTTCGCCTTTGCAAATGCCCCCACACAGTTATAGAATATTCTGGAGAATGTCAATTATGGAATGTCCCAGATAATGTTCCAAATAATTCCCAGTTTCTGGAAAATGGCAGTATCCCAGTGTGTAACACATAAGAGGAAGGAGTAGAGATGTAAGTTTTACAATTCACATACAATTCAAACCATGCTGAAGCCTTCAGCTCTTCAAACGTGCTCTGGCACTTAATAAGGTCCCCACTGATCTGATGGTTTTCTCAACGACATGTTACAGGACTTTTCACTCATTCAACACCCTGGGTTCCTGTCATTGACCAGATTGCACTCAGGCATCTTTACCCCGGATTTTTTCGAGCGCCTGTTTGAGGGCATTTCCCCTGGGGACGGACACTCCTAACAATATATTCCACCATCTTTATACTTTCATGCAACGGTCAGCATGTATTACACAGACCAAACAAAAACCTACACTTATTTTATGGTTATAGATATCCAATCACACTTAGTAATTCTGGTTATTTCACTTGACTCACCTTAATGATGTTTAACCAAAGACAGCTTCTAAACATATCTTGTTATAAAATACAATTGCAAACAGAGAACGGTTTTACCCTCAGGTGTTATCTTAACTGTTATCTGAATTGCACCACTTTCCTTGTTATGAATATTTCTCTTGCCCTTTGTCTGTGACTGTTTCTGTCTGTGACAGTTACACTGTCTGCCAGTCAGTTGCCTGGACGGCACGTTTGTGATGCAGAGGGAGGCCAACAGCGCAGGTTCAGTTCCTCACACTAACAGAGGTTACCATGAAGGGGACGATCTCTCAACCTCACCCCATAACCCCAGGTGTGGTGATCCTCAATATAAACCACCATGATTGGTCTCTCTAATGACAGTTTTTGGGACTCTATTCCATCAATGTTAGCATTTTCATTTTAAAAAAATATATGTTTATTGAAAAAGAGATTTTTAATATTATAATAAACCAATAACAAGATAACTCAAATAACTGAACAAAAATACATCCAATTGCATGTATATACAAAACAAGTTAAAAACACTACACAGACAGAAGAAAAAACAAAAAATATACAAAAAATAATAGAGCTCAGCATAACAAAACGATAGCTTTCGTTCATCAACAAGCATTAACTGATACACATTTTTATGTTCATAGTTCTTCCTCTCTGGATGTTGATTCATTGGACAATATCGTCATGGAGATACAAAAGCCCTTCTAAGAGTGGCAGATAAGCCTGTATCGTGGTAATCTAAAAAGGGCTGCCATACCTTATGTAAATCTCTGTTTTTTGGTGTACCATACTGGTGCATGAAGAGCTTACGACAATTCAACAAACCCGGGGGGGGGGGTTTCAGATATCTAACAAAACAGAATATTTTTCCTAGCACAAAAAATAAGGACTTTTTTCCCATGTGCATCTGTGTAAAGTACCCTGGACAGGCCAAGGAAAAGAGAAACCAGCTCCAATTCAGTCCCCTCGACCCACTCTATCACGCCTACCACAGTGCTTCAATATATATGAAGCCTGCAGCAGGACCACAAGCAATGAGTAAGAGTGCCTGTAGTCATTCTGCATTTTGGACATGCTGAAGATATTCTCAAAATTGAATTTTGAGAGATAATCTGGGGTCAGATAGACACTATGAAGAATTTTCAACTGCATGGAATGGATCCTATTACAGATCAAAATACTTCGAGCATTTTCACAAATATCCTCCCATGTCTCCGAAGTGTTCTGAACCCCAACTCTCTCTCGCAGACATCACAAAGCTGCACAGTCTCGTCTGAGGGGACCCTCTCCAACTAATGATGAAGGGTATTGACAGAGAGTGTATTCTAAGCAATAAGATCCCTCATCCCTTTATCGGATCTGTAAGAGTGTGGTAAAAGTGTGTTTTTTTTTAAAATCAAATCTCTGATCTGGGAAAAAAAACAGAAGTGGTCTCTACTCGGTAGTCCATACGTACGAGTTATTTGATCAAATCATATCATTGTTTCTTCATCAAATAACATGTGTTGGCTCAGTGGTGAGCATTGCTGCCTCACAGCACCAGGGTCTCGGCTTTGGTTCTGGCCTTGGGTGACTGGCTGTGTGGAGTTAACATATTCTCGCGGTGTCTGTGTGGGTTTCCTCCCACAGTACAGAGATGCACATGCTAGATGAATTGGTCATTGATAAATCACCCATAGTGTTCAGGGATGTGTAGGTTTGGGCATTAGTCAGGGTAAATAAAGGATGGTGGGGGAATGGGTCTGGGTGGGTTACTCTTCAGAAGGTCGAAGTGGTCTTGTAGGGCCCAAGGGCTTATATCCACACTGTAGGGATTCTACTAATTCTAAATCACTCAAGCAAGGTACACTCCTTGCTGCCCACAGTTTAAACCTGGAATCCATTATCCCCGGATGACAGCTCGGAATACCAATTATAGGGGTAAGAAAAATGATTTTGGCGGTATTGCCGTCGATTTGACGCATTGTCATTCATGCTTTAACAATATTGATAATTACTGGGTTATGACAATACTTCATAAATGTTGTCAATTTAGCTAAGAAAAACAGACTAATAAAGGTTCACTTTATCTGATAGTGTTCAATATCTCACAGTATTAACGCCGAGTCCTCAGCAGCGTAGGCACTAACATAGGATAAAAAAGTGCTTAATTGATAGCTTCTAGTGTGGGACATCTACTCCCCACAATCTGTGGGGTAGTTGCAATTTGGTTAGCTTGATAAAGAGTTGCTTATGCTGCCAAATAAAAGAGCTAAACCAGCTATTATGTCTCCTCAATACCTATGTGGGAAACATCAAAGGAAGCATTCACACAAGATATAGTAAATGAGGAAGGACATTCTTTAATAAGAGCTATCCGACCTAGCCAGGATATTGGAAGTGCCTTCCATCTTTGAAGGTCTTGTTTAATTTTGTCAAACAAATGGACATAGTTCACGTTAAATAAATGATCAAAGACGGATGTAATGAATATACTGAAATAGAGAACCTCGCCCCCCTCCACCCCCGTGACCATTTAAAAGGAAACCAGGATTTGCCTTCATCAGGTATTTCCCCAAGACCTCCCATACACATGGCCTCCAACGTTGTAAAATTAATCTTAAAGCCCGAAAAGGCGATAAGCGAATTATTGCATTGCATCACGTGAGCTGCCGAAATTGCGGGATTTGACAAAAACGTAAGAGCATCTGCATACAACATAATCTTATGTGACTTTTATCCCACTTCTGGGGCAGGAATGTTGGAGTAATATTCCCAATTGTGCAGGATGCCACCAAATCTAAGATTGTTGCAGGAATGGGGAAGAAATCACCCCTCGTGTGCCATTTCTGCGGGTTAAAGAAGAAAATAAAATCCCTACTTGTAAGGTAGATCTGCCTCCAGGTATCCACCAGCTCTAGTTCTAGACACAAATCCATTAATTGCTTATATTATAACGAGGGTATTGGAGGACCTTTGGACATTCTGTCCATCGTGGGGCCATAAGACAGTCAAAATCTCCTTCTACTATAATGCGCCATGAAGCAAGATAATTGAATTTGGAAAATGCATCTACCAGGATTTTAAAAGGGTGCACCGGGTGGCAATAAACATTTAAAATACTGTATTAATTCCAGTAGTTCAAAACTTTGAGGATTATGATCCTTCCATGGGTGCTTAATATAATCTAGTAATTTAAATGGAAGATTCTTCCCATCCATTATGACTTTTCCCCCACTCTTAGTATTACAAGACGAGAAATAAACCCGATCACACCCGCCCTGCTGTAACGTCAAATGTTCCTTGTCATCAAGGAGCATCTCCTGCAATAGGACAACTCTCTCTATTTTAAGACGAGAAAGTATATTTTTCCTCTTGACTGGTAGATTGCACCCCTTAATGTTCCAGGTACACCATTTGAGCACATCATTATCCATAACACACTGCAGCAACATTTGAACTCTAGAGAATTTCATATCGAATTACACATAGCTGAGCATTAATGACAAAAGACTCATCAAGCCTTAAATCTGTACAAACTAAAACTACTGCAACTAACGAGCTCTTAAAACTTTCCATAGCTAAAAACATCAAAAAGAACGAAACAAAATCCAAAGTGCGAATGACACTTGATTGGGTTTTTTCCCACCCCCCCACCCCCTCACCCAATGTGGACGCTGACGGCCTAGGTCTCTGTTCCACAACACTGACAAAGGCCCTGCTTTTAATTGTATATGTCCTGCTCTTGTTTGATTTTGATTTACCAAATCCAATACCTCGCATTAATCCAAACTAAACTCCATCTGCCACTCCTCAGCCCAGTGAGTGATATTACTGCCACCTCACCTTCCCCGTTTAATTTCAAAATTCCCTCCTCCTCTCCAGGAGGCCTGCACATTCCGGCCTTGATTTTCACAAAGACCCTGAGCTTGGTTTGCCTTCTGTGGTTAGGGGGAAGAGGGACAGATTGCAGACACAGTCAGTGGGGAGGAGAAGCTGGACAGTAATCAGCGGCCTGGTATCATTTCATGGTTTTAGGAAGAAGGCAGTCACACGTGAGAGTTGGGTAATACTGATCGGTTTTTTGAGCGCCAGAAATTATGGTCTTTTTCTGTCTCTGGTGTTCAGTAATGAAAATGTATTCGAGACCCTTCATTGTGCACAGTGTGCTTGCAGGATTTCTTTCCCTAATATTGCAGACTACAGATAATAGCGATTAAAACTGCTCATAGTTAACTTCGATGACACAGCACGCACATTCAACAAGGTAAAAACAATGACTGCAGATGCTGGAAACCAGATTCTGCATTAGTGGTGCTGGAAGAACACAGCAGTTCAGGCAGCATCCGAGAAGCAGTAAAGTCAACGTTTCGGGCAAAAGCCCTTCATCAGGAAGGGCTTTTGCCTGAAACGTCGATTTTACTGCTCTTCAGATGCTGCTTGATCTGCTGTGCTCTTCCAGCACCACGAATCCCGTAGACTCAACGTCCTACAGTTGAGACAAATATTTTGCATTTGTTTAACAAAACAAAGTGTTTTGTGTAATTCAGTAATGGTAACCTGATTATAATAAATCCACACCTAACTGAAAGCTGACACTTTAAAAATGACCCAAAATCTGGATATGGTAGTGTCGTGGGAAATGTCCCTGCCTCTGAGCCAGAGGTCTGGATTTGATTCGTGAACGTGCGTGGTGGTGTTCCAAGTTCTGGACTAGAAGTTCTAGATTAAAGTCCTGCCTGTTGCAGAGGTATGTCACAGCATGTCAGATCAGGCTGATGAGCAAACACACAGGAGAATAATGTTACAGCTTTATGGGTATTGCTGAGTGGTGCTAGCGTCCCTACCTCCGGGCACAAAGGCCTGGGTGAAAATCCCACAGAAGTGTTTCATAACACACCTGAACAAACTGATTAAAACGGATTTAGAATTGTGGCTTGATGGAGAAGGAAGAGGTGTCAGTATTGCATTTCAGAATTTAGGCCCAGGATGATTTGAAGCCCAGCCATTAGTGTTGATTGGAGTCACATTTTGCAGCAGTAAAGGTTTATAAAATCAATATGGCCATGGATAGGGTGAGTAGTCAGGGGTTTTCCCCAGATTGGGGCATCCAAAACTAGAGGGTATTGGTTGAAATTGAGAGGTGAATGGTTTCAACAAGCCCACGAGCACCATTTCACTCAGAGGGTGGTGTGCATGTGGAATGAGCTGCCAGAGGAAGTGGTGGAGGCTTGTGCAAATACAGCATGTAAAAGGCATCTCGATGCTGACAGACCTGCCGAGCTTTTCCAGCAATTTCTGTATTTGTTGCAAAATGCATTCATTTTAACACAATATTCTGAATACATGAAACATTTCATTTTTTAATGATGCAGCGACATATAAACATTTCTTCAAATCGACCGAGACCATTTTCTGCTAAGGATATGGCACTGTGTATGACAGCAGCAATGATGCACCTACATGGAACAGGGAATGTGATGGAGACATAGTTTGGACAATGTACAAGGAGACCTCACATGGTCCAGTTTGGGAGAGCATGACATTACTGTGTGATTCAGCTCAGAAAGAGAGAGAAAATGTAATCTGCCTGAGAAGGAATGGCCTATTGCACTCCCTCTCCTTCACTGTTCCTCATGACAGCAATGAGTGCGAGCTAAAAAAAAAACGCTACAGTCATCGTTACCATTCTTATTTTTGTAGAATCCCTACAGTGTGCAAAAAGGCCCTTCAGCACAAAACGTCCATACCAACCTTCCCAGGCTCGCTCCCTTACATTTACCCCGAACGATGCACCTAACCTAGAAACCCCTGAACACTTCGGACAAATTATCATGACCAATCCATCTAACCAGTACAGCTTTGGACTGTGGAAGGAAACTGGAGCAACCATTAGAAGGGGCGAATGTGCAACCTCTACACAAATAGTCACCCGAGTCTGGAATTGAACACAAGGCCCTGGTGCTGTGAGGCAGCAATGCTAACCACTGAGCCACTGTGATACCCTTGGGCGATGCTGGGCCAGAACTCATTGGAATCTCTTCACTGCCTAATGCAAATTGTTCCAGGATGAAGTCCCGTTGCTAGCAGCTTGTGTGAGTAGAATGTCTTCAGAAGCAGAATAACATTTTGAACAATCTCTCAATTTTTCCTTTTGTCATGAGTTGCAATAATATATGGACAAAGCGCATTCAACTTGAAATTGCAGAGATTTTATTTATGTGTGTGTGTGTGTGTGCGTGTGTGTGTGTCAGTGTTTTTAGAAAGGGAAATATCGATTCCTTATTTGCAATATCCAAACAGTTTGCCATTCATCTTTCCATCACAGTTTGAGTAACATTGCTCTGGATCATACAGATGCTTTTTGAGCAGATTAAACAAATTAGCCTGACTTGTTGATAAAACTGACATTGACCCAGTCTGAGACCGATATCATCGGCCATATCATCGACCTGGTTACATTTGACATGCATTGTGAGCAGTGGAGCGTTGGGAATGGAAAAGGAAGCAGTGACCCCAAAAGTGGGGGAACTATAGACCGGTGAGCCTGATGTCAGTGGTGGGTAAGTTGTTGGAGGGGATTCTGAGGGCCAGGATTTACATACATGTTTATGCCGAAAAGCCTATTCTCCTGCTCCTTGGATGCTGCCTGACCTGCTGTGTTTTTCCAGCAACACATTTTTCAGCTCATACGTTTGGGAAGGCATGGGCTGATTGGGGTTGTCAACGTAGCTTTCTGAATGGGAAATCATGTCTCATTAATTTGATTGAGTTTTATGAAGAGGTGACAAAGAAGATTGATGAAGGCAGTTTGGTAGAAATTGTCTACATGGACCTCATTCAGGTGTTCACAACATTCCGATTGATGAGTAAGGTTCGGTCACACGAGATACAGAGGAAGCTAGTCACAATTGTCTTGAAGGAAGAGGGATATTTTTCAGACTGGAGGCTTGTGAGCAGCAGTGTGCTGTAAGAATCAGTACTGAGTTCACTGCGTTTCATCATTTATGTAAAGGATTTATATGTGAATATTGGGGCCATCGTTAGTAAGGTTAAAGATTACATCAGAAAGTTGGTGTAGTAGATTATCTCAGAGTACAAGACCGCAATTAGATGGGACAAAGAGACAAGGAGAAACAGATGAAGTTTAATTTAGATAAATATGATAAGTGTCCTTAACTAGCCAGCTTGGTAACAATCATTCAATCTCTGTCTGAAAAGAAACCAGTACAAAATAACCTCTCAAAGCCTGCAGCATCATCACACTTGTCAGTACATCGAGCTGTCAAACAGGAACCGGGGTAACCCAATCAGGCCCATGGTCCTGTCCAATCGGAAGAGGAAGAAACCATTCAGACCCTTGAGTCTCTTACACAGGAACAGGAGGAGGCCATTCGGCCCATAAAGCTGGTTCCACAGCAACAGGATGAGGCCATTCAGCTCCTTCAATCTCTTACACAGGAACAGGAGGAGGCCATTCAGCCCCTTGAGTCACTTACACAGGAACAGTACGAGGACATTCCCCCCTCAACGCACTTGCAAAGGGACAGAATGAGGTAATTGATGCTGATTCCTGAAGAATGACTTATGCCCAAAATGTGGATTCTCCTGCTCCTAGGAGCTGCCTGACCATCTGTACTTATCCAGCAATCTACTGTCTACTACAATCTCCAACATCAGCAGTCCTCACTGTCTCCGGATTGATGATTCAACATGATGAACAAGTGGAGCCGATGCACAGTAGTGCACAGACAGATTGCTCCATGTTGTTCCTCCTGGCTCCGTTGGTCATGATAGACACATGGGACTTTAACGTGTTTTCTAGTGTTGAGGAGGGAAACCATATATCTTGTGTGATGTCTCAAGAAGGCACCTTCCATCTCCGAGAAGCCAGCCTGGTGTTCTCTATGTTCGGCGGAAGCTGGTGGGAATGGCTACCTGTTTCAGGTCGAAGGTATTGTGGCTGCTGTTGGGGATTGAGAACAACATGGCGTTCAGTACGGGTTCACACGCCAACAGCACAATAACATGGGGAGAGTTAATTTAGGCATATAAACTATTAGGAAAGTCACGTTCGACTGATGAATCGACTCACTATGTTCAAATAATGCTGATCTTGCTCATGTTGGTCTTGTCGAGTGCTTGTCTTGTGCAGTGTATCCTGTATGCCTTACTCTGTCCAAGTCTATTTCCACACTTTGATCTGTCTGGCCATGCTTACTATGATCTGCCACCTCTGCTCATAAATAAAGTTTTTCCCTGTACTGAGGGACACGTGGCAATTAACCAAACCAATCAATCCTGGGTAAAGTATGGAATTTCTCACCCTATCAATGTGTCTTTTGGAAATATACCTGCTACACCTCGTGTTTCATCATCACCATTTCTTCGTATTTCACAGCTCTGCAGATTAAACTCTCAGGTTCTTCACTCTACCCTCATAATACCGCCATCTGTATCTGTGGGAAGGATATCATTCCTTACAAAGGAGATCTAATCTGTAAAGAGTGTCACAAATGCTCTCTCAGCAAGGCTCTACAACAGCAGGAAGATGGCTTTATTTATGTACTCGAATCATCTTACAATGAAGGATGGCATACCAGTGACTGCACCCCTTACTTACACAGGGTTTAATTCGGAGCAGTCAGCATAGACTTGTGAGTGGGAGATCATGCTTCCCAAATTTGTTAGAGTTCTTTGATGTAGTGACCAAGAAGGTTTACGAGGACAGAGCTGTAAATGTAGTCTCTATGGATTTCAGTAAGGCCTTTGATAAGGTTCCACATGGCAGCCTGCTCTGGAAGGTTCCATCACGTGAAATGCTGGGGGAACCTCCAATCGGATACGCAGTTGGGTTGATGGTCGGAAGCAGAGGGTTGAGCGGAAGGATAATGATCAGACTGGAGGCTGTGTCCATTGCTGTTTGTTATCTATGATTTGGTTGAGAATATACAAATCATGATTAGTAAGTTTGCAGATGACACTAAAATAAGTGGTAGCGTGATCAGTGAGGAAGTTTATCAGAAATTGCAGCAGGACCTTAATCAGGTGGGGAAGTGGGCCGAGAAATGGCAAATGGAATTTAATATAGATGTGTGAGGTCTTGCATTTTGGAAACTCAAGTCAAGGTAGGAGTTTCACGGTGAATGGGAGGGTCTTAAGAGGTGCAGTGGGCAGAGAGACCTTGGTTTTCACGGGCACGGTTCTCTAAGAGTAGAGTCACAGGTTGACAAGGCATTGAAGAAGGCTTTTGGCACATTGGCCTTCATCAGGCACGACATTGAGGATAGAAGTTGGGAAGTTATGTTGCAGTTACACAGGACTTCGGTGAGGCCGCACTTGGCATATTGCATTCAGTTTTTGTAACCTTGTTATAGGGAGGATGTTATGAAATTAGAAAGAGTGCAGAAGAAATTTACAAAGTCGTTGCCAGGACCCAATGGTCTGAGTTATAGGGAGAGGATAGACAAGCTAGGACCTTTCCTTTAGAGTGTAGGAGACTGAGGGAGTCCTTATAGAGCTGTATAAAATCACAAGGGGTATGGATCGGGTTAATGCTCTCAGTCTTTTTCCAAGGTGTAGAAAATCTAGGATTAGAGGGGATCAGTTTAAGGTTAGAGGGGAAGGAATAAAAGGGAACCTGAGTGGCCACTTCTTCACACAGAGGGCTGGTACATGGATGAGCTGCCAGCAGGTTGGTGGTGGACCGGCGGGAGCGCGGGGGGGTGTACATTAACAACATTTCAATGCATTTGGATATATATGTCGATAGTAAAGGACTGGAAGGATATGTGCCAACTGCAGGGAAATGGGGCTAACGTGGATGGACATGTACAAGGTGAACATGAACCCCTCTGTTAATTAAAACCAAACACCCAGAAAAGCTCGCCTCACCTCGTAATCTGTTAAAATATGAGTGACACAGATCTCCTATATTCCACCACTTAAACAAAAATTATCAAGTTTGTTTCTTAACTTTAATAGTGAACACTAAACAATAACTATTGACAAATATAATCCCCACTTTTCTTTGCTACTTACTATCTGACTCCAACTCTGTAAAGATATACTGTTCCAACAGCGCACATATTAAACATTACAATCTCGAGAGCACACAGGCTCCATCTTCCCCGCTCCATCTTTCCAGCTGCTGATCTCCCCGGGTATTTTTTTATATTGCAAATAGGTTTACATGAACATGTGTCTTTGATAGAGAGTGTTTGAAATGGCCAGTTAGCAATCCTGCTCTACAGCAGTTGCTCTGCTGTTGGATGGCAGTAGCTCTCCCACCAGTGTTCAAAATGCTGGGTATGTATACTCCCCGTGATATAGTAATTCTCATAATTTGGTTCCTTACCAGGTGTCCAAACAATAATATTTAAATTCCATTGGCTTCTGGTTTCCTGAGCGTTATTTAAACTCTTCAGTTGCATTTGAATGGCTGTCAAAACAGCAACCAAAACTCAGGTATCCATTTCTCAGCTAACGGTGACATGTGGAACGGTTTGACCTTTAGCTGGCATCTGTGGCTTTAATTTGTATTCGGAAAAACCCGTTCTGTTTTAAAGTACCCTACATGTTTTTGGCTTCATAACATCTCCTCGCTTCAGAAAATAAAGTGAACCAGCAGAATGAAAAGATGACTACATTTCTTCTCCTCTAATTCTTATACCAATTTTATGAAATACAGAAGTATTAATCTCAGTTATATTAATTGTATTATATTGTATTATATTAATTATATTAATTCATCTTAATTCTGCACACCATTATAACACTGGAATAAGGTAAATATTATCTACTCTTTTTCCTTTAAATCCGCGATAACACATCTGCTATCACATTTTAGGAGCCGCAGCATGTACATTTTGTAAGTTTAAAGTCGGTAAGGTAAGACTCCAATGAAATAGTCTCATATTCTGGTCTTAACCTATTCCAAAAAGTGCGAGAGATTTGTCATTGTCCACAACCATCTCCGACAATTTGTTTGTCATATACACATTAAAATATTGTCAGGCCAGTGTGAAACTTAATCATTCTTGTTCAATAATGGAGATTTTGTATTTTTTTTCTGGTGGATATTGAGTTTTTCCGACAAGTCGCCAATTAGCCAATCAGTTCCAACATCATCTTTCTGTATCAATACATCTCCGACCCCTATATCCCGAGCATCAAACACAATTTTCAAAGGGTTTCAGAATATTTGGTGCAGATAAAACTGGTTCGGGGTGATTCATCCTGATTTAAAATTCTCAAATGCCTCCTGGCATTGTTCTGTCCACCACAATTCTGTGTTCTTCTTTAATAAATCCATCAGTGGTGCTCATACGCTGCTGAAGTTTGGAACAAACTTCTGATAGAATCCACTCAGTTCCAAAAATCGAAGCATCTCTTTCTTCGAGGATGGTTGTGGAAATTCCTCAAAGCCCTTCGTCTTTGTGTTCCATGGGATCAACCTTCCATGTCCAATGTAATGTCCCAAGAACATCACCTCTGCCTTCGCAAATTCTGTTTTCTTTAAGTTTATTACCAAGTTTGCTTCTTGTAATCGTTGAACATGCTCAACCAACTGTAACATGTGAGCTTTTAATCACTTGCTAAAGGTCACTACATCATACAGATAAACTACACAATTTGTTCATCCGGCCACAGCTCTGTTCCTGAGTCTTAAATGTGTCTGGAGCATTATTCATCCATATAAAATACTCGATAATTTTTTGTTTGTCATCTCCAGTATCCTTACTAGATAGTTTAACTGACTCCACATTTTTTTTTAATTTGAAAGGGGCCACTGAACCTGGCTTTGAAGAGATTACCTACCACTGGTGGCAATACTACTATGTCATCCCCACGGGATATCCTCAAAGTTTCAGAGTTTTTATCTACCACCTGCTTCACTCTATGTTGTGCTCTTCAGATACTATTTAGCAAACTTACCTACTCCATCTACTCTGTCCTTCACCTCACACACAGAATCCAAGTGTGAGATTTCCGACTTCTGTCCTGTCAATTTATATTTAATTAATTTCAAAGGACCTCTCACTTCATGTACGAATATTAACTCAAAGGAAGTAAAGTGAGTAGATTTATTTGGGGCATCTCTAATGGCAAACAATATATTTGGGACACCTTTATTGCAATCATTCGAGTAATCATAACAGTATGCTGTTAACATGGTCTTCAGCGTCTGATGCTAACTTTCCAAGGCTCCCTGGGATTCAGGATCCAACGCACTTGATTTGAAGTGCTGTGTGCCGAAGCTATACATGACTTCCTTAAATAGCTGAGCATTAAAATGAGATCTTTTGGTCTGACTGAATCTTACTGCCTAGCCCACAGCGAGTAAAGAAAGCTACCAACTCCTCCACCTCCCGTTTTATCTTAACATTCCGTAATGGAATTGCCTCTGGATATTTGGTAGACTCATTCATTATGGTCAGCAAATATAGTTTTCCACTTCTATTTTAGGAAGGGGAGCCACACAATTAATCATAAACCACGTGAAATGTTCTTCGAATGCAGTAATTGGCAAGAAAGGTGCTGGTTTTATTACTGCCTGTTACTTAACTACCATTTGGTATTTATGTCATGTACAAAAACAAATAACCACATCCTTGTACATTCCAGGCCACTAGAAATGCTTCTGTACCTTAGCCTGAGTCTTCTGTGCACCTAGGTGACCGCCTGCAATTAGTCTATGTGCTAGCCATAACATTGTATGCTACAGGTAACACAATATGGTGTACCTCAGCCCATTTCCCTTCTGCAGTAACCTATCGGGGTCTCCATATTAATTTTAGGATTCTATCTTTAAGTTAATATTGTTCAACAATATATTCTGATTCCTTTTCTGTGTGTGTGCATGTGTATGTGTGTGTATATATCTGTTGTAAGTCCATTAGCCTTTCAGGACTATACACCTTTGCCTGATCCCCTGCCTGTTCATGTTGTTCCTGCACCGTCACATCAATCAAGGTGTCAGTTCACTGAGCATCAATTCATTCGTCTTTTTCTTTCGTTTTTCCTTCCTGCTGTAACTTATGACACTGGGGTCTTGTTACTATACACTCTGGAAAGATTCCTCGGTATTTTTCTTTTAACACCCCAATTCCCTAGACTTCTGTTGGCTTCTCCACCACAAGGGGTGCGTCTCCCACCTCGCCTCCTGCTAAATCGTTCGCAAGAACAAATTGTATTCCGAGAACTGACACTCTGTTACTCACGGTCACTGTTATATCCCTAATCTTGATTTGACATTCCATCCTGATTTTACACAAGGGCATGCTTGTCCCCATTCGTCAAATTATCACACTCTTGATGATCATGCCAGAAAGAGTGAAAATACTTTCATCTCTTACTATTAGTGGCCGAGAGAAAGTGTGGGCTGCAGATGCTGGAGATGAGAGTTGTAAAGTGTGGGGCTGGAAAAGCACAACACCTCGGCAGTATCCGAGGGGAAGGAGAGTTAATGTTTCAGGTATAAATCTTTCATCAGGAAAGTGGGGGGTAAGGGAGGGGGAAGGAGGTTGAGAAAAAAATAGGAGGGTGGGGTGGAGCTGTGTGGAAGGGAGCTTGGAAGGCGACAGGTAGATGCAGGTGGGGTGTGATGGTGATAGGTTGGACAGGAGGGTGATAGGACTCCTATCAGTGGTAGGACAGCTGGAACCCACAAACTGTACAGCATCAACGTTGACTTCACCAAATTTCAAATCTCCTTTCCACCAACCTCTCCCAGATCCAAACGTTCAACCAAGCACTGCCCTCTTGAATTGCCCTAACTGGCCATCTTCCTTCCCACCTATCGACTCCGCCCTCCCCTCCGACATATCACTATTACTTCCACCTACATCTTCTTATTGTCTTCCCAGTGACCCTCCCACCATCTCAGCTACTACCCTCATATTTATCTTTCACACCATTGTCCCCCAACCATGTTCCTGACGATGAGTTTCTGCCTGATATTCGATTGTCCTGCTGTTCGGATACTGCCTGATCTGTTGTGCTTTTCTGGCGCCTCACTTCTCAACTATTAGAGACTGAGCAGATCCCATATCTCACAAAATTATAACTTCTTGTCCTTCTTCCCCTGTTCTTTCTGAGTAAACTTTATCTACAGAGACGAATTCTTTCAGAGATCAGGCACTGCCTCCATACCCAGCCCTTGCCTAGGCTGTGCACTCTCCTGCTGCTCCTCGGCTCCACTTGGGGTCTCCTTCACCAGTTTCACTAATTCCACTGTGCTTAGCCTCTTCTACCACATCTTTCCCCAAAGTGCCTTCCTTCAAATCCCATCACGGTGTGTCCCAGCTTACTGCAGTGAAACCACCTTTTCCCAGTGCCCTTCTTAAACCATCGGCCCTGTCATTTTATGTTTTCCACTCCCTTATAGTGAGAACACCTGAGGCCTTTCACCACCTTTCAACCCCCTTGGGCTTCTTTCTTCAACTGTGGTAAAGTATTGTGCACTACTGTTCGCTTTGTAATGTGTGATCGTCCCTTCTCCCAATTTCTATCCCTCACAGGATGAAAATCTTGCCTGAAGCTAAATATCATCTCATGCCCCTGTGCATCTTTACCTTCCCTTTCTGCCATGCTTCTCACTTCTTGAACTTTCGGTACTTTCACATGAATTCTTACTATCTCTGGAAGTGAGTCTTTTAACTTCTCCAGCAAATTAATCTCCCTTCAAGACTCACAGGTCTTATCCAAATTTAAGGCCAGCACCCACCTATCAAAATGACTGTGGTTGCGTCTTTCAAACTCAATATAAGACTGACCTGTTTCCGTCTCTATTTTTCCGAACTTCTGTCTATATGCTTCTAGTACCAATTCATAACCAATAAAAATAGCCAATTTGACATCTTGATAATCTCTTGTCCCCTCATCTGATAGCGCTGCACATACCTCACCATCTGTGCCCACCAGCTTAGTCTGAACTAGCATTACCCACAAGTTCACTGGACTCGTCATCTGACTAGCCATTTTTTCAAATGAAATAAAAAATTTTTAGACATTTTTCTCACGGAAATATGACAAGTTATTAACATAGTTGTATAAATCCCTATGTTCTCCCTTCATCTCCATACTGTTAACTTAACTTTATTGTCTAATTCCCAACTTCTGAATTTCAAATCCTCTCTCTCTCTTTCTTTTTCCTCTCTTTCTCTTTCATCTCTCTAATTCCTTCCCTTTATTTATCTTCTATCTCCAGTTGCCACATATGCAATTTAAGATTTTTCTAACTCTACTGCAGTTGCCTATTTCTCTGATACATCAAAGTGCTTGACCAACTCCATTACAATTTCAGCTTCCCTTTTCTCCCTGGTTAAACCCAATTTCAACCTATTTGCTAATTCTAAAAAATGTCCTCCTTCTGTCCTTCTAAACTTCCTTGGAAAATTTGGGAACCTCTTTAGTAATATGAAAAGCCATTTCCCTCACTTTTGATTTAATCAACCACAAGTAACAAAATTAAACGAATTTTCCCACTGGTTTTATTTGAAGATCAAAGTAACTAATTGCAACGAGTTGGAATTTGCTGGGACCTTTTGTACCCCAAATCTGTTCAAGTTTGTCCAAATTCCATATGGCAAGGCCCCAAAACTGTTATGACCTCAATGTCGAATCCCTCTGTTAATTAAAACCACACACACAGAAACGCTCACCTCACATCATAATCTGTCAAAACGTGAGCGACAGAGAACTCCTAAATTCCACGAATAAACAAAAAATAATAATTTATATCTCTGCAAGTTAGCTCGCTGAGCTTGAAGGCTTGTTTTCAGAAGTTTCGTCACCATTACTAGATGACATCACGAGAGTCTACGCTGAAGCTCTGGTGGTATGTCCCACCTCTCTATTTGTAGGTCTTCGTTTCTTAAAGTGGGTGATGTCATTTCCGGTTATTTTAACAAGACAATGTAGACAGGATCTAAATTGATCTGTTTATTGATGGACTTCTGGTTAGAACGCCATTCCTCTAAGAAGTTCCTTGCGTGTCTTAGCATGTGTGTGTGCTTTGTCCCAGTCAAAGTGGTGCCTTTCTTCGTCTGTATGTATGGGAACATAGTGATAGTGTGTCATGTCTTTTGGTGGCCAGTTGGTGTTCATGTATACTCGTAACACGACAACAGGACAGTTTCAATGGTTGAAAAGTGATGTTATACACACTGTTTAATCAATGTTTGTGTGCAGTTAAATAGCATTTTTCACATGTGCACAACACATTGTAAATGAACAACAGAGACACAGTTTACGAAAAATGATGCATATGATGTATAAAATTGATAAAACATTAAAACATGATTTGATCCTCTCAACGTTCCCTCCTTTTCTGGAATTCCCTACTCTACTCTCTCATTCTTACCAGGATGTGTGCTCCAAATTCTTGATTCTAGTGTCCCAAATTATTTCAGTTAATCCCCTTCAATATATTGGCCGGTTGGGTTCTTTCCAAAGCTAGTGTCTGTCATATAATCAGAGATAAATATTCTGGCATCAGACTCAGCATTACTCATATTACTCTGTTGTTCATGCACCGTACCAAAGACCACAGCACGCAGGCATTGCTAAACCATTGGGGAATGTTCATCTACTTCTTTCGATAATGTAGTTTTCTCATTTTCCACATCTCCAGATCGATATCCTGTCTCTCGTTCTCCCTTTGTATCTAGTTAAGAAATCCACCAATTATTCTTCGTGTCCCATCTCCCAAAACTCCTTCTTTCAGTTTATATCTAATGCTTTCTTCAAGATGTAATATGGCTATAATTAAGCAATGTAACTACCAAGACATGCGGGAGGAGCTGGCCAGAGTTAATTTGAAGGGAAGCTGAACAGGAAAGACCATGGAGCAGCAATGGGAGGAGGTTCTGGGGATAATTCGGAAGATAATACCAGAAATGCAACCCCAAGAAAATGAAACATACTCATGGGAGAACACGGCAGCCATGAGTGATAAGGCATCAAACCAAAAGAGAAAACATACAATGTGATGAAGATGATTGGGAATCCAGAGAATTCATTGGCTCTGAAACCACATAAGGCTGGCATTACTGACACTGCAGAGCTCTTTATCGTGGTCAGGGAGAGAAACAGAGGAACAACATTCACTTTAAAAACAGAAGATGGTATTTCTCAAGGTAAAAGATTCAGGTGAATTAAACATTTGCATTAAGATCAGTTAAATTCTTTTGCGGAATGTGTCAGGTTGGAAGCAAGACCCGGGGAGAGAGACCCTCAGTAGAATGAGAGTTTGAAAATGGAAGCATTTCCACATCAGAAACCAGGTTAGGTCACTGAGTGCAGGGCTGATGGGTGAATGGGTCTCAGTGAGAATTGGGGAACAGACAGCAGAATTGCATTGCAGGTATTGCAGCTCGAAACTGTGTATTCATGTAGTGCTGTAGACCACAGCAGCAGGAGAAGCAGACCTGCATTCAACCACAACCTGTAACTTTTTGCCAGGGTAACACCTCAGTCTGTCATTACCATCAACACCATCTATGGCTCAGTGACGAATGTGTGTGAGCATGTCAGAGTCAGAATCACATGAAGTTTAACCTGATGCTTACTCATTAAAGCTACCAGACTTGACCAACAGATCTGAACGAAGCCCTGCAGTCCTGTCACGTTCAGTTATAAAATGGTGATGGACGATTAAATAAATGACTGGAGGAGAGGGCTCCACAAACATTCCCTCCTAAATAATGGAACAGACCTGCACATTGTTTCATCTGCGGCATCCTCTACCAGAAGTGTTGAGTCGATGATACACCTCACCCTCATCATGATGCTCACAGAATCACAGATGTCAGTCTTCAACCAATTTTAATTGCTGAACGTGACATGAAGAAACAACTGAACAGAGTAGATATGACAAAGGCAATAAGCCCTGACAACATTTCTGCAATAGGACTGAAGACTTGTGCTGCACAACAAGCTGTGTCCCTGGGGAAGCTGTTTCATTCCAGCTCAAACTCCGACATCTCCCTGGCAGTGTGGAAAATTACTCAGCTATGTCGTGTTCCCTAAGAGGGGAAGAATTACAATCTGAACCATTACCACCCCCTCAATCCCATCATGACAGTCAAATTGGTTGGAGTTCTTTTTGACAGCGCTGTCAAACAGCACAGAAACAACCTGCTCAGTGTGGTTTCCATTAGGTCCCCATGTGGAGATGGTGCTGTTGTGGAAATGTTACTGGATTACTAATCCAGAGCAGGCTAATGCTCTGGCAGCGGGTGGAGGTTAAAGACAATTAATAAAATATCGAGATCTAATATCTGGGATCAGTAACAGTGACCTTGAATCCAATATCGATTTTAAACAGAATTTCCTTCTCCAATGTACTTTTAGGAAGTGAATCTCCAATGATTTCCTGGGCTGGCCTAAAACTGACTTCAAAGACCCTGACATGTGATAAACATTCCAATGGACTCTGAAACGGTCAAACAAAGCACTCATTTGAATCTAACTACTCCGAGGTCTGAAAGGATGAAACCGGACAGAACACCCGGCCTCAGCATCAGTGTCGGAAAAGAGAATGGGAACACAGTCCTGTCGACCCTGCAGAGACCTCCTTGCTAACATCTGAGAGCTTTTGACAACATTTACAGAACTTTCCCACAGACTGCACAGAAACAGCGGGAAAGGAGTAGGTCATTCAACACATTGAGCCTCCCCCATTCTAGTTCATGGAAAAAATCTCCTCAATGCATTACCCCACACTATTTACATATCTGTTAATGTGAGTAACCTTGGGAAGCTTTAAAATAGGAAGTGCAGTAGTACGTTTGGTCCATCGAGATTGCTACCCAATTCATTGTAATGATGGTTGTCCCTTCATTTCAACACCGTGCTCCTGCTCTCCCACCATCCCTTTACTGTCTCTAAATCCTTATAGATAATCAATGTCTCGGTTTCCAGGTGCGAGCGAATTCCCCAGGTTCACCAGTCTGTGAGTGCAGACATTTATTCTCATCTCAATGCAGAGTGACCTGCTTCCAAACTGACTCACCCTGTCAGAGTTTTGTATATTTCACTGAGATCTCCACTTATTTTCCTAAACCCCGTGGAAAACTTGTCCAGTCTCCCCAATCTCTGCTCCCACAACAAGCCCGTCATCCCAGAGATCAGTCTGGTCATCCTTCACTACTCTCCATCAATGTCAGGTTTGCCCTTTATTAGGTAAGGAGACCAAAATTACACACAATACTGCACAATGATGATATCTCACCTGGCCCTGTGCAGCTGCAGTAAGACACCCTTACTTCTAGACACACATCCCCCTGAAATGAAGGTCAACACACCATTTATCTTCCTCACTGCCTTCCGTTTCTGCAATATTGTTTTCAGCGTCTGGTGTACAGGGAGATGCAGATCCTTTTTAATGTTACAGCTCCCCACTTGGTGGGTCTGTGTACACTGGGCAGCGTGCCAATCTCCATGCCCAGTATTGACATCTGGTTGCAGAACTCACTGCACTGCATGGGCCTCAGAGGTTTATGCAGAAGGAAACAACAAACAGGAGCATACGTCCCTTTGTAGATCAACATGTTTCAACCAATCCCTTTCACATGGTAGGCTGGCAATTTATCGTTTTCACCAAAGGGCACACCGTCACCTCTATTCACATTGTTCTCCATCTGTCACGTATTTACCCATTCACTCCACTTGTCTTCGTCTTCTCGTTGCTTTTTTACATCCTCCTCAGCCACTCACAATCCCACATCCGTTAGTGCTGTCAGCAGGCTGGGATATATCGTATCTGATTCCAGTAACCAAATGTTAAAAGGGCATTGTGAACAGCTGGGCCCCAAGCACCGATCCCTGCGACACCTCAGCAACCTTCCTCTGTTAATTTCTATTTATTTATTTCGTGAATCTCGGAGTCACTGGCTGGGCCAACATTTATTACCTGTCCCTAATTGCGCTTGAGAAGGTGGTGGTGAGCTGCCTTGTTGAATGCTGCAGTCCACCTGCTGCTGTTGACCTCCAATGCTATTAGGGAGGGAATTCCAGGCTTCTGATTCAGTGACTGTGAAGAAGCAGTGATATATTTCCAAGTCAGGATGGTGAAAGGCTTGGAGGGGAACCTGAAGATGATGGTATTCCCATACATCTGTAACCTTTGTCCTTCTAGATAGATGGGATCGTGAGTTGGGAAGATGGTATTTGAGGATATTTGGTGAATTATTTCATTGCAGCATGTAGATAGTTAAACACTGCTGCTGCTGCTGCTGAGCGTTGATGGTGGAGCATTGTGGATTAAGGGACAGTCAAACTGGCTGCTTTGTCCTGGATGGTGTAATGCTTCTTGAGTGTTGTTGGGGCTGCACTCATCCAGGCAAATTGGGATTCTTCCATCACATTTCTGATTTATGCATTGTAGATGATGGACAGACTTTTGGAGGTCAGGATGTGAGTTATTCGCTGCAGTATTCTTAGTTTCTAATATGCTGTTATAGTTACTGTGTTTATGTAGCGAGACCAGTGAGTTTCTGAGCAATGATTACCCACCAGGACTTTGATACTGGGGGATTCAGTGATGGTAACACCATTGAATGCCAAGGGGCAGGTTAGATTGTATTTTACTGGTGTTGGTCATGGTCTGGCATTTGCGTGGCCTGAATATTACTTGCCACTTGTCAGCCTGGATACTGTCCAGATCTTGTCGCATTTGGACATAGACCATTTCAGTATCTGAGGAGCCACAAATGTTGCAGAACATAGTACAATCATTGGCGAACATCCCCACTGCTGACCTTAAAATGGAGGGAAGGTCATTAATGAAGCAGCCCTGAAGAGGTTTTCGGTCACTGCTTGAGGGATTCCTACAGACTTGGAGCTGAGTTGACAGACCTTCATCAACCATGACCACCTTCCTACCTGTTAGGTATGATTCTAACCAGCGGGGAGTTTGCCCCTGATACCCATTGATTCCAGTGTTGGCAAAGCCCCTTGATACCACACTTGGTCGAAGACAGCTTTGATTTAAAGGGCTATCACTCTCACCCCACGTCTGGAATCAGCTCTTTTGTCCATGTTTGAACCACGGTAATGAGGTCAGGAGCTGAGTGGCCCTGGTGAAGCCCAAACTGGGCGTCATTGACCAGGGTGTTGCTGAGCAGGTTCTGATTAAAAGCACTGACACCTTCTACCACTTTACTGATGATCAAGAGGAGACTGATTTTGTGGTAATTGGCCGGATAGGATTTGTTCTGCTTTTTCTATACAGGAGATACTTGGGGTAATTTTCCACATAACCAGGGAAATGTCATTGTTGTAACTGTATTGAAGCATTTTGGCTAGGGGAGTGGCAAGTTATGGAGCACAGGTTTTCAGTACTGTTGCCAGAATGTTGTCAGAGTATGGACCATTTGGAGTATCCAGTATCTCAGACCCTTTCTGGATATCGCGTGGACTGAATCAAATTGGTTGGTGACTGGTGATGGGATCGTTGTGGACCACTGGAGGAGGCTGAGATGGATCATCCACTCAGCACTTCTGACTGAAGATCGTTGCAAATGCATCAGCCTTATCTTATACACTGAAGTGCTGGGCTTTTCCATCATGGAGGAAGGGGTTATTTGTGGAATCGCTTCCTCCAGTGAATTGTTTAATTGTCCCCAACGTTTCTTGAGTAAATGTGGAAGGACTTATACCTTACAGAATCATGCCTTACAGGCATTGTCAGGCTGTTGCTTGACGAGTCTGTGTATTTCTATTCACTGTTTCCTGCCAGCTGTCCCATTCTAGAAACATGACCATACATTAGCCCCAATCCACTCACATTTGATTTTGTAAACTGGGCTTGGAGCTTCACCAAAATTTTTCTGAAAATCCACGTGTTTTACATCCATTGGTTCTCTATCATTTGTCTCCCAGTCTGTTTCTCAAACATAATTCCCATTTAATAAATCTATGTTAGTGCGGTCTATGACCATTACTTTCAGTCCCAATAATTTATCATAAACCATTTCCTTACTATGTTCTATGTTCCATGTGCTCTATCATTTTCCCACATCAGAATTGGTTTTCCTAGTACTGTTAGAAAGTTCTGTGAAGACAGAACTGAAGTAGTGGCTTCACAGTTCTGCCATTTCCCTGTTCCCCATTCTCCATTCTATGGTTTCAAACTGTAAGGAAACTTCACTTGTTTTCTCATATTTCTCAAATTGACATAATTTAACAAGTTATTACAGTTCACTCTTATAACCCTTGTGAATATACTCTTTAGAAACTCATCAATTCCTGACTTAAACTGCTCAATAATTGACCTTCCACACCATACACTCACAGGAGCATAGACTCTGTGCCAACAGAAGTAAAGCACGATCTATGTTCGTTCAACTTCCCTACAGCAGGCCCATAGCCCAAAATGTTATTACACTTCCAAATGCTCGTCCAAGTACTTTTTAATGATTTTGAGGTGACTTGTGATAATTCCCCTCTCAGGAAGTAATCACAGAACACAATACGCTCTAGGTGAAACAAAGTTTAAATCCTCTCTGAACCTCAAACTCTTCACTTTAAAAGTGTACTAGCTTGTTCTTGACCCACTGACTAAAAAGAACAGCTGCTGTCTATCCACCCTGTCCGTGTCGCTTATAATCTTATCCTTCTGAATCACGGACCCCTCAGATTTCTCTGCTCCAAAGTAAACAACCCGAGTTTATCCAGCCTCTCTCCATAGCTGATATGCTCCATCCCAGGGAACATCATGGCGAATCACCTCTGCACCCTCTCCAGTACAATCACATCCTTCCTGGAATGTGGCTCCCAGCGCTACACACAGAACTCCATTTTGGATGAACCAAAGCCCTGTATAGCTCTTCTAATCTACGCCCTGATTAGGAAATACAACATCCAAAGCCTAATTCTTAACTAGCCCATTAACCTGTCCAGTCACATTCAGGGATGTGTGGAAAGGAACAATCTGAACTTCCCAGTGTGCTGCCATTCATTGAGTCCTCCCCTGCCTGGTTCCATCTCCCAAAGTGCATCACCTCATATTTATCAGGGTTACATTCTATCTGCCATTGATTTGCCCATCTGACCATTCCATCTGCATCTTCCTGTAACTTAAGGCCTTCCTCCTCGCTGCTAACCACCCAGCCAATCTTTATGCCAAACATACACTTACTTATCACATCTCCCCCACTCTCCACCAAACCCCCTCCACATTCACATCGATAGTTTTTTCATGAATGGCACAAATAATAAGTGACACAGCAGCTGATCCCTGTGGTACACCAGGGGACGCTGGTCTCCAGTCACACAAACAGCCTTCTCCCACCACCCTCTGCCTCCTGACACTAAGACAGTTTTCATCATAACTTGTCAACTTATCATTCATATTGTGAGATTTTACTTTATTTTTCGTTTCCCAGGTGGAAATTTGTCAAAGGCCTTCCTACAAAACTAAACAATCGACCTCCTCAAACTAATTCAATCAAATCCATTGGATGTGACTTCCTTCTGATAAAGTCATGATAATTATCCCTGATCAAACCTTGTGACTCTGATTGGAGTTCGATATTCTCATTCCCTATTTTCTCCTGTCGTTTCCTTAACAGTGAACTAATACTCGCTAATCTCTCGTTCCCTGGTCTATCTCTCCCACCCTTACTGTGAAGTGGAATCGTATTAGCAGTTCTCCAGTTCTCTGGTACGTCCCCTATGGTCAGATTCTAATTAAAATATTCAGTCAGGGTCTTTCCTCCCTTGACCTCAACAGCCTCCTGTGATGCAACTCATTCGGACATGGAGATTGGTCCAAATTTATACAGAACAAAGCCTCAAATTCTTTCTCGAAATTACATCAATCTGTTCAAGATCATCCCCATCCATCTTCTTGAATTCTGTACCTGCCTCCTCCTTCTCCCAAGTAAAATAGATGTGAAGGTCTCATGTAACAATCCATCAATGTTCTCCCGCTTGACACACAGATTGCCCATTTGGTTTCTCATGTACACCAACTGTTTGCTAATTATTCTGTTTTACTTGTCCGTGTAGAATATCGTGGGATTTTCCTTGATCTCGCCTACTTGTACTTCTCCATGTCTCTCTGTTATTCACTCCCCGCTATGTTTCTAAGATTCACTGCAATCACCTCTCATGTTTTGAAACTCGAGATTACAGGCTGAGTTTCCACATCAGACAATCCTGACATTTTAGGGATTAATCTGGATAATACCTTTTGCAGTTCCTCTGGAGTCAGTACATTCTTTCTTAGATTGGGACTCCGCACGATACAAATAACTCGAGCCTCATGAACACTCGATTCAACTGGTGCACTACATCCTCTCTATTCCAATTACATTCACATGAATGTAAACCTAATTTTTACTTTCCCATTTGAATATGGTCTTCCCAATACCTCTTGCTTTAACTTTTCTTATGAGCTAACTGTGTGAGTTCTTTAAAAAAAGCTCATAAATATCAAACTATATGTTATCCATTGGTTCTTCATTGCCTATGTCTCCAAGAATAATCTTGAAACCATTTTAAAATTATGTTTTTCTTTCATCGATATATTACCACACTCCCCAGTTATGTTATTACCGTGTATATATCTAGTAGCATGTTCTTTGTAATCGAGTCCAATAGACACCCAACTGCGGATGACAAGTTACTGATCTGTAGTTCACCATTCTCTATCTTCATCCTTTCTTAAACTGTTGGATCATATTTATAACCTTTGCCTTATCCAGATTGGCTAAATGACTTACGGGAATGTGTTGGAAAATAAAATGAAAATCCGCAATGCAATCAACCTGTCTATTGCTGCTTCCTCTGAAATTCTTGTATGAAGTACATCAATTCTGTCAGAGTTATAAATACTCAATCCAGCTTTCTTTTCAAAGATGACCTCAACACTAATAAGAATGATCTTAGACTTTACTTACACAAGTCCCATGGTCACTTGGTATTTCTGGAAGAATTTCTGGACATTCTTACATGAAGATAGACACAAAGAAACTGTTTCTTTTCCCTGCGATTTCTCTGTTCTCTGCAATAAATTATCATGAACGCACACCAGCTGTTCCACATTTAGCCTTGTTTTTATTTTTTTCATACATTGATAGACGCTTTTTAGCAGTCTTCATGTTTTTCTTTCGTTTGCACGCTTTTTCTCTCTTTGATTTTCTTCTCAGTTTCATGATCATCCTTTGCTGGGTCCTACATTTCTCTGAATCCACTGGCTTACTGCAACACTTGGCATTTTTCTAAGCTGCCTCCTTTAATCTAATAGGTAGATGAAGGTGGAGTTGAAAGTGATAGTCAGAGAGGAGGGTGGACCAGATTGATAGGAAGAAAGGTGGACACATAGGAACATTCAAAAGGGCGGTGCTGACTTGGAAGGTTGGAGTGAAATAAGGTGGGATTAGGGGAAATGGGGAAATGGGGAACTCCACTGTGATCCCCTGTGGTTGGAGAGTCCCAAGGCAGAAGATGAGACTTTCTTCCTCCAGGCTTCTGGTGGCTCAGGTTTGGCGGTGGAGCAGGCCCAGGACCCTCATGTCCTTGGCAGAGTGGGAAGGGGAGTTAAAGTGCTCAGCCACAAGGCGATGGAGATGTGCAATGTGGCTGTCCCAGAGATATGCTCTGAAATGATCCACAAGTTGACCTCCTGCCTCGCCAATGTAGAGAAGACCACATTGGGTTTAATGGATGCAGTAGATGAGGCGTTCTGTCTCCCTTCGTCACCTATCTCTTTCAACCCCCCTTCATCTACCTATCGCTTTCCCAGCTACCTCCCCCCGCCGCACTCCTTTCTCATTTATCTCTCAGCCCCCTTGGCCCATAAGCTTCATTCCTGATGATGGGTTTATGCCCGAAACATCGATTTATCTGCTCTCAGTATGCTGCCTGACTGTGAGCTTGCAGTGCCTCACTCTTCGACTCTGATCTCCAGTATCTGTAGTCCCCATTATCTCCTCACACCTTCATGGCTTGCATGACTCAGATTTATAACGGTTACTTCAAATGAAAATGAAACTATCGTGTACTCAAACAGCATAAAAGAAAACCAATACATTGTGGTCACGGTTCCCAAAAGGTCCTTTCCAGCAAAAATTTCAATGAGCTATTCTGATCACCAGTTCCTAAATAACTTGATCTCGAGCTCAGTGCTCAACATAATGTTAATGTAAACTATCTCGCGCGTGGTCATGAAATCCATTTTTCCCGCATTAGCATTCAATTGGGTTAACACAGTTGAGATATAACTTAAAAAGGACTCTATTACTGTAGTACACACAAATGTGTTTCTCTCATTTCCTGTTTTATAACATGTCCAGCATTTGTATTGCAGTTTTCACTTTGATATATAACTCCCATCAATATTTGCTCCTCCTTGCTGTTTTTGTGCTCCACCTTACTAGATTCTGTGGAATCTGACCGACTTGGGCTCTGGGGAGATTAATGGTAGAGATCATCTCGCCACATCATTTATGATCTTCTCAAACTTTAATTGCTCCAGATCTCCCGTTATGCTGATATAGTGGAGAAGGACAATGATTTTCCAACAATGCTCTGTATTCCCCCAGAGAGCTGAGACCTTCCAACAGGCTGGTAAAGTGTTGCTGCTGCTGTACAGGGTCTTAGTGAGATCACATCTGGAGAAGTGTCTACAGATTTAATCTCTTTAATGAAGAAAGGATGTTGTTATATTTGAAGTAGCTCAGATTTGGTTCCCTCAATTGATTCCTGCAATGAAGGTGCGAGCTTATAACGAAACGATGGTCAGGTTGACCCAGTAGCCATTGGAGTTTACATAAATTAAAGAGTGTCCTATTTCAACAAAGATGACAGAAGGAATCAACAAGTGAAGCAAATTACACAGATAGTGGAGGAATCCATTCCGTTCTCCAGCCTGTTACACAGAAACAACAGGAGGATATTCAGGCGTTCGAGCCTGTTTCATCCAAAACAGGATGCGGCTATTCAGCCCCTAGAGCCTGATATATATTTACAGAAGGAGGCCAATCAGACACTCGAGCCTACAACAGTAGGGCATGCTGCACCAGTATCCTGTTAAACACCAACAGGATCAGTTCATTCAGCCACCTCAAGTCTGTAACAACTGTAACAACTGGATGAGGTCTCACATTGACTGGAGGTTGTTACACTGGGATAACAGGAGGCCATTCAGACCTACCGAACCTATTTCAAGGGAGTTGGATAAAGATAAAAAACTATCTGACACTTCTTTCATGAGAAAGGAAAAGGTAATTCAGAATCATGTCTGTTGTACGGGAAAAAGAGAAGACCAATCACACCCACGGTCCCATCTCCAGGATACATGCGGAGACCGTTCAGCATTTCCACTGTTACGGGGAAGTGCGAAAAGACCCATCAGCCCCTCAAAATGTTGCCCAGCAACAGGAGGATTCCATAATCCCCCAACCCCCTAATGCATCAACGGGAGAAGGTCATTCTGGCCTTGGAGATATCAGCATGGGAACACCAGAATGCCGCCAGCCCATCGATATTGTACACTAGCATGATGATGAGTCCAGCCAGCCACACATGCCTCTAACAGCAATTGGAGTAGACCTCTTAAAACCTTTTGCCCATTAAACAGGAATTCAAAGAAAACGTAAAGGTTTTCGAAGGGGAAGAAATTATAATAACTGTATACATTTGGGAGTAAAACGTAATGATAAGCTATTGTAATTTAAGACAATTATTAGAATCCATTGTTGAGGATATTTACAAAGTTAAATTACAATCCATCGGAGTCAACATGGTTGTATAAAGGATAAATCGAGTTTGAAATGTTTGCTTGAGTTACTTAAAGATGTGACAAGCAAGGTGGATAGTAGGATTCCTGGAGATGGAATGTATCTGGTGTTCCTGAAGGCATCGGATATGTCGCTTCTCCACAGAGTAAGCAGAAGATCAGACAACATGGGTTTAGGAGTAATTTATTAGCTTGAATTGAGGATTGGTTAACCAACAAAATGCAGTCAGATGGATTAAATGTGTCATTTTATTTTGGCAAATGCAATTTCTGGTGTGCTGTTGATTTCAGTTCTCATTTGCGATCATTATTGTTACTGTACTTGGTTGACTGGATAGAAAATACGACACCACATTTTCAGATGACACTAACATTGGTGGGAAAGTACGTCTGAATGATAATGCAAGAGATTTAAAAACTATATGGATAGTTTGGGTGAACGGGCCAACATTTGGCAAGGAAAATTAAAGTGAGTAAATATGGGGCTATTCAAATTGGCCAGAATAATAGAAAGACAAATTATTATCTAAATGGAGAGAAAGTTCAAAGTGCTTAGGTGCAGAGGGATCTGGGTGTCTGCTTGCATATCACAGAAAACCTGCTTGTGGGGACTTCAAGTAATGAGAGATGCAAGCATAATTTCAGCGTTTACTTGGAAAAGGATAGAGGTAGAGAGCTACAACTGATTAGATTAGATTACTCACAGTGTGGAAACAGGCCCTTCGGCCCAACAGGTCCACACCGCCCCGCCGAAGCGCAACCCACGCATACCGCTACATCTACCCCTTTCCTGACACTACGGGCAATTTAGCACGGCCAATTCACCTGACCTGCACATCTTTGGACTGTGGGAGGAAACCCACGCAGACAGTGGGAGAATGTGCAAACTCCACGCAGTCAGTTGCCTGAGGCGGGAATTGAACCCGGGTCTCTGGCGCTGTGAGGCAGCAGTGCTAACCACTGTGCCACCGTGCCGCCCCCCGTTTGGAGTCCAGTTTGGGTGTCCTGCAGAATGAGGTATTTCCATTAGAGGCAATTCAGAAAAGCTTCATTAGATTTATTCCATATTTGAAGTGTTTGTCTTATGAAGAGAAATTGAGCAGTTTAGGCCTATACTATCGAGTTTATACGAATGAAAGGAGATCTCACTGAGGTCTGAAAAATGCTAAAAGTAAATGGAAGTGTAGATGTGGAGTGGATTTTTTTTAAATGTGGCGAAATCTGCAACAAGAGACCAGAGTTTTAGGATGGAGAGATGGCAGGAAAGTGGCACAGACGCCGTGTTGAAATCAGCCTCATTGAGCGGTTGGATTCCTCACAGATGCTCCTTGTTCTTACTCAACTCTTCGACTGTGTTGCACAGGAATGGGGGAGTACTGGATATCATACAGGAAGCAGGCACTCAGGTTAAATCAGTCTCAATCAGTTAGACAGAACGTAAACAGTAGGATCACACAATGACAAGCACTGGGTGCTCAACTATTTACAGTCTATATTAATGATCAGGAGGATGGAATAGATATACAGATGCTGAGTTTGGTGATGTCGCTGTGGTAAGCAAGAGAATAAATTATCAGGAGAGGGTGAAGAGTCTGCAGATAGATTCAGAGAGGTAAAGGCAATAGATAATAGTTTAGCAGGTGGAATTTAACATTATATAACCTGTCATTTCATTTACAGGAGTAATGGAAGGCATTATGTTACTGAAATGGAGAGGGATTACAGGACTTAATGATACTGTGTACTGGGGGGGTTCACTCAGACCTGTTCAGACATGGGAGATTTTGCTCCATCCCTGATCATCATCTCCCATACACTCCAGTGACCCCATTGCTCTCCGTACACATGGACTACTTTGATATGGTTGATTGGTGGTGGGGATGGTGTTTTGAAATGTGCATCAAGGGGACGGCCTTTATCCAAGATATATTCATTTCTTTCTACGTGGAGATGGGAATGGCTGACTGCTTCTGAATAAAGAGGCCGTGACTGCTGCTAGGACGGTCGGTATTCACCAACATGAGGTACTGTGATGGGTACACTGTAAGATTAATAGAGAGAGAGCTCCTTCAGTTCCTCTCGCTCTCCCCATTGACATGGATACTCTGCAGATGCCATGTTCACCATCGGGAATCCCACTATACTGGATACACCCGGCAGCACCCTGCTGAGGGAGAAACAATCTATTTACCTCATCCACAATAGATATCCTCCATCACCGAATGGTGACATTGATGTTGAGACACTGGGAGATGATGGATATGTCACCCAGTCCTGCCTGGAAAGTTCTGGATCATAGAAGCTGAATGAAACTGTGACCCTAACAGCCACTGGCAGCACCATCCTCCCCCTGGTGTGAAGCTGAAGGTCGTGTAGAAGGAGGTGACACCGCTCTGTGACCAGCTCATTGTTCAATCAGGGTCCCCTCACACTCTGCTCCTAGGTTATTTGGAGCTTGGGAAGCTGTTCCTGGAAAAGCCGGGATGGATACAGCAGATCCCTTTCCCCACACACACTCACTCCGTGGTCTCAGAGCTTCCCCCTCTGCAGCCTCTGCTCAATTTGTTGTTCATGTTACAGGCCCAGATGTTGTAACCACAGTCCCATGCTCCATTCAAAGTTAGGTAAGCAAATCCTCAGGTCTCCCTGAATGTCTGAGGCAGCTCACAGCACATCCTCCAGCAAACCATCCCCAGCCCCTCCACTAACTTTTCAGTAACAGAAGAGAGTCAGAAACCCCTCTGCTACAGATCCCCGCAAAATGTTTTAAGAAGGCCGTTTAGACTCAAACCTTTCCTTATTTTAAACATAGATGGGAAGTGTGCGTTCCAGATATGTTGCGACTGGTCAAACCACTCGTCATTTAGCAAACTATAGTTTATTCAAATGCTTTAGTTAAAATCCAATCAAAGAGAAGAACATTTTGGGATAGCTTATATGTTGGAACACTTACACAACAATAGATACCGTACCTTCTTGGTATACACTGCTTGGCACAAAGATATATTCAAGTACAGATTCTTACAGCAATTTTCCGATCCAGGAGATATCAACATCAACAGAGATCTCAGAGAGAAAAGCAGCTGGGGATCATGTATTGAAACTCCTAATCCTTCTATTCCCAACAGCTTCTGAATGCTTCAGCTAAAAACAAAACGAGAAAACCTGGTCTGTGAAAGCAGACCACCGCCCTTCGATTGTTATCACCATTTAATGAAACCTAAAGGCCTCCTCAATTATTTACTTAAACTGTGTTCAGACAGCAGTTCTGCACCTCTGCCTTTAGAACCTCTCTTCAAAAACAACCTAAGAGAAAATAACCTTTTTACAGTGATAGTATTCTCACAACTCCACCTTTAATAAAATGATCCATCAATATACAGAGATGGATTAATTTTAGACCTCCTAATCGTCCTCTATTAGTAGACTGCAATGCATATATAGGTAAAAACAATGACTGCAGATGCTGGAAAACAGAGTCTGGATTAGTGGTGCTGGAAGAGCAAAGCAGTTCAGGCAGCATCCGAGGAGCAGTAAAATCGATGTTTCGGGCAAAAGCCCTGCATCAGGAATTCAGGCAGAGTGCCTGAAGGGTGGAAAGATAAATGAGAGGAGGGTGAGGGTGGGGAGAAAGTAGCATAGAGTACAATAGGTGAATGGGGGAGGGGATGATGGTGATAGGTTGGGGGGAAGTTGGATTGGATAGGTGGAAAAGAAGATAGCTAGGTAGGACAAGTCATGGGGACAGTGTTGAGCTGGAAGTTTTGAAGTGGGCTGAGGTGGGGGAAGGGGAATTGAGGAAACTGTTAAAGTCCACATTGATGCCCTGAGGTTGAAGTGCTCTTAGGCAGAACATGAGGCGTTTTTCCTGCAGGCGTCTGGTGGTGAGGGAGCGGCGGTGAAGGAGGCTCAGGACCTCCATGTCCTCGGCAGAGTGGGAGGGGGAGATGAAATGTTGGGCCACAGGGCGATGTGGTTGGTTGGTGCGTGTGTCCCGGAGATGCTCCCTAAAGTGCTCTGCTAGGAGACGTCCAGACTCTGCAATGTAGAGGAGATCGCATCGGGAGCAACGGATACAATAAATGATATTGGTGGATGTGCAGGTAAAATTTTGATGGATTTGGAAGGCTCGTTTAGGGCCTTGGATGGAGGTGAGGGAGGAGGTGTGGGCGCAGGTTTTGCAATTCCTGCGGTGGCAGGGCAAGGTGCCAGGATGGGACGGTGGGTTGTAGGGGGGCGTGGACCTGACCAGGAAGTCATGGAGTGAACGGTCTTTGCGGAAGGTGGAAAGGGGTGGGAAGGGAAATATATCCTTAGTGGTGGGGTCTGTTTGGAGGTCGCAGAAATGTTGGCGGATGATTTTATTTATGCGAAGGTTGGTAGGGTGGAAGGTGAGCACCAAGGGGCGTTCTGTCCTTGTTAAGGTTGGAGGGGTGGGGTCTGAGGGCAGAGGTGCGGGATGTGGATTGTATACATTGGATGGCATCTTTAACCACGTGGGAAGGAAACTTGCGGTCTCTGAAGATGGAGACCATCTGATGTGTTCTGTGGTGGAACTGGTCCTCCTTGGAGCAGATACGGCGGAGGCGGAGGAATTGGGAATACGGGATGGTATTTTTGCAAGAGATAGAATGGGAAGATGTTTAATCCAGGTAGCTGTGGGAGTCGGTAGGTTTGTTAAAAATGTCGGTGTCAAGTCGGTCGTCATTAATGGAGATGGAGAGGTCCACGAAGGGGAGGGAGGCGTCAGAGATGGTCCAGGTAAAGTTAAGATCAGGGTGGAATGTGTTGGTGAAGTTTATGAATTGCTCAAAATCCTCGCGGGAGCACAAGGTAGCACCAATGTAGTCATCAATGTAGCGGAGGAAGAGTTGCATATATCCATTACGTTGACTTTGAGCGGGCAAATGTTCACAAATCGATTCGATTTCAGTCATTTTATTCCTGCCACAGAATGCCTTTGTCTTTCTTCATCCTAGTCTCCACAACGAGTCAAAACCTTAGGTTTTCTCGCCCTGTCACCTGTATAATTTCGAATTGAATGGCAGTAGTAATAAGCTCAATCGAAACAGACTGATATTTTGTTGTTGTGGTTCTGTTCGCCGAGCTGGGAATTTGTCTTGCAAACGTTTCGTCCCCTGTCTAGGTGACATCCTCAGTGCTTGGGAGCCTCCTGTGAAGCGCTTCTGTGCTGTTTCCTCCGGCATTTATAGTGACCTGTCTCTGCCACTTCCGGTTGTCAGTTCGAGCTGTCGGCTGTAGTGGCCAGTATATTAGGTCCAGGACCTGGACCAATATATAAAGATTTGTCTCATGTATGTTATTATCAATTTAAATGCTGAAATGTTGTAAGACCAACATCAAGCTCAAGGCCTCCTACCGCATTGCGGAATAAATCTGTTGATGTTTCCACTGGACACTCCAACCACACGTTACATAATGGAGCACTTATCATCTCTCCAACAGTCCCTCTGAATGAAATAGCTCCTCATGTCTCAGCACAAAAGAGTTACATACTTCTGTACGTCTTAATGCTGTAACCTCTTTACCTGCTTCTCCTGGCCTATGCCAGTAAACCTTACTCTCACAGAGATATGTTTTAAGAAGATCTCACACATTCTTCTCACTCCCTCACAGAAACCAAGCTTTGATTTCTGAACTCAATCACCATCATCATCAGCCATTTCAGCTTCTAATCTTGCCGTTGTAACTCTCTGCTCTTCCACACGAGTTCTTACGACTGCAGGAAGTGAATTGTTGAACTTCTCCAAAATAAGAATCTCTCTAAGAGTGCCATAGGTTTGCTCTGATTTAATACCCTTACCCAACTTTCAAAATCACTTTGTTTGATCCTTTCAAACTCAATGTGCATTTAACCACGGACGCTATTTTAGATCCCTGAAACACTGTCTGTCAGTTTCTGGCACAAGCTCATGTGCATTTCAGATGGCTTTCTTCACCTCCTCCTACTCCCCAGACACCGCCTCTGATGGGGATACAAATACCTATCAGCTTTGTTTGAATCAACTAAATCCACATGTTCACTGGGCACTGTATTTGTTTAGTCACTTCCTCAAATGAAATTAAGAAGGCTCCCCCGTCATTCTCATCAAATTTAGATAATATCTGGATGTATTTAAACAGATCCCCATCAAGCCTTTCGCCACTCATCCTCACTATCCTCCTCATCCTGCCTACCATCTACCTTCATCACCTCCTTCTATGTCAACTTTCCACTCTAATTAATTACATTTGAAGTTAAATCTCTCTGCTTTTCTTCTTTCTTATTCTCTCCTCTTCTTTATTTTATTTCTACTTTTCATCATAATTCAAACTGTTTCAATTCCTTCTCATGTTCACAGTGCCTGATTTGAAATTGAATTCTAGCCATTTCCAAAGACACTGATGGCGCTTTCACCAAATGTAATTGCCGAGTTATAGCTGTAATTATCTCTCATTTTCTCACAGACAAACACAACCCCAACTCCAGCTTGTCTGCCAATTCCTACAGCGTTGCCTTCATTACCTTTTGTAAAACCCCCAACTTCACTTCTTCCGCACCCAGAGAACTCTCAGCGACTGAAAGAATCTTTATACACAAAACACTGTTTAAACCAACTGAATTCAACATCCGGAACGAAAGGCACTAACAGCTACCAGATGTGACCTTTGAACCCAATAGCTTCCTGGTGCATACTCTCCTGTGTCTGCATAAGCTTATTCTGGATTCGCTGGTTTCCTCCCACAATCCAAAGGTGTGCATGTCATGTGAATTGGCCATGCTAAATTTCTTGTAGTTTTCAGGGATGTGTGGGTTATGAGTCTTTGTCCTGGTAAATGTGTAATAACAGGGTCGAGGAATGGGTCTGGGTAGGTTACTCCTCGGAGGGTCGGTGTGGACTTGTTGGGTCGAATGGCCTGTTTGCACGCTGTAGGGATTGTAATTCTAAACCCAATTTGGTGTTACCAGACAAGAGTTCCCAGTTTGCTATAGACAAACCAGACTGCCTCAAACTATTTTAAGGAGGTAGCTTGGATGCCAACCTGTTCGTATTTTAAAGGTAGATGTGAAGTGGGTGTTCCAGATGTGATGCTACTCGTCAACCACTCACCATTAAGTAAAACACAATATATTTTCTAATGAAAATCCATACAAAATGAAGAGGAGTTTAGAATAACTTAACTATTGGAAACCTTAACCGAATAATGGATACAGTACCTTCTACAAATGAACTGTTCCAATATACTAACATCACCTAAACACACTCCATGGTAAAAAGGAGCATTCAGACATACAGTTCTCCAATCCAGCAGGAAACAGCATCAAGTGAAGCTTCAGAGAGAATAGCAGCTAGGGATAATTCACTAAAACTTCCAACCCTTCTGGGACACAAGTACCTGGTGACTTACAGCCGTAAGGAAAAAACTAGAAATCCAGGTCTATGCGAGTTAGCCATTGTTACTGCTATTTATTAAAAACCCTAAAAGTCTCGTAAGTTATTTGCTTGAGCCGTTTTCAGTCGAAAGTTTGACCTTTATGACCTCTTGTTAAAACTGAAGAGAAAATAGCCTTTTTTTAAGGTGACAGGATTTTCACACAATTTAATTGCCTGGTCCTTTACTCATTGGGTTTCCTCGTGTTACTGATCGCAAAAGTCACCTGAGTGGGGCAAACACAGGTACAGTCCAAGTTACAAGGATGTGTCTCATAACTTCTGAAACACGCCTGTCCATGGCCATCACATGGGACATACCAGGAAGTGAACAACAGCCTGACACACAACATTTCAGTATTTCTGAGCTACACAATACCAGCACTCGATACACTAGGGAGACAAAACCCAAAGCCAGGGAAAGATACAGAGGGGACCGAGAGATTCACATTAAAGACAGAAACAGGCAGTTAATTAACTGGGAGGAGGTTGTGGAAATATGTGGAAAATAGACAGAGCAGTGAGACTGACTGGAGAAGTAAGATCTTCGAGAGTAAAATTACAAGAATGAAAACATTGAATAAAGGCATTCTCAGATCAGCTGAAATGGTTTGTTATATCAAATTCTGTATCTGCTTGACAGAACACCACAAACAACATAAACTGGGACAAGATGACAGACCAGCATGGAGAGCTGTGCAGGCCATGCTAGTGTGTTGCTCAGTAAACTGCACTGTCTGCCCAGCATGGGGAGCATTGCAAACTTTACGATCATATGCTAACTATCTCCAATTACTATCAGATTACTATCTCCAATGGGAAGGTTTGGTGTGTGTGTGTGTGTTCATCAGAGAGTGAGAGAGAGTGCGTGTGCGCGATTGGCATGGTTGAATGTGAAACTCATTGTTTGAGAAGGAACATACGTGAAGGAAACTATTTTAAATACGAACAACTGGCAGGCTTTTGAATAATCGACAGAGAGAACGAGGGAAGTTTCATGGACAGATGAGGTAAAGTGTTTGAAAATGTCCGAATAATGGTATTGTCAGACACAATAGCAATGTACTCAGCGTGCACATGAATGACAGATGGATGGGAGTTTGGTATGAATTCAAATCAGATTTGGTTCGGCAGGTTTGAAGCCAGGAGCGTTAGCAGCCGATTATTATCTTCATTAAGACTGTATTTCATAGCTCAAGGTTCAAGTAGCAGATGGAATACGCCAGTGAGATACATTGTGGAGTGATGAGTATTTCAAGTTTGAAATGGTCAAGGCACGGTGTCAGGAATCAGCTCATGGTCAAAGGTATCACCCACAGTTATGACTCGTCTGCTTCAGCCGCAGATATTGGCCAGGGATGGGATGAAAACACTCGGAAAAGGTAGAGTTTGTAACCAGAACAGTAGACAGTGACCTGCATGCTCTTAATATCTAAATAAAAAAGGTAAAGATGCAATACATCGTGGTTCTCTGCTGAAACTGAGTAGGTCAATATAGAGACCGATGTGTAACACTGCCAGAGGAGAGGGAGACAGTAATTGAACACCTTCATTGATGCAGTTAGTAGTGGTCTGTAGAGTAAATATCTGGATTCAGAGTTTCAAAAGGAACGATAATAGTGGCCAGAAGTGTAGACTATATGAAAGAACAGGTTTATACAGTCATAACTGGTTTATAGAATCAAAAACTGGACAGTGACCCTTACCAGGAACACCAACGATAGCTAGGAAAGGATAATAAAAATATTGAATAATGCGAAGAGCATAATAGATCTGCAATAATAAGGACAACCAATAAAATGCAAAAATATACCAAACATAATCGGATAAACTCCTGTCTATTGTTGGAATATTCCAGTCTAATGTTCTCAGATTCTGATCCATGTTTGGATCATTCCAGTCTAATGTTCTAAGATTCTGATCTTTCCTCCCCCTCTCTCTAGATCTGCTGATCCCAGTCAGTGCTGTCGGTGATGGTCCCGCTTATGTTATGGAATAACACATTGAACGGCGCACATTTATCGTTAAAAGATGGAAACCATTCACTGGGATAATTAGAATCCATGAAAACTGGCATTAATCACAGTCAGTGAACAAATAGGATCAGTTAACCAGCTCTATACATCACTTTTCATATCACTATAAAAGGGAAGATTTACTGGTTTTGGATGGAATGGATAAGGGTTACTGAGGGATGGACCATAAATCTTTCAATTTTTTAATCATTTTTTTCCTTGCATACGAGAGTATTAACAGGACAATGCAGGGGTCTATATATGTTCCACTCTGTTTATGAAAGGAAGCAGTTATAAAATAACAGATCGGTTACATAAAAAGAAAAGTCGGGTGGGCAAGTTTCTAGATACCTTAACACAAAGTATGATACTTATTATCCGGTGTGAGGCTACTCCTGGTTTTAATACCCTGTTTTCAAATCCTTTCATAACCTTGAGACAGAGCACTGAGACTGCTGCTCAGGAACAGGCCAAAGCAATTCTGTCCCTATGGGCCTCTTACAGAAGGAAAGGAGAAGGCCATTCAGTCCATATTAGCCTGTTGCTACTTGAAAAGGTCGAATGCTGGAACACGAACACATTTTGCAAACAAAATCATCCAAAATAAAAGGATTTGTCGCTGCAGCTGTATGAGGTGTCACTGAGACACCTCATATTGTGTTGTTTGTGTTTCTGTAACTGAGAAGGAATGGACCTCCATCAGATACAGTTTAACAGTTGCTCATAATCCAGGGGTTTCTGTGTCATTTAATGTCTGGTGGCTGTTATACAGCGACAAGAGGAGCCTATTCAGCCTCTCGAGCCTGTTACAGAGGGGCAGGAAATGTTTATTTAACATTTCAAGTCTGTTACACATAAATATTAGTTTTAAATTAGTTGTGGAATAGGAAAGACCTGATGTAAACATTAAAGTTCTAACTTTGAACAAGACCAATTTTGAAAGTGTTAGGCAAGCCCGCTGAAAGGCTGACTGGGGTACCCTATTCACATGTAAAGGGATGGTCGGAAAATGCAAGGCCATCAAAACTTGGATCCAGCGAGTCCAGAGCCAACGTGTTCCTATTAGTGAGATGGGGAAGTCTGGTGGGTGCAGGGAGTGCTGGATGGCTAGATATATTGATGCTCTGGTCAAGGTAAAGAAGGAGGCTCATGTCAGGTAAACAGAGCTGAAATCAAGTGAATCCCCAGAGGAATATAAGGGTAGTAAGTGTATAGTCAACGGTGAAATCGGGCCAGAAAAATGTGAACCCGGGTTGGCTTTAGAAATAAGGTTAATGAGGTATTGACAAAACTCTACAAATCTTTTAGTGGCAAAAGATTAACTGGGGAGAAAATAGGACACCTTAAAGATCAGTAAGGCTACCTATGTGTGGAACCACAAGAGATGGGAAAGATATAAAACGAGTATTTCTCCTCAGTATTTAATGTGGAGAAAGTTACAAGAGTGAGAAAATGAAGAAATGCATATTGATATCTTGAAAAGTATCAATATTACAAGGAGGTGTTGGACATTGTAAAACACATAAAGGTGAACAAAACCCTGGGACCTGATCAGTTGTATCCCAGAAGTTTGTGGGAAGCTAGGAAAGGGATTGCTCAGTCTTTTGCTGATATATCTGTATCATTGATTTCCACAGGTGACGTGTCAAAAGACTGGAGAGCTGCTGACATAGTGTCATTATTTAAGAAAGGAACGGAAAACCAGGTAACTATAGACTGTGAGCCTGACATCAATGGTGACGAAATTGTTGGAGGGGACTTTGAGGGAAAGGATGTATATGCATTTGGAAGGACAAGGACTGATGTGGGCTTTATACATTGGAGATCACGTCTCACTGACTCGGTGGAATGTTTTGACGAAGTGATGAAGATGTTTGATGAAGGCAGGAGAGTGGATGTTGTCTTTATGGAATTCAGTAAGAAAACCAAAATGTTCGACATGGTAGACTTGTTAGCAAGGTTAGACTGCCTGGGATCCAGGGAGATCTCACCTGTTAGATCCAAAACTTTCTTGAATATTGGAGACAGGGCGCGACAGTGGACATTTGTTCATTGAACTTGGAGATCTGTGACCAGTGGTGTGCCACAAAAGTCAATAGTGAGTCCACTGCCTCTTGTCACTTATACACATCATTTGCATTTGAGTATATGAAGTATGACCAGTAAGTTTGTAGATAATTCCAAATTTGGTGGTGTTTTCGACAGTGAAGAATAATATCTCAGAACAAAGTGGAAACTTGATTAGGTGAGCCGAGGGGTGGCAGATGGAGTTAAATTTAGATAAATGTGAGGTGTTGACTTTTGTCAAGACAAATCAGGGCAACACATGTAGGTAGGGTCCTGTCAAAAGTTGCCAATCAAAGAGAACGCCATTGAAATTATAGAATCCCTACAGTGAGGAAACGGGGTTTTCGGCCTATCGAGGCCACACCGTCCCTCTAAACAGTATCCCACTGGACGAACCCCTCCCCTATTCCTCTGAACCTGCATTTCCCATGGCTAATCCACCTCGCCTACACATGCCAGGGTACTTGGAGCAATTTAGCATGGCCAATCTACACTTGCCTTTATATCTTTGTACTGTGGGAGGAAAATGTATCCCCCGGAAGAAATTCACTCAGACACGGAGAATGTGCAAACTCCACACAGGCTGTCATTCAAGGATAGAATTAAACCCAAATCATTGTGCTCTGAGGTAGCAATGCTAGCCACTGAGCTACTGTGTTACCTGGTGGTGCAGGTTCTCCGTTCCTTGAAAGTGCCGTCACAGATAGACAGTGTAGTGAAGAAGGCACTTGGTGATCTTCCCTTTATTGGTGCGAGCTTTGAGTCTATGCGTTTGCATGACATGTTGCATCTGTACAGGACATTGGTTTGGCCACATTTGTAATACTGCCTTTAATTCTGGTCAACCTGCTGTCGGAAAGATGTTGTCAAACTTGAAAGGGTGCAGAAGAAATTTAAAGGAATGTTGCAGGTGTTGGAGGGTTTGAGCTACAGGGAGAGTTTGAATAGGCTGGGGGTATTTTCAAGTGTTGAGGCTGAGGGGTGATCTTAAAGAAGTTTATAAAATCATGAGGGGCATAGATAAGGTAAACAGTCAACGTCATTTCCCCAGCATAGGCAAGTCGAAAATTACAGGACAAAGATTTAAGGTGAGAGGAGAATGATTTATAAAGGGAAATGAGATACAACACTTTCAAAGAGAGACTGCTGTGTGTATGGATTGAGCACCCAAAAAAGGTGGTGGAGGCAGACACAGTTACACCATTTAAAAGGCATTTGAATGGGTACATGCATGGGAAGGGTTTAGAGGGATATGGGTTAAGTGCTGGCAAGGGGGACGAGATAAATTTAGGATATTTGGTCAGAATGGACAACTGGATTGAAGAGTCTTTTTCCATGCTGTACATCACTGAGGCTCTGTTGACTCTTGAGTGTATAACACAGGGACAGGAAGAGGCTATTCAGGTTCTGAATTCTGTCAGTCAATTACTGAGAGTCAAATACAAAAATACATCATTCAGATTTTGGTGGTGTTTTACAGAAACAGGGGAAAGGCTTTTAGTCAAGAAAAGCTGTAAGGAATGTGAAGAGGCCATTCAGTCCCTCAACTTCATTCCATAGGAGCAGCAGGTGAGCACAGAACTTTTGGAGCCTGTTACTCAGTAGCAAGAGGAGGACATCTACTTTCACAATCTTGGGATCAGGAGGCATCACTCCGTTGCTCAAGACTGGGACACTGGAACAGGAGGCAGTCACTCAACTGCTCGAGTCTGAGACACAGGGACAGGAGGCAGTCACTAAACTGCTCGAGACTTGGACATGGGAACAGTAGGCAGTCACTCAACTGCTCTAGACTGGGACACAGGAACAGGAGGGAGTCACTCAACTGCTCGAGACTGGGACACAGGAACAGGAGGGAGTCACTCAACTGCTCGAGACTGGGACACAGGAACAGGAGGGAGTCACTCAACTGCTCGAGACTGGGACACAGGAACAGGAGGGAGTCACTCAACTGTTCGAGACTGGGACACAGGAACAGGAGGCAGTCATTCAATTGCTCGAAGCTATGGCACAGGGATATCTGGAGGCGAGTGAGACCCGAGGATCCTGTTACGCAGGAACAGGAGGAGGTGACTCACTCCCCACCAGTATGGGACACTGGGAGAGAAGGGGAGTTTGCCTGTCACAAACAGAAATAGATGAATAAGTTGCTTTCGTGGTCCACATAATACTGCCCCACCATTCACTAAGACCACGGCTGATCTGATTGTGATTTCCTCATTCCATTTTACGAAGACTCCCTCTCTGCTGCCTCTGCTCTATTTGTTGGTCATGTTGCTGACCCAGATGCTGTAACAACAGTCACCATCACTCATCCAGAGGGTCGGGTCTAACCGTATGAGTCAGGATTTGAAGGGTCCAATCACAAGAATGAAAACACAAAATAAAGGCATTGCCAGATGTTTCGTTCTCTCACATTTTCAATCCAACTCACATAACCAATCCATCCATTGTACGTTGAGGATGGAGCACTGTGTAGACCTGGCTAGTGTACAGCTGTATGTAACCTAGCAATGTCTAGAGTGAAACTCTGTGCAGCCCACACCAATGCTTGATCTATAATCCTGGGCTAAATGTCCAACGTGATGAGCTGTGCAGACCGCACTGGTTCATTCATATATAAAATCAGGCTTTTACATTGTTCGGCAAAACTGTGTTAGATCACTGCCCAGTGTGGGGAAACTTGCAGCCGATGCTGGCAGTGACAGGATGTGCAGCTGCCATCCATTTACAGCTCTATATCTCCACTGTGTCTTGACAAAGGGTGCTGCGGGAGTGGAAATCATTGCAAGACAGAGATGTAAATGGAAACAGTTTAAATACCAATAGTTCTGATTCAGGTGCATACCACTCCAGTATTTAAAGATAAAATAACTGAGATAATGTCCAGTGAGGTTTTGTGGATGGTGCAAAGAAGTTAGAGGTGGATGGTGATGTTACAGTGGTTGCACTATAAGCCTCCAAATAATCAATGCGAATTGGAGGAACAAATATGCAGGGCGACTGGGGAGACTTGCAGGAACAATAGGATTGTCATAATAGGTGATTTTAATTATACTAACGTAGACTGGGACATCCAGATGGTTAAGAACTTCGATGCAATGTAATATCTTAAGTGTGTTCAGAAAAGTTTCCATAGCAGCATGTTGAGGGTCTTACTCGGGAAGGGACAAACTCACCTGCTGTTGGGGCATAGGGCAGGATAGGTGACGGAGGTAAAGTGGGGGAGCATTTTTGGACCGGTGACTAGAATTGTATGAATTTTAAAATAGTTATGGGAGGGACAGAATTGGACGACAGATTCAAGTTCTCAAATGGGACGAGGCATATTTTGTTGGAATTAGACAGGGACTTGCAAAAGTTGATGGGAGTAGCTTGTTTCCAGGCAAAAGGTTCTCTGGTAAGTGGGAGGCCTTTAAAAGTCAAGGTCAATATGTTCCTGTGAAGGTGAAGGGAAAGTGCGGCAGGAAGAGAGAGCCCTAGATGACAAGAGATAATCATGCTCTGACCAGCAAAAAAGGAGGCGTGGCTCAGGTTCAGGCAGTTAGAATCAATGGAATCTCTGGAGAGACGCAAGAGATACAGGAGTTTACTGAAGAAGGAAATCAGGAGGGGGAAAAGGAGGTATGAGATAGCCTGGGCTGAGAAAATGAGGGTGGATCTAAAGATGTACTCTCTAGTATAGTAAAGAAAAGGAACGACTAGAGAGAAAATAGGACACTTTAAAATCCAAAGTGGGCATTCATGTGTAAAACCACAAGATGGGCGAGGTCCTCAAATTTCCCTCTGTGTTTATCATGAAGAAAGACATGAAGATCTGTGAGCTATTGGGGGGGGGGGGGGTGTTAGTTGTCATATCTTGGTACCGTTCATATCACAGTGGAGGTGCTGTTGGACATATTAGAATGCATAAATTCAAATAAATACAAATAAATCTCTTGGTCCTGACCAGATATATCCAAGAGCACTGCAAGAGGCTAGAGAAGACAGGTCAGGGGCGAAGGTCCCGGAAGACTGGGCAGTAGCAAATGTTGTGCCCTTATTCAAGAAGGGCTGCAAAGAAAAACCTGGGAAATATAGACCAGTAAGCTTCACATCTGTTTTCGGTAAACCACTTGAGAAGGTTCCGAGAGATAAGATATGCATGCATTTGGAAAGACAGAGTTTGACTTGAACAGTCAGCATAGCTATGTGCAGGACAGATCATGCCTTACAAATTTTGTTCGAGTTTTTTGAGGAAGTGACCAGGAAGGTTGACGAGGGCAGTGTGGTGGACATACTCTATATGGATTTCAGTAAAGCCTTGCATAAGGTTCCACATGGTACGCTACTCGGGCAGGTTAGATCGCTTGGATTCCAAGATAATCTGCCAAATTGGCGACACAATTGGCTCGGCGTTAGGAAGCAAATGGCTATGGTGGAGGGATGCTTGTGTGCGAGATAAGTGGCTGTCCGGCCCTATCTCTGGCACTTTTATTTCCCTTCCCAGGAACAAAGACACGGAGGAGTCTGTCCAAAACTTTTTCATTCAACTTTGCAAAGTTGGGTGTTGTTCCCAAAGGTACACACACAAGCATAGTAATCTCCACGCATTATATACATGTATATGTGGGCTGGGTCTCCTACTGCTGTCTTGACCAATGAGTGCTAGGGTTCCCCACTGTTTTCCTTATTTGGGTTCGGGTGCCTGCAATTATTTTGTTATTCACTTGGCCAATCAGTGTTCGAGCTCCCCGTTCTTTCCTTATATGGATGATGTTGTACAACTGTGGTTAAGGGCGGTCTCTCAACTATCGAGGAAAGCTGTTACAATTGTTTCATTCATATAAACATGGGGGAGGTCCGACAACAGTTTCGAGTGTCTGCTTGTGTTTACTATAAGGTAGAAAAGACTAAAATGCAGCTAACCATTTAAAAATTACACTACCCCCTACAAATGTCGGACTGGAGGCCTGTGACGAGTGGAGTGCCTCAGGGGTCAGTACTGGGCCCATTGCTGCTTGTTATCCACATCAATGTTTTGGACTAGAGTGCACAATGCAAGGTTGGTAAGTTTGCAGATGACCCTAAAATAGGACGCATCCAGTGAGGAACATTATCAGAAATTGCAGCAGTACCTTGATCGGCAGGGGAAGTGGGCTGAGAAATAGCATGTCGAGTTTAATATAGATAAGTGTGACGTCTTGCATTTTGGAATGTCAAATCCAGGTAGGAGTTTAATGATGAATGAGAGTGCCTTAAGGAGTGTAGTGGAACAAAAGGACATTAGAGATCAGGTGCACGGTTGTCTGAAATTTGAGTCACAGATACACAGGACAGTGACGAACGTTGTTGGCACACTGGCCTTCATCAGCGCATTGAGTATAGAAGTTGGGACATTATGTTGGAATTGTACAGGATGTTGGAAAGGCTGCAGTTGGAGCATTGGGTTCAGTTTTGTTCTCCTTGCCGTAGAAAGGATATTATTGAATTAGAAAGAGTGTAGTAGAAATTTCAGAGATGTTTCCTGGGCTAAAGGGTTTAAGTTACAGGGACATTATGGACAAGTTAGAACTTATTTCTTTCCAGCCTAAGAAACTGAAGGGGTTCTTATAGAAGTGTAGATCTTATCAAATTATGAGAGACATGCATAGGGGTGAATACTTCAAGATTTGTTTTGCAAGGTTGGGGAATCAAGGACTAGAGGACATCCGTTAATGCTTCGAGAGGAATAAAATAAAAATTAACCCGTAGGGGCAGCTCTTTTACATAGATAATGGTACACATATGGACTGAGCTGTCAGTGGAAGTGGTTGAGGTGGGTACAGTAACAACATTGAAAAGGCACTTGGACAAATACAGATAGGAAAGGATTAGAGGATACAGAGCAAGGGCAGAGAAATTGGATGAGTGTGGATGGACATTTTGTTCAGCATGGAACATCTGGACCGAAGGGGCCTGTTTCCGTCTGTAGAACCGTATGACTGCAAATACGTGTGTTTTGGGATCGATTCAGGGAGCGGGAGACCGAGAAAAAATGTCATGGAAAGATATGTTCACTAGTTTCAGAATGCTGAAATGAAGACATTTCGACAGTATCATGCAACACGGGTCAGTATTATGAAGAATTATGAGTGAATGGCATATAACTGTGAGTTCAGGCGATGGAGAGTTTTGAATGAGCATTTGTCATGTAGCTTTGCAACTGGGAGGGAGAACTGCAGAGTCTTCGACACATTGAGCTGTATAAAACAGTAATTTGTCTCAATTTCATTTTCATTGAGTGTGACAGAAGGATTGTCTGTACGAAACTGAGCTGGTTTCCTGGTGCTATCTTATCGAACTCACCTCATTAGCTACCTACCCCACCACAAGGTGTCCCTCTCATTCAATACCAGTCCGAATCTCCCACCCATCATGACTGCAGGTACACGCAGTCGCCCGGGTGCCCCTGGATATTCCGTGATCCCTGGCGCTGGTGCCATCTTTAAAAGGCTAAGGGGCACACGGTTGAGCTTTTTCAGGTTGGTGCTGTACTGCACAGATTACCCCGAGCATGGCATACAAGGGGAAATTACACCATGGTTTGTTGACAGAGCACGGAGGATATTGTAGATGGGCTAGTACAGAGGGGGACCATTCCCTTCCCAGAGGGGGCCATACCACCAGACCCACCGAGCATGGTCTGTGCTCACCACCCAGCTCAGTGCAGTATCTGCGGTCTGAAGAAATACCCAGCAATACCGGACACGCATCAATAACCTTCCCCATTCTGTCAGCGTAAGGGTCACCGTATTCTCTCTGTTCCCTCACAGTCACTGTATATCTGTGAGAGCACCGACCCCCAAACAAAGCTCATGCTCCAACACGCTCACTGCAGCGCCTTCTCTCTCTCTCTCTCTCTCGTTTGCAATACCCACCGAACCCCCCACCCCCACCCCCCCCACCCCCGACCACCCCCCCGCCCGACTACAATTATAGAATATTCAGGAGAATGCCGATTATGGAAAATTCCAGATAATGTTCCAATTAATTCACAGTTTCAAGAAAATGGCAAACCCCATTGTATAAACATAAGAGGGAGGAGTAGAGATGTACATTTTTCAAATCATACACAATTCAAACCATGCTGAGGTGATTCATCCCTTCAAACTTGCTCTAGCATTTAATAAAGTCCGGCTGATCTGATGGTTTTCTCAGCTCCATGTTACAGGAACTTTCAGTCATTCAACTCCCTGGGTTCCTGTCACTGACCAGACGGCACTCACGTACTTTTACCCCAGTTTTCTTCAAGCGCCTGTTCGAGGGCATTTCCCATGGAATGCACTCTCCTAACAATATATTCCATCAGCTATATACTTTCATGCAACGGTCAGCATGCTTTACACAGACCAAACAAAAATCTACACTTATTTTTTTTTGTTATAGATGTCCAATCACACTTTGTAATTCTGGTTATTTCACTTGACTCACCTTAATAATATTAAATCAAAGTCAGCTTCTAAGCACATCTTGTTATAAAATACAATTTCGAGCAGAGAAAGTTTTTACCCTCAGCCGTTATCTTGACTGTTATCTGAATTGTACCCTTTTCATTGTTATGAAAGTTTCTCTTGCCCTTTGCCTGTGACTGCTTCTGTCTGTAACAGTTGCTCTGTCACCCCTCAGTTGGCTGGACGGCAAGTTTGTGATGTAGAGGGAGGCCAACTGCGCAGGTTCAGTTCCTCACACTGACTGAGGTTACCATGAAGGGGATGCTCTCTCAACGTCACCCCATCACCCGAAATGTGGTGACCCTTTCGGTAAACCAGCATGAGTGTTCTCTCTCATGAAAGTTCTTTGGGAATCTATTCTATCAATGTTAGCATTTTAATTTTTAAAACAGTAGTAATTTTATTGAAAAAGAGATTTTTAATATTATAATAAACCAATAACAACACAACTCAAATAACTGATCAAAATTAGACTCAAGTGCATGTACATACAAAACAAGTTAAAAACACTAAATAGACAGAGAGAAAATAAATAAACAATAAGTAATGAATAAATAGGACAGGTCAGCATAACAAAACAATAGCTCTCGTTCTTCAAGAGCATTAACTGACACAAATTTTTAAGTTCATAATTCTTCCTCGCTGGATATTAGATTCATTAGACCGTATCATCATAGCTATATACAAGCCTTCTTAATGTGACAGATAAACCTGTATCGTGGTAATCCAAAAAGGGCTGCCATGCCTTATATAAATCTCTGTTTTTTGATGCACCACACTGGTGAGAAAGTCCAAAGGGATATTCTCCATGAAGAACCTACGACGACCCAACAGACCCGGGGTTTTCAGACATCCAACACAACAGAACATTTTTCCTAGCACAGATAGTAAGGATATATTTTTTCCTCATGTACATCTCTGTAAAGTACCCTGGGCAGGCCCAGGAAAAGAAAAACTGTGTCCATCTCCATTCAGTCCCCTCGACCCGCTCTATCACACCTAACACAGTGCTCCAATATAGCTGAAGCCTGAAGCAGGGCAAGAAGCAATGAGTAAGAGTGCCTGTAGTCATTCTGCATTTAGTACATGCTGAAGATAATCCCACTATGCATTTTGAGATACAATCTGGGGTCAGATAGACCCTATGAAGAGTTTTCAACTGCATAGAATGGGTCCTATTACAGATCAAAATCCATCGAACATTTTCACAAATATCCTCCCATGTCTCCGAGGTGTTCTGAACCCCAACTCTCTCTCGCAGACATCACAAAGCTGCACAGTCTCGTCTGAGGGGACACTCTCCAACTAATGATAAAGGGTACTGATAGAGAGTGCATTCTGAGCACTAAGCACCCGCTTATCTCCATAGGATCTGTAAGAGTCTGTTAAAAGTGTGTTTTTTTAATCAAACCCCTGATCTGAAAACAAAAACAAACAGAAGAGGTCTCTACTAGGTAGTCCATACTTACGAGTTATTTGATCAAATGATGTCATTCATTCTCCCTGAAATAAAATGTCGTGGCTCAGTAGATAGCACTGCAGCCTCACAGCACCAGGATCCAATGATGTGCAGGTTAGATGAATTGGCTATTGATAACTTACCCATAGTCTTCAGGGATTTGTAGGTTGGGGTATGAGTCAGGGTAAATATAGGATGGTAGGGGAATGGGTCTGGGTGGGTCGAAGTCGACTTGTTGGGCCTAAGGACATGTTTCCACATTGTAGGGATTCTATTAATTCTAAATCTCTGAAACAAGGTACACCCCTGGCTTCCCACAGTTTAAACATGGAATCCATTATCCCCGGTTGACAACTTGGTATACCAATTATATGGGTAAGAAACAAGGTTTTGGCTGTATTGCCCTCGATCTAACTCATTGACATTCATGCTTTAACTTTATTGATAATTATTGGGTTATGACAATACTCCATAAGTGTTGTCATTTTGTCTAAGAACAACAGACTAATAAGAGTTCACATTGTCTGAGAGATTTCAATATCTAACCGTATTGAGGCCGAGTCCTCAGTGGCCCAGACACTAACATAGAATAATAAAGAGCTTAATTTAAAGCTTTTAATCTGCGAGATCTACTCCCCACAATCTGTGGGGTAGTTGCACTTTTTTTTAACTTGATAAAGAGTCGCTTATGGTGCCAAATAAAGAGCTAAACCAGCCATTAAGTCTCCTAACTATCTGTCTGTGAAACATCAAAGGAACCATTCACACGGGGTATAGCAAATAAGGAAGGACATTCATTTTAAGAACAGCTATCCGACCTAACCAGGATATTGGAAGTGCCTCCCATCTTTGAAGGTCTTGTTTAATTTTGTCAAGCAAATGGTCATAGTTCAAGTTAAATAAATGATCAAAGACAGATGCAATGAATATGCTAAAATAGGGAAACCACGCCAGTGACCATTTAAAAGGAAACCAGGATTTGCTTTCAATATCAGGTATTTTCCTGAGACCTCCCATAGGCATGGCCACAAACTTTGTTAAATTAATCTTATAGTCCTAAAATGCGATAAGCGAATTAATGCATTGCATCACGTGAGCTGCCGAAACTGTGGGATTTGACAAAAACATGAGACCCTCATCTGCATACAACATAATCTTATGTGACTTCTATCTTAATTCTGGGGCAGTTATGTTGGGGTAATATTCCCAATTGTGCAGGATGCCACCGTGTCTAAGATTGTTGCAGGGATGGTGAAGAGATCAACCCTGCTGTGCCATTTCTGCAGGTTAAAGAAGAAAATAAAATCCCTACTTGTGAGGTAGATCTGCCTCCAGGTATCCACCAGCTCTAACCCATTAATTGATTACATTATAACGAGGGTAATTGGGGTCCTTTGGACATTCTGTCCACCGTGGGGCCATAAGACAGTCAAAATCTCCTTCTACAATAATGTGCCATGTTGCAAGGTAACTTACTTTGGATAATGCATCTTTCAGGATTTTATGACAGTGCGCCAGGGGGCAATAAACATTCAAAATATCGTATTATTTCCCATAGTACAAGACTTTGGGAATGATGATCCTTCTGTGAGTGTCTGATACAAGCTAGTAATTTAAATGGAAGATTCTTTCTATCCATTATGGCTTCTCCCCTACTCTAGTATTAAAAGACGTGAAATAAACTCGATCAAACCCATCCTGCTATAACGTCAAATGTTCCTTGTCATCAATTTGCAACTCCTGCAATAGGACAACATCCACCCTCTCTGTTTTAAGATGAGAAAGTACATTTTTCCTCTTGACTGACAGTTGGCTCCCCTTAATGTTCCAGGCACAACATTTAAACACATCATTATCCATAACACACTGTAGCAACATTTCAACTCTAGAGTTTCACATCGAATTACACAACGTTGATCATTAATGAAAGAAAGACTCATTGGGCTAAAAAACTTTACAAAATAAAACTATTACAACTAACAAGCTCTCAAATCTTTCCAAAGCTAAACACATAAAAATCCAAAGAAATAAATAAAATCCAAAATGCCAATGACACTCGATAGGGGAATTTACCCCCCACCGCCCACTGGGGATGCTTACATACCTCAAAACTTTATCTTCTGCCCGCTACCAATATGGAATCCAGGACAATTAACAACAAAAATCGGGCATGAACTGCCCTTCGGTCGGCACTTAGTCATCACAACTACCTTTGTAACTCCCTCCAGCTTGAGCTGCACCCCAGACACAAGCAAAGAAAGAAAAAAAGAGTCGTAATACTAATGAAGAAGTTAAAAATGAATACTCTACCCATTACCGGCTATAATTTAACACTGGTTAATAGCAGAAAAATCCAACAAAATTTCTTTAAGAGAGAAAAATTATTATCTAAATATCCAGCTTACATTAAAATGTCCACAAAGTTTTCGCTTTCTCTGGAGAGTCAGAGGAGTTCATGCATCCATTGAAAGCAATATGGAGCACCACTGAGTACCGTAACGAATATTGAATCCAGAGTTCCCGTACTCTTCTCTTGATTCCTGAATCACTGCCGTTGAAAAGTCCTGAAAGAACATAATACTGGAGCCCTCGTGAATTAAAGCCATCGGATCTTTCTCCTGGGTTCTGGAAGATTCCATTAGTCTTTGTTTGTCCCCACAACTGTGTAATCGAACAAGGACAGGATGAAGGCGTTGGTCTGAGTCTGACTTCTGCGCCGTAACCCAGTGAACTGTCTCACTTTTCACCTGTCCCTTCTCAGTTTTGAAGTGAAGGAATCGCTGCAGCCAGTTCTTAAAAAGACTCAGCGGCTGACCAACTTCTGTCCACTCCAGCAAACCGACGATGTGAATATTATTCATCCTACCCCTGTTCTCGAGGTCGTCATCTTGTTCAGTTGAGGTGCAGACCTGCTTTTCAATGGCGACGATTCTCTTCCGATCACGGTCTCTGCCCTTGCAGTTCGGTGCTTGACATCGTCTGTTTTGTTTCCAAGGCTGTCAAGTTGATGCTCATGTTTTTGCAGCACGGCTGAGAGCGGCTCTAGCCACTGCAGTGGCTTCAACCCTTCTTCAATCATGGCTTCAATCATTTCACATAACTTGGTGAACTCAGTGACTAAAGCCTGCTGAGTAACTTGGTCCATGGAACGAGCAGTGTGGGTTGCAGCTACAGCCTCAGGCATGCTCGATGCTTCTGACGGGTGCACCGTGCATTAGGACTTACTCGATCCTTTCCCTTGTTTTGTCATTTCCACTTGATAAAACGGGATTAATAAAGATTATATCACTCTTTTAGTGTTGAATTTTAATTAAATGCCAGGGATGGGGTGGGTTAGAGAACCACTTTGCCCGTGTGTTGATGCAGGGCCCAGCAAACCAGACCTTCTGGATCGCCGCCATCTTGTATCCCTCTTAACATTTTAGCGATGTTATCATTTCATTTTATATTATATTCCTGGAGATTCTGAAGCCGTGTTATTTGATACCACTGTCTACATTTCCCCCCACACTGCACATTGCTGCCCATTCCTCGCTAATCTTTGACTCTGTTGTTATTCATGAACCTTCCATCCGTGCCTCAAAAATATTCAATATTTCTGCCTCCAATGGTCTGTGGGGAAGAGTGTTCCAAAGACTCACAGCACTTTGAGAAAACAATTATAAACATTATGATCTGAGTGTGAGATTAGTTTTTTTGTGTCTCCTTATGTGAGAAAGGATATAATTACATTGGAAGCAGTTCAGAGATATTTCATTTCACGCCTTCCTGGGGTGAATGGCTTATATTATGAAGGCCTTAACAGGTTACTCTTGGAATGAGAATGAAACATACAAGACCTTAAGAAGAGTGGATTAGGTATGTATAGGCCAAATTTATTGTCATGTTCATAGAACCTCTACAGTGTGGACGCAGGACATTCCGTCCATTAAGTCCACACTGACCCACGAAACAGCATCCCACCTGGACGTGTCCCCCAATCGTATCGATGTAACCCGGCATTTCTCATAACTAACCCTCCTAACCTACACATCGCTGGACACTATGGACAATCCACTTTAAATTGCACATCTTTGGACTGTGGCAGGAAACTGGAGCACTGGGAAGAAACCCACACAGGCATGTGGAGAATGTTCAACCTCCACATAGGGGGTCGCCCGAGGTTGGAATTGAACCCAGCTCCTTGGTGATGTGAGGAAGCAGTGCTACCAACAGATCCACCATACTCCTCCATTAGTTCCGTTAGTAACTTGTGGTGGACTAAAGAAATCTGCCTGACTTGTTCTTATCACTGAACCTAACCCAGTCTGAGACCTTTTCATCGGCCATATCACCAACCTAGTTACATTTAAAGTTTGTTGTGAGCAGTGGAAGAGTGGGACTGGAAAAGGAAAGAGTGACACCCTCCATCCTAGGTCACAACTGGAGTGAGAAAAAAAATCATAAAGTGGGAATTCATTCAAGTGGGAATTCTCTTTCCCAGAAGTTTAGGATGGCTGAATCTTTATATTATATCGAGGCTAGCTTCGTCTGATTTTCCATAGACAGGTGAATCAGGGATAATGGTACAAGGAGAGAAATTGCTGCTGGAACCACAATGAGATGAGCCACGACTTTATTTACTGGTTGAGTAGTGTCAAAGGGCCGAATGTCCCACTCGTGCCCCTCAGCCCTATGTTCTGATGTTCCAATCAACCCTTCAGACCTGCTACACAGGGGCACATCAAGGCCACTCCGATGGTTAGGCGTAGTTTTGGAAATGTACTTGGAAAATCCAGACTGGGTCAGGAAGTGACACTAACCCCCAGTCTCTGTTTCCAGGCTTCCCCTCTCCGCAACGTCTGCTCCAGTTGTGGGTCGTGTTACAGACCCAGATTTGCTCTGAATACAGCCCCCATACCCCACCCAGCGTTAACTCAAACAAATCCTCTGCTCACCCGAATGTAGCATTACACAACATAACTTCCGGGAAAATAACCAGTTACTTTGCAAAAGCATAACAAGTGAAATTAATAAATAGGAACAAGAGTAGGCTATTCGGCCCCTCAAGATTACCCTGTCATTTATTACGAACATGACTGATCTACTCCAGGTCTAACTCCACTTTCTTGCCAACTCCTTGCATCCCTCCACAACTCTCTGGGTTAGGGAATCCCAGACATTCGCTACCTTCTGAGAGAAGACATCACTTTGCATCTCCAATAGAAATCGATGTTTCTTATTCGGCATCTATGTCATCGAGTTCGAGACTCCACTCAGGAATAGTAACAACTTCTCAACATCTACCTTCTCAAGTCCGTTCTGTGTCTTGTATTTTTCAGCAGTATCACTCCTCATTCAATTGAACCCCAATGAATAATCGCCTCTCAATTTTACAGATTCTCAATAACACAACCCTTTCATCCCTGGAAACTGGCTAATGAACCAACCTAGTTACTTGCTGCACCAGCATGCTGACTTTATGTTTCATACAGAGGAACACTCCAATCCCTTTGTACTGTTCCTTTTCTGGAAGTCCTCTCCATTAAATAACAGCCTGCCTTTTGCTTCTCAGTGTCATCCTCGAACTCGGATGTATACTCAGCTCCCTTCTTCAGACTATCAGAATAGAGTGTAAATAACTGATGCCATCGGACTGACAGCTGTGGTCCTCCAGCAGATATACCTTTATCATGAAGATCCATTAATCCTGACTCTCCGATTTCTATATGTTAAACAATCATCATCCCATGTTAATACATTCTCCATCATCCGAGGAGCTTCTGTCTTGTGTAAGAACTTTCATTTTGTAATACCTTGTGGAAAAACTCTGGAAAGGCTAGTGTCTAACAGATCCCCTTTATCATGTCCGCTTATTACATTCCCAGGCATCTCCAGAAATACTTTGCATGATTTTACAGGGCAAAATATAACTTCCCTTTCACAAAACCACTCTGAACCTACGTGTCCATGTGAGCCAGGTTTTCCAAATTAAGCTAGTCCTATCTGCTTTCATTTGGCCCATATGCCTCTAAATGTTTCCCATCCATATGTTTGTCCAAATGTATTTTAAATGTTTTAGCTGTATATGCATCTACCACTCTTCCTCTGGCAGCTCATTCCATACCCACACCGCCCTCTGTGTAAAATCACTGCCCCTGCGTCCCTTGTAAATTTTCCCTCTTTCACCTTAAACATATGCCTTCTACAGTTGAACTCCCCCATCCTGTGGAAAAGACCTTGGCTTTCACCCTATCCATACCTCTCATGATTTTAGAAACTTCCATAATGTCATCCCTCAACCTTCTGCATTCCATCCAATACTAACTTCAAGAACAAGCATTTGAAGATAAATAATGCAAATTTGAAACTATAATAAACATGACAGGTAAACAATACTCAGCCTAAACTTCATACTGTGATTTGTTTTTTCTCCCTATTACAATACTAAGGCAGTATGAAACGCTTACTGGTGCCAATAAGAAGTCAAGCACCTGATATCCTTTGACTAAAGGGGGCGATGATCTCGACAGTGAAGACTTATTTATGGCCAGACCTTTAAAATGCCACATAGTCAACATTCTCCCTCCTGGCCTCCCTATGACTTTGTGTGATTGTGTCTTCTTAATCTTGCACTCAATAGAGAGAACCCTTTTCCCCATTCACATCTTAATTTAAACCCATTTTATATCATCTTCTCATTCACCACTGCTAAAAGCCGGTTTATCTTTGCCACCCCCTCTTTTCCCTGTCACCTATCTCCCACCTCTGGAAAGCTATTAAAAATCCAAGTTTCCAATCCTTTTCATTTGTGAAGAAGCGTCACACTGGGCTTGAAATGCGAACGCTGTTTCTCTGTCTCTGCAGTTGCTGACAGACCTGCTGAATTTCTCCAGAAATGAATAGGCATGGAATAAATTTTCACAAAACAAATAACTATGAATACTGGTAATAAAAATGCTAAAATTGCTTGAGAAACTGGGAGCTATATCAAGGGTCACTGTACATGAAAGATAAACACTGCATTCATTCCAGAAGATGCTGCAATTTCTTCAGCAATTTCTGTTTTTGGACAATTTCCAAAGAAGTATGTCAAAGATGCTCAAACATCCTGTCCAGCATGGAGAGCCGTACACTGGAACCTGAACAATAACGTATGGTGCACAAGTTCCTTGACTCTGAAACTCCATAAATCTGGCATCACTGATACTACAGAGCTCTTAATCATGGTCAGGGAGAAAAACAGAGGGAAACACATTCACTTCAAATACAGAAGTTGACATTGTGGAAGAGAAATGATTTAGATCATTACTTTAAATGGATTGAGTTAAAGTAACAAATTAGAGGTGTGACACCAGGGAGAGGCCCTCAGCAGAATGAGAATATGAAAATGCAAGTGTTACCGCATCAGAAACCAGGTTAGGTAGTGAATACAGGACTGATGGGTGAATGGGTCTCGGTGTGAACTGGGGGACAGTGAGTAGAATTGAATTGTAGATATTGCAACTCAAACTGGGTTATCATTTGATGCTGCAGCAACAGCAGAAGCAGAACTGTATCCAACGACAATCTGTAACATTTTCCTGACGATAATTCATCAGTCTACCATTACCAACAAGCCGATCCATGGTTCAGTGATGAGTGTGGCTGAACATGCCAGGGTCGGAATCATGTGGACCTAAAACTGTTGACGACCCATTAAAGCTACCACACTTAACTGGTTACATTCCGGCCAGCAGAACTAATGTCTGATGGAGACGGGAAATTATCACCAGACTAACAGATCAGATCTAAGCTCTGTCGTCCTGCCAAATCCAAACATAAATGTCGATGGACTATTAAACAATTTACTGGAGTAGAGGACTCCACAAATATCCCCATCCTAAATATCGGAACAGCTCTGTACGTCAGTGAAAAAAGTCAAGGATGTGGTGTCTGCACTATCCTCAGCCAGACGTGTTGAATGGATCATAGACCTCACACTCATCATGATTCCCACAGAATCGCAGATGCCAGTCTTCAAGCAATTCCATTTGCTGTATAGTCATGAAGAAACAGCTGAACACAGTAGATACGACAAAGGCAATGGACCCTGACACCATTCCTGCAACAGGACTGAAGACTTGTGCTGCACAACAAGCCGTGTCCCTGGGAAGCTCTTTCATTCCAGCTCCAACTCTGACATCTCCCTGGGAATGAGGAAAATTACTCAACTATGTCCAGTCCCTGAATAGGAGAATAATTACAATCTGACCAATTACCACACCCTCAGTCCCATCACGACAGTCAAATTAGTGGGAATACCTTTTGATAGAGCTGTCAAGTAGCACCGAAATAATCAGGACAATGTGGTTTCCGATCGGTCCCCATGTGGAGATAGTGCTTTAGTGGACATATCATTAGAAAACGAATACAGACAAGGCCAATGCTCTGGCAGCTGGTGGAAGGTAAATATAATTAATAAAGTATTGAGACCTAAAATGTGGTGTCAGTAACAGTGATCTTGTGTCCAATGTTGATTGTAAACATCGATCTCCTTCACCAATATACTTTGAGGAAGTGAATCTCCCGTGCTTTCCTAATCTGGCCTAAAAGTGACTCCAGACGCACAGACATGGTCTCTGAATCGGCCACGTGAGACACTCAATTGTATCAAACTGCTCTGAGGTCTTAAATGATAAAACCTGACAGAACACCCGGCATCAACCTCGTTATCAGAAAAGGGAATGGGAAACACAGTCCTGTTGACCCTGCATAGACATCCTTCCTAACATCTGAGAGCTTGTGACAACATTTACAAAGCTTTCCCACAGACTGCACAGAAACATCGGGAGAGGAGGACATCATTCAGCACATTGACCTTTCCCCATGCTATTTCATGGCCGAACATCTTCTCAATGCAGTTTTCCCCACACAATGATCATATCCCAAAATACGTTTAAACATCATGAACTATAGTGCCTTCGGCCCATCAATATATAGGGAGTTCTCTGATAATGTTTGTTTATTAAGTGCGATTTGACTGCAATGCGATTCGTGAACCATTTTCTATAACGTGAACTATCATCCCTGCTTCCAATCTGTCTCACCCTGTCAGAGTTTTATATATCTCACTGAGATCTCCACTCATTTTCCTAAAGCCCATGGAATACAGGCCCAGTCACCACAAACTCTGCTCCCACAACTATCTGTCATCCCAGAGATCAGTCTGTCATCCTTCACTGCACTCCCTCAATGTCAGATTTATCCTTTATTAGGTAAGGACACTAAAACTGCACACAATACTGCACAATGTTCGAGATGGGGTCCCACCAAGGCAGTTGCAGTAAATGACCCTTACTCCTGTATTCTAAATCCCCCTGAAATGAAGGTGAATAAATCATTTATCTTCCCACCTGCTTTCTGCTCCTGCAATATTGCTTTCATTGACTGGTGTACAGGGAGATCCAGATTCTTTTCAATGTCACAGCTCCCTAGTTGCTGGGTCTGTGTACACTGTATACAGCGTGCCAATGCCATTCCCAGTATTGACCTCCGTGTTCAGAACTCACTGCCCTACATGGACTCGGAAGGCTGCGCAGAAATAAACAAAAATGCAGCTTAAGTTCATTTATAGATCAACAATTTTCAACCAATCCCTTTTCAAATGATCGGCTGCCATTCAATTGATCCCTTCAATGTACACAGCCTCTCATCTCTGCCATTGCTCTCCATCTGCCAGGTATTTGCTCAGTCACTCCACTTGTCTCAATCAACTTGGAGCTTTTTTTTACATCCTCCTCATCCACTCACAAGCTGACATCGCTTAGAGCTGTCAGCAGTCTTGAGAATATTGCAATTGATGTGTATTAAGAATAGCTGGATGCCAATTCTCGATCCTTGTTATATCCTTCAAGCCTTCCATTCAAAAAACATGGTTTTGTTCATACTCACTGTTTTCTGCCAACTCTCCCATTCTAAAACCATGACCATATATACTAGCCCCAGTCCCATAGGATTCGAATTTGCACAATAGGCTTGGGGCTTTATCAAAAATCTTTCTGAAAATCCAATCGTATTGCGTTGATACCTTCTCCATAATTTTGCTAAAAGACATTTTCTCAAACATGATTCCTATTTCATAAACCTCTGTTGACTTTGTCTATGCCCATTAATTTCAGTCCAATATTTTCTCTAAAACGTTTTAGTTACTAATTTCATTCTATTCCCTTTTTCTCACCAGACTAAAGTTCCCTAGTATTGCGAGGAAATTTTATTTTTGCTTTTTTTTCTTCTTCTGTGAAGACTAACCGAAGTACTTGCTCCATTGATCTGCTATTTCCCTGTCCTCAATTCTCTGGTATCAGACTGTAAGAAAGCTGCACCTTTTCCTCTTAATTTTGCCATTGGCGTATTTTCAGAAGATATTACAAGTTCACTCATATACACTGTGGTAAGATATTCTTCAGAAACCCATCAATTCCTATCTTGAACTACTGAATGATTGACCTTCCACAGCCATACAATCACAGAAGCACAGACTCTGTACTATCAGAAATACAGCACGGAATACATTAGCCCCACTTTCCAACACAAAACCTGTCGCTGTGAATCTTATGATATTTCAAGTACACAACCATGTATTTTCTAATGGTTTTGAGGTTACCATGACAATTCCCCTCTCACGAAGAGCATTCCAGACCCAAACACACTTTGCTTGAAAAACAATCCTCAAATCCTCACTAAGCCTCAAACCCTTCACTTTAAAAGTGTGTTCCTTTGATTAAAAGGACCAGCTGCTGTCTATCCACTCCGTGTATATCCCTCGTAATCTTATCCTCCTGATTCAAGTCCCCCTTAGCCTTCTCTGCTCCAAAGTAAACAATCCGAGCTTATCCAGGCTCTCTCCATAGCTGAGATGCTCCATCCCAGAGAACATCCTGGTGAATCTGTCTGCACCCCCTCCAGTACAATCACATCTTTCCTGTAATGTAGCTCCCAGAATTACACACAGTATTCCATCTTGGCTAATGAAAGTTCCGCATAGCTCTTATAATCTATGCTTCGATATGTGAAGGCTCCTGCACGCTTTCTCAAATTGTGTTTTACCCTGTCCAGCAACATTCAGGGATGTGTGGAGAAGCACCCTCTCAGCTTCCTAGTGTGCTGCCATTCATTGAGTCCTTGCCTGCCTGGTTCCTTCTTCCAAAGTGCATCACCTCATATTTATCAGGGTTACATTCCATCTGCCATTGATCCACCCATCTGACCATTTTCTCTGTATTGATGTGACCATCTGACCATTCCATCTGTATCTTCCTGAAACATAAGGCCTTCCTCCTCACTGTCATCTACCCGGCCAATCTTTGTATCAAACACAAACTTACCTAAGACACTCCTCACCCCTCGTCCATATTCACAGCTGCATTCTTTATGATAAGGTTTAAAATCAGAAAACATCAGCTTATAGTCCAACAGGTTTAATCGGAGACACGAGCTTTCGAAACGCTGCTTCTTCATCAGGTGGTTGTGCGCTTTGATGAAGCACTTCGAAAGCTAGTGCCACCGAATAAACCTTTTGGACTATAACCTGGTTTTATGCAATTTTTAGCTTTGTCCACCCCAGTCCAACACCAACACCTCCGAATCCCAACTATGAAGAGACACAGCACTGATCCCCGTGGGACACCATTGGACACTAGCCTCCAATCGCACAAACAGCCTTCTACCACCACCCTCTGTCTCCTACCACTAAAGTTGATTTGGTTGCAACTTGGCAAGTCACTAATGAGTCCTACGTGTTCCCTGGTTATTCTGTTCCGCTGGAGATACTTGAAGAATATCTGGAGATTTTCCCGAATCTTGCCTACCAATCCGTTTCTCTGCCCCTGTATTAGTCAGTCCCCTCCAAATGATGAATTTCCTCCTTTTGAAGTCTTAACTGGCCTGTCCCAGATCCTGCCATTATTTGCCTTGCATGTGGAATAGACAGCGAGGGAAGCGTTCTGTTAATTTCCAACTTGTCAGATTTTTTGTGAATTATCTAAATTTCACTGTGATCCACCTCTCATTCTTTGAAACTCTAGAGAATACAGGCCGAGTTTTCTCATCAGGCAATCTTACCATCTCAGGGATTAATCTGGAGAATGTCCACTGCACTTCCTCTCAGGTCAGTATATGCTTTCTGAGATTCGGTCACCAAAACTGTACACTATACTCCAGGTACAGTCCCACCAACATGCTGTGAAACTGCTTCAACAAGTATTTACATCAATGTTCTGACTCCCCTAAATGAAGATGAACCAAACTTTAACTTTCCACTTACATATATTCTTCCAAATACCCTGCACATTTACGAACTCACTGAAATCTTATAGAAACCGTTCCGAAAATTCAATATATGCCACTTGTACTATATCCCCATTATCTATGCTGTAAAAAACAATTTCAAACAATTCCAAAGTTTATTAAACATGATGTCTTTTTCAGAAATACATGCTGATTCTCTCCATTGTTGCTGTTAATTTCTAAATAGCAAAAATGTCACCCTGTGTAATAGATTCCAACAGTTTCCCTACAAATGTCAAGTTAACTGGTCTACAATTCTCCATAATATGTCTTTTTTCCCTTTGTAGCTGTTTGGATCCCTTCCATTCATCTATAGTTTATCCACAATAGCTTCCTGTCTCTGCAGAATGTCCAGGAAAATAAAACACAGTCACCGACAGTGCAATTAATACTACTATTGGTGGTTAATTTCCGATATTTTGATATGAAGTACATCTGTTTCAACAGACTTAGCAATGCTCAATCCAGCTACATGTTCAAGTACTACCTTGTTACTGATATGAATTGACTTTGTCTTTAGCTCCAGGAGTCCGATATGATCACTTGGTATTACTGGGTGATTTTTCTGAATCTTCCTCCATGAAGACAGATGCAATGTAACTGGTTATTTTGTTGGCCATTTCCCTGTTCTCCACAAGGACCTCTCCTCTCCCGATTACAAATTTCCACATTTGAACTTGCTTTTATTTTGTTTCCTTTGAAATGTAGATCGCAGATTGATATAGTCTTTGTGTTCCTGTTTGTGAGCATGTATGTTCGCTTTTTGATTTCAATTTCAGTTTCACGGCCTTCCTTTTTTGTATCGTTAATTTCTGAGAATTCTCAGCTTTCCACAATAGCTGGAATTCTTCTGAAGTTACTTCCTACGATTAACATATTTTCTAATTTGTTATGTTAATCATCACTGAGTCACTTTCTCACTCTTTGGTGTTTGCACCTGAAATAAATAGACGTATTTTTCCAACTTTGCAGCATTTCTAAAAACACCTGGTCCTGACCAGTTATATTCAGGAACACCACAGGAGGATATGAGGATAGAGAAGAAATTGCAGGAGCACTGCTTGGCTCTTTTCTATCATCACTGGCCAACGGGTGCCGTCCTGGACAACTGGAATGTAGCGAATGCTGAGTCCATATTCAAGAAATGCTACAAAATAAACCTGGGAACTAAAGACCAGTAATCCTAAAATCTAGTGGTTAGGTTACTGTAGAAGATTTGGAGAGATTGGATATACATGCATTTGGAAAGGCAGGGTATGGTTCGGAGTAAGATTAGAATGGTGCTGGAAAAGCAGAGCAGGTTAGGCAACATCTGAGGAGCAGAACAAATCGATGTTCCTGGCAAAAGCCCTTCATTCAATTCAGCACAGGAGTTTGTGCAAGGGAGATCATGACTCACAATTTTCTTGGAGTTCTTTGATAAAGTGACCAGCAACGTTGAGGAGGTCTGGGTGGTATACGTAGTCTGGATGAATTACAGTAAGGGTTTCAGTAGGTTTCCACATGGTACGTTGCTCTGGAAGGTTAGATCGCATGGAATTGAGGAGGAGATGCCAAATTAGGTACAAAATTGCCTTGATGGTAGTAAGGAGAGATTAATACTGGAAACATGCTGGTCAGACTGGAGGCCTGTGAATAGTGGAATGCCTCAGGGGTTGATGCTAGGACCATTACATATTACATATATTACATGAGAATGTACAGGCATGATTTGTAAGTTTGAAGAAGGCACTAAAACAATCGGCATCATGGAGAGTGAGGAAGGTTATCAGAAATTTCAGAAATTACAGCAGTACTTTGATCAGCTTGTGAAGTGGGCTGAGAAATGGCAAATGGATTTTAATATAGATCAGATACTTCTTGTATTTTATAAAATCATTTCAAGTTTGGAGTTTCATGGTGAATGCTTGGGTCCTAAGGAGTGTAGTGAAATAGAGGGACCTTGGAATTCAGATGCATGATTCTCTGGAAGTTGATTCAGATGTAGACAGTGAAGAAAGCTTTTGGCACACTGGCCTTAATCGGTTCATATCACTGAGTATCGAAATTAGAGAGTTATGATTCAGTTATACAGGATGCTAGTCAGGCCGTATTGGTAGCGGTATGTTCAGTTTTGTTCACTTTGCTATTGGAAGGATGTTATTTAACTGGAAAGAGGGCAAAAAACATTTACAAGGAGAATGCCAAGGTCTCAATTGTCTGAGTTACAGAAAGAGGTTGGATAAGCTAGGACTTTTTATTTTGTGTGCATGAGGCTGAGGGAGGATCATATTGAAGTTTATAAGATCATGTCAGGCATGGATAGAGTGAATGCACAGTCTTTTTTCCCAGGGTTGGGCAATCACAGATTAGAGGGCATCAGTTTAAGGTCAGAGGGGACAGAATTAAAGGGAACTTGAGGAACAACTTTTTAACACAGGGGCTGTTACGCATATGGAATGAGAAGTGGTTGATGCAGATACATTAACAATATTTAAAAAGCATTTGAACAAATACATGGATAGTAAAGGATTAGAAAGATACGGGACAATGGCAGGGAAATGGGTTTGGCGTGGATGGGCATTTTGGTTGCAATGGACCAGTTTGGGCTGAAGGGCCTGTCTCCATGCTGTATGCCTCTATGACTCTAACAACCATTGCTTGTCTCCCACTGAATGTTATATTGTTCTTTCCCAATTTACTGAAGATATCTTGACACTCTAGCCTCCAGTGTTCCATGATGTTTGTCTGGAATATTCAAGCATTCTAAACTGTATGCAGACACCTTGCAAACTGCATCTTATTAATTCCTTAAAAGCTGCTTCAGACCAAGGTTAATAATTCGTCCTTCTGACCACACAACATCAAATCCGAAATAACCTGCTCTGTAGTTTGCTTCACAACATACTCTTCAACCCACCTCATATACACTTACGGAACTTATTTTTCACAGCTTCAGCAGTCACTTAGTTAATGCTGTTAACCATTCAATAAGACTGCGGTTTCCACAATACTTGTCTATCTAATTTCCAGAGCATGTGATGCTCCGATTTTGTGCTACCGATTTGGTTTTGATATATAACACACCAATATTTGCTTCTCCTTGCTATCTGTAAACTCTACCTAAACTGATTCTGTGGAAGCTGAGGGACAGGTCTGTGTCGTTATTAGTGACAGACCTGGACAAGGCATTCAAGGAGGCTCACTTCGACGCTGAGATGATCTGAAGAAATGTCCCACAATACTGGACAAGCAAAAATATCCTCCTCTCTCTGTTAGGATAAGACTTACCATATACTCTCTGCTCCCTCACACTCACTGTATATCTGTTATAGCACCTAGCCCCGAACAAGGTTCAAGCTCTGTCTCCAAATAAGGCTCAGGCACTACTACTCTCACTATTGAATTCAGTAATTAACAATACTATATGGATTCAAAACTGTCGAATGACTCATTCCAGATAACTCACTACTCCCTCCACCTATACCAGCACAAACAGCAGGGTCACCCATTCACACTCTCCCTCCATCCCTTTCTCCGATTCCAGGAGAAACCGCCTGGAATACGATAGAAAGGTCCAAGCCGGGTAGTGGAGTGCCCGATGTCCGTTCCCTCACTCCCCTCACCTCGCCATGTGGGGAGGACTCTTAAAGAGCTGGAGAGGACCAGGACGCCTCGTGTGCAGAACCTGAAACATCCACGTCCTACTGACCAGTTAAGGAGCAATGTTCAGTGAAAGACAATTCTCAGTTTAAACCCACTGGCCGCTCCCTCAACAGTCACAACAGTCCTTTCACTTCCAAAAAAACCCCACAGATACCTCACTTCACAGAGACGCAGACACAGAAATACACAGACGAACACACACAATACTTGCAAGGAGATAGGTATACACACAAGTAGAAACACACAGAGACATATACAGTCACATACAAATCGACATAAATACAGATAGCAACACAGGCTGAAACACTGACAGACAGATGTAGACACGGAAACACACAGAAAACAAGCACACGGACACACACACGCAGGCACATGCCCACACACACACATACAGACACACAAACAGAGGCACAGACACACACAGACACATACAGACACACGCACAAACACTTACTCACATACAGACACACAGAGGCACAGACAATAGTATCATTAAGACACAAATCGATATGTTTTTGATTTGTAAGGGGATCAAGGATTCCAGGGAGAAGGCAGAAGAATGAGGTCGAGGTACTAATAAGAAATTATTGAACGGAATTTCAGATTCGATAGGCTGAATAGCCTCAATCTGCTCATTTCCTTAATGCTCCTGCGGTATTATGCTATCAGGCATTCTCTTCCTGAGACAGCAGCAGAGGCTGGGTGTGATAGATATTTGATTGGAAAGGGTCAGTGGGAATGTGCGATAAGTTTGGAGTCCGGAATGGTTTATCTTTATTCCTAATTATTCTGTCCTTATGTCTGAAAAGAGGTGGAGATTCGATGTTCAGTTAACACAGTTTTAAAATAATAGTTGTCCCACAATGAAATACGGACGTCCCTTTCATTTTAGTGTTGTGCTACCTGTGGTGTCCTCATCCTCAGGGAGCAAGTGAAGACTCGGTGATAGAAGATGTTCCAAGGCTGAGATCTTTACAGGACAGAAGGGTCAGTGTTTATTGGGAACAGACAGGAAATGGATGGTCAGGCACACTCGGATCTGCCATGAGCATTCTGAATGGTGCAGCCGAATGGGCAACTTCTGCCCCTGCCCCATGTGTTCCCTCAATCCACCCCTCGAGGCTGTTACAGAGATATACTGCTGTCCCTATCCCATGTGTTGTTCCCTCAATCCACCCCTCGATGCTGTTACAGGGTTGGGGACCACTCCATTAAGTCAGACAGGATCATTACAATCACACAGGAGGAGGCCATTCTTCCCCTCTAAGGAATTACACAGGAATATAGAATGAAGTAATCCAGCTCGTTCAGTACACTACACAGTCTAGGAGGAGGTCTTTCAACCCACTTGAGCTGCTACACAGGAACAGGGAAGCTGTCACCAACAGGAAATAGAGAGTAGAGATAAATGTTTATTTTCAGGCTGCAAAGCTGTAATTAATGGAGTGCCTCAGACATCACTGTGGGGTCATCAATGATCAATAGTCTTTATCAAAGATCTGGAGGAAGGGGAGGGAATAGTTTGGAGCTCAATGAGCTCGTACACCAAGATGGCCATTCAATGTGTCGTCAAATGGAGGTAGTGAGTCTGCAATGTGATACAGGCAGGGAAGGTTAGTGAGCAAACCTTCAGCAGAAATAACATAAGGTAAGTTATTTATTTTGGCATGAAAGATGAAACAATGGTAAACTATTTAAATGGAGCGAGATTGCCGAACTCTGTGATACAGGAGGTTTCCATGTTCTTGCGACATGAATCATATGAAGTCAGATGTAGCAAGTGATTTGGAAGTTAAGTGGAATAATGCTGTTTTTGGCAAAAAAGCATCAGTTCTAATTGCAGGAATGTTTTACTGCATCTGTACAGGGCATTTCTGAGACCACACCTAATACACTGTGTGCAGGTTTGATCCCCTAAGCTAAAATAAAAAGATATAATTCTTTTCGAAGATTTTCAAAGAGGTTGCCCTTTACTCATTCCTGGAATGCCGGCCTTATGTTATGGGGAATTATCAGTTTTGACCTTAGCTGAGAAATAGTATTGAACCATCCATGACTTTCTGAAAAGTGTATCAGCTGGATGCATATTATCTCCTGTCAGGGAGACTAAAGCTCGAGAATAAATTTTAAGGAAAAGATGCATTGATATTAACATACATACTATGAAGACACCAACCAAATTTACAAATTACACTGACACATGCAAGCAGGACTTCAAATTATAAAGTGGGGACATTTTTGGGATTGGAAGGAATTGTGTACAACAAGAGCAATGACGTACCTGCATATAATCCATAATCAGGTTTTCCAGAGAATGTTCCAGGAGATCGCACATGGTCCAGTTTGGGGTTCCATTGACATAATTGTTTGTTCCAACACAGAGAGGGAGAAAAATGTTCCCTGCCTGAGAAGCAGCAACTGATTGATCCCTCTCTCTTACTTTGTTCCACCCAGTAGCAAAATGTGAGACCAGAAAATCCCTGAGTTATCTTTACCACTTGTGAAGGATTCCTGGTGAGGATTCATTGGAATCTCTCCACTGCCTGAAACGTGGGGAATTCAGCCAAATCCAACTGTTCCAGAAAGAAATCCCACGAGCAGTAGCTTGTGCGAGCAGAGTAACTTCAAAGGCAGAATAACATTTGCGGCACTCTGTCATTTTACCATTTGTTCTGAGTTCAACTTTCTGTGTCTCACCTTTTTTTAGAAAATGACCTATTCTGAGATCTATACCATTGGCCACATCACTAAACTGGTTGCATTTAAGATTGGTGTCACCAGTGGAGGAGTGGGACTGGAAAAGGATATCGTGATCTTCCGACATTTTTTGGAACACAAATGAGAAATTCTCAAAGGGGTGCTCAAGTGGAAATTCCCTTTCCCAGAGGATTGTGGTTTCTGGATGCTTGCATTCATTCAAAGTTGTTTTTGGTATGTAGTAAAATGGCATACAGACAGAAACGTGCTGCTGAGACCAAAAGCACATGGAGCGTTGATAAAGTATCTAATGGCCCACTCCTGCTGCTCAGTCCTTTGTTGAAATGTTCTATTCAACCCCTAACAGCTCCTGAAAGGAGCATATGGAGGCCACTTGTCCCAGATACCTGGTCAACAGTAACACAGGATCTCATTCAGTCCCTCAAGACTGTCACACATGGTTTGGTGTAGATTGGAAAATGTTATTTGATTCAAAAGACGCCTCTGGTCTCATTACAGAGTGTTTCCTCTCTGCCACTTGTGATTCATTTGTTGGTCATATTATAGACTCAGATTCACTGTGAATACAGTCCCCATACCTCAAGTAGAAATGATTCACAAAATACTTCACTCTCTCTAATTGCAAAGTTCATTAAAAGAACGTTCAGGAAAATTACAAACATTAACATTGCAATTACTGAATATGAGGATAAAAGGAATAGGATCAGGTAATTCAGATGATCAAGCCATTGCATAACATTATGGCTGATCTACTGTTGACATTAACTCCTCTTTAATGCCCAATTCTTCACCCCGTAGCTCTCTGACAGATCCAAAATCCATCTACCTCCTCCTTAAATGCTTCCAGTAATGTAGCTCCCCTAGCTCTCTAGCCCAGATAATTTCTAACAGTGATTACCTTCTGTGAGAGGAAAGCACTCCCTACACATATATTGTCACCCATTGATATGAACAAAAGGTGAACACAGGGGCTCAGTAAAGAGTGAATGGCTATGATACCAATGCAGCATTTGACTGAGGATGGCATTGGGACCACCTATGTATTTGAGCTGAATGGGAATCAGGTGTAACTTTCCCACTGGACACGGTCTGTCAGAACACAGTAAGGTTTGGGGTCAGTCGCCAACAATCCTCTCAGTCCTGGGACATCTCTGCAGGAGATCCTCACGTTAGCGTCCTCAGCACAAACATCTTCAGTTGCTGCATCAATTTATTTTCCCATCATAAGATCGGAAGTGGGTATAATGACTGAAAATCACACAATGTTCAGAACGTTTTGTCCCCCATCAGCTCCTGAACCATTCTGCGTCCATGTGCAGCAAGACCCGGACAGCATTCCGGTTTGTGCTGTTAAAATGTCGGTAACATTTATGTAACAGCACGGCCAGACACTGTCCATTTTGTCCCATTAGTGGGCGGCACGGTGGCACAGTGGTTAGCACTGCTGCCTCACAGCGCCTGAGACCCGGGTTCAATTCCCGCCTCAGGCGACTGACTGTGTGGAGTTTGCACATTCTCCCCGTGTCTGCGTGGGTTTCCTCCGGGTGGTCCGGTTTCCTCCCACAGTCCAAAAGATGTGCAGGCCAGGTGAATTGGCCATGCTAAATTGCCCATTGTGTTAGGTAAGGGGTAGATGTAGATGTAGGGGTATGGGTGGGTTACGCTTCGGCGGGGCGGTGTGGACTTGTTGGGCCGAAGGGCCTGTTTCCACACTGTAAGTAATCTAATCTAATCTAATCTAATCTAATCTAATCTAATCTAATTTTCGCAGTTAAAAGAGGAGTTCATTCAGCATTTCAAGGTATGAGCTAGCATTCAGGAACAGGAAAAGTGACAGCACATTCAATACTCCTGCCTGTTACACAGGAAGAAGAGTGGTCTGTTCAGTGTATCGAGCTGTTAAACAGGAACAGGCAGATCCAAATCAGACCCTTAAACCTGTTCCATGAGACCAGGAGACTATTCATCCCCACGAGACAGTTATACAGGAACAAGAGGGGGTCATTGATATTCCAACACGACAAACTAATGAAACCAAAACTGCACTGATAGAGGAGTCCATGATGTTTGTAGAACGTGTGCTACTTTAACAAGGTTTGCTGGCAGTGAGGAGGGAAGCTAAATGATTTGTACCAAGTCTCAAGGAGGCAACTTCCATCTCTGAGAAGACACACCCATGTTCTCCATGGGGGTCAGAATCTGGTGGGAAAAGTTGACTGTTTTAGCATGAAGGTATTGTGGCTGCTGTAAGGATTGCAGATAACGAGACTTTCAGTGTAGGAACACACACCGAATGCACAGTATTACTGTGGGGAGGGTGTATTCAAAGACTGGTCCGTTGTCTCTCTCATGCGAAATGACCATTGGGTGTGGAGTGAAGGGAATATTCTCAGATGGTCTTACACGATTGACAGTCATGTAACCCAAGTAAAAAAGAATCCATGGAATTTTTCACCATATCAGTGTCTATTTAGAACATCGTGAGTGACTGTCCCTCCCCCCAAGGTTCAATGAAATCGCCTCTCATTCTCTCACAACGCCGGAGATTAATCATCATTCTCTCCTCATGGCACTACCATCCCAGGGATTAGTCTATTGAAACCCCATTGCACTCTCTCTGTGGCAAAGCGATCATTCCTTATAAAGGAGAGAAAGTCTGTCCACAATATCCCAAATGCTACCTCAACAACACTATCAGCAATGATCACAATAACTCTTTTTCCTCTTAGACATCTCCGTTTCTTTCCTGTTGCGTAAAAAGACTTTCCTTCTCTCTACACTGCTGGAAAGAGTTAACTCTTTTATAATGACGGTATTGTTGTTGCTGTCGTGATTATGGATAACATGATGTTCATTGCAGGATCACGCACCAATTGAACTGTACTAATGTTGGGACAGTTTATTGAAAAACCTGAACCCCTCTCTCTCTCCCCACTGACCCAACCCCCCCCCCCCCCCCGCCACCTCCCCTGTCTCTCCTCTCTTTCTCAGTCGAAATAGGGAGTGGGAGTGGTTATGTGGAAAGTTCTCAGAGGCTCTTAAACTATCGAGAATCATGTAATCTGAGTGTAAAAAAAAAGCCGTGGAACTTATCACCGTATCAGTGTCTGTTTAGAACATCATGAGTGATTGTCCATCCCCCCTAAGGTTCAATGCAATCACCTCTTATTCTCTCACTGAGCTTCACTCGCTGCTCATGGTGCCATCATCCCAGGGATTAGTCTGGTGAAACTTGAGAGAAAGTCTATCCACAGTACCCCAAATACTGCCTCAACAGCACTCTCCTGGATGATCACAAAGCACCTTTTCTCTCACTTAGACATCGCCATTTCTTTCCTGTGCCACAAAAAGCCATTCCTTCTCGATGAACTACGACTGACAAGGAATTTATAAGTCCCTTACATCTGTATGTCAGCATCAATAAAGCGAGCACCAGAGTTGCCTATAGAGCTCTGCATCACTCTCAGGGAGAATTTCAATGAGATTGAATACACCTAAAATAGGGTATGATCACGTACCTGAATGGAAATCAGGTGTAGCAATACAGAAAAAAGGCAGAGAAACAGAGCTATCTTTACTTCTGTTCTTCTCTCACAGGATATATGCAGCCCTGGTCAGGGCAGCATGTTATGCAGATCTTGAACTGAGTGGCTGGTTCAGCTGTTCCACAGTACCGTAAAGAGTAAATCGCATAGCTGTGGGTTTGTAGTGTTACAACACAGGATAAATCTTCCTGCTTAATTAAAATCAGCAACAGAGAAAAGATTTATCCCTTGCAGTAATCTGTTATAATTCTCGAGTTCAAATCTATTTAAAGTTAAAATTAATAACTTTATTTCTTAAAGTATAACAGAGAATAATAAACGAATAACTATTTACAACTTCTTCCTCTAACCTGTCTTTTACATTCCCCCTCCACAATACTGATCCAATAAGACTCCTAATTAAGATTTACAAAACAAAACTTCTTATCTCAAAATCAGGAAGCTTTCGGTTCTTCTCCATATTCCTGTCTTCTTTTCTTCTTGGGGATTCTGCTTCACGAGTTACTAATCAGTAAAGGTACAAATAGAAGAGCTATTTTTCAGGCAGTCTTTGCATGCTGGTAGCTTGGTAGTTCTCCTCTCAACTGTTCAATTTTCCATGGTCTTGTACTGCTAAACTATTACGGATTGTATCATTGGCTTTTAAGCTTGTCAATATAATAAATTCATACTTGGTTGAAGGTGGGTATTTTGGGGTATAAGTTAAAATGTTTTGCTGAATTTGTTTTTGTTTCGAGACAATGAGCTAATCGGGTTGTTCGACCAAATGTTACATTATATCTATTTTTCAGAACACTTGGTGCTGTCAGATAGTTATTGCTGGCTTTTAATTCTCTCAATGGTACATTACGTCCATGTGTTCATCACAGAAGTCACACCGAAACCTGACGAAGGAAGCATGACACATTGACTTCCCGAAAGCTCTTGAGGCAAGCAGATTGGTTTTTTTATAACAAATGATAATGGTTGCTTTTAAACACCCCAATTTCCTTCATGAGATATCAACAGACCATTATTCTGTGGCTCTAAATTATCATTCAATGGCTTGACCACCATAAACTGTCTTCCCATACGTGCAGATAACAAGTTAAACATCTTTAAGAGCAATTATTTAGTGATGGACATGTGGTTAGAAGGAACGTGAAACTATTCCATTCGGATTGAACAAAGGCACAAATGATTTATTCAGAAGTTGCACTGAGACTGAGGACGAGACTGGGATATCATGATGGTGGAATTGGACAGGATTGGTGAGCGGGGAGGACATGGAGATGTAAATCTGTGATGGACAAAATGGATTATGGAGTTTGAGAACAGTCTGGTTCCTTCTTGCATATCAGTGACTAATTTATAAATAGTAGTTTGATAGTTATAATATATAAGGAAAGGACTTTTTGTTTGCAACTGAAGGCATTGACTTGCACTTTCCAAAATCTATATATAATGAGCAGAAATTCAGGTCAACCCGGTTTAGTAGACAAATACAATGACTTGAAAGCTGAAAAATGCGTTGCTGGAGAAGCGCAGCAGGTCAGGCAGCATCCAAGGAGCATGAGAATCGACTTTTCAGGCATAAGCCCTTCTTCAGGAACTTATGCCCGAAACGTCGATTGTCCTGCTCCTTGGATGCTGCCCGACCTGCTGCGCTTTTCCAGCAACACATTTTTCAGCTCTGATCTCCAGCATCTGCAATCCTCACTTTCAAATATTAAATATAATGACTTACCAGGAACACCAACTATAGCGAGGACGGGATAGTAACCACCTTGAATAATCCAAAGGATATCCTGGATCCGCCATGCTAATGATATCCAAGGCCAAGAAAGCTCGTAAAGACCCGAGGATAAGCTACTGTCCATTGTTGGAACATTCCAGTTTAATGTTTCAGATTCTGATCTCTCCCCCCCATCTCTCACTCTTTCGATCTGCTGATCCCTGTTCGTGCTGTCAGTGATGCTCCTCCTCATACTATGGGATAGCACATTGAACAGAGCCCATTTATCTTTCAACAATGAAAACTCTCCATTGTGATAATTAGGATCCACGGAGATTGACATTAATGACAGTCACTGAACAAATAGCTTCAGTTAACCCCTTTGAATTCAATATTGATTTTATTAAAATTCAAAAAAACGTTTAGAGCTACACATTTGGCATGGGATATGTGTGGGGGGGGGGGTGAACAGAGGGAAGAAATATTTGAGATGGCAGATTGATTGTATGTAATCATTCAATCTGCCTTAGATATGCGAGTAATGTCAAAGGATTGTCAGAACTTAAAAAAAGTTTCTCCTTTTATAAATCGAAACATATAGTCTGTAACTACTGATCAGTGATTATAATGTCAGTAAAATATGGAGAGAACTTTTCTAGTCCATATTCTGACAGGAAAATGTGCATATAATAACATGAGGATAACAGACAAATGGCATGGATATGTTAACAGAGAATATGAGGTGACGCACAATTCAGATAGTTATTTGAGGATCAGAGAGGGCAAGTGAGGGTCATGCTGTTCATGATATCGATGTCAATCAAATATGATGAAGTAAATTTCACTGTATTTCGATTGCAGTGTGATATTGGGGAAATGGCTCCTGAGACCAGAGGGAGGGAATATGATATTTCCCAGCCATCAGTATTGGAATTTTATTCTTCATAAATCATATGAAGATCAAATTCCGGGATACAACTCCAATGAAGAATGAGGACAGCTAATATTAACCATATAACCAGAAGACATTGGAGCAGAAATTTGGCCATTAGGCCCATTGAGCCTGCTCCGCCATTCAATGATGTCTGTTAAGCTTCTCAACCGTATTCTCCCGCTTTCTACCTGTAACCCTTGATCCCCCTAAAAATCAAGAACTTATCTGTCTCACTCTTAAATATACTCAGTGACCTGGCTTTGACAGCCTTCTGTGGCGGTGAATTCCATACATTCACCACTCTATGGCTGAAGAGGTTCTTCCGTATCTCTGTTCTGAAAGGTCTTCTCTTTACTCTTTCCCATCGGGGCCTAGTCTCTCCTACCATTGGAAATATCGTCCCAAAATCCACTCTGTCCAGGCCATTCAGTATCCTGTAAGGTTCGAGTCGACCTCCTAACATGTTCGGGATTCTATCATATATAGACCCAGAGCCCTCAGATGTTCTTCATATGTTAAGCTTTTCATTCCTGGGACCATTCTCGTGAATCTCCTTGGAAAATGTTACAGGGCCAGTACATCCTTCCTGAGATATGGGACCCAAAACTGTGCACAATAATCCAAATGTGGCCTGACCAAAGCCTTATACAGCCTCAGAAGTACGTCCCTGCTTTTATATTAAAGCCCTCTGGAAATAAATGCCATCATTGTATTTGCCTTCCTAACTATTGACAACCTGCAAGATTAACTTTCGAGACTACTGGACTGGAACTCCCTTGGCTTTTTGCACTTTTGACTTCTGAACCTGCTCGCTATTTAGAAAATATTCCATGCCAGTATTCTTCCTGGCAAAGTGCATGATGTCACACTTGCCCACGTTATACTCCATCTGCCACATCTATGCTCACTCCCCTAACCTGTACAACTCCTTCAGTGGGAGAAAGTGAAGACAGCAGATGCTGGAGATCAGAGTCAAAAAGTGTGATGCTAGAAAAGCACAGCCAGTCAGGCGGCATCCGAGGAGCCGGAGATTCGGTGTTTCAGGCATAAAGTCTTCATCAGGAATGAGGGGGTTGGGCAGAAGGGGGCTGAGTGATAAATGGGAGGACTGGGGCTGGGAGGAAGCTAGCTTGGACAGCGATAGCTAGATGAAGGTGAGTGGTGATAGTGAAAGGTCAGAGTGGAAGTTGGAGTGGATACATGGGAAGGAAGATGGACAGGTTGGACAGTTCAAGAGGGTGGTACTGAACTAGAGGGTTAGATCTGGGATAAGGTGGTGGGAGGGGAGATGAGTAAATGTGCGAAATTGCCTTTGATATCGTGTGATTGGAGGGTCCCTCGGTGGAAGATGGTGCATTCTTTCTCCAGATGACCGCTGGCTAGAAATTAGCCATGGAGGAGGCCAAAAACTTGCATGTCCTTGTTGTAGTAGGAGGGAGAGTTAAAGTATTCAAGGATAGGGAATTGGGGTTGTTGGGTGTGTGTGTCCGAGTGTGTTACCTGAACCGTTCTGCAAATTAATGCCCTGTCTCCCCAATGGGGAGGAGATCAGATGCAATGGACAGAGTAGATGTGGTGTTTGGATGCACAGGATGTTCTTTCCCTGATGTGGAAGGATCCTTTGAAGCCTTGGATGGAGGTGAGGAGGGAGTGTTGACATAGGTTTCATACCTCTTGCAGTGGCAAAGAAGGTGTCAGGAGTGGAAGGTGGCTGGGTGGTGTTGCGGGGGGGGGGGGCGTGAACCTCACGAGGGAGTTGTGAAGGGAATGGTCTCTTCTGATATGGGTGGGGAAGGAATTATACCTCTAGTGGTGGGGTCTGACTGTTGGTGGCGGAAATGGCGGAGGATGATGCTTTGTATCCTGTGGTTGGTGGGATGGAAGGCGAACACCAGATAGGTTCTCTCCTTGTTGCAGTTGGAAGGTTGTAGATCAAGGGCGGAGGTGCGGGAAGTTGAGGAGATGTGCGAGAGAACCCTCCTGCAGCCGAACCACCTCTTCAATGTCCCTCTATCTATCTTTGCACTGTTTGAAAACTTAGCTAGAATCCCCTCAGTTCTTTCATGCAAATTATTAATGCATAAAGGGAAAGGTTGTGGTCCCAACATTGAGTCTTATGGAACACCACTTGTCCCTGGCTGCCATCCTGAGAAGGACTCTTTAATCCCAATTCTCTGCTTTCTGTCTGACAGCCAAGCTATTATCCATGTTCGTACATTGCTTCTAACACCATGGGCCCTTATCTTTCTCAATAGCCTCCTGTGTGGCACCTTGTCAAAGGATTCTTGCAGAGCAAGCGGATAACATCTATTGTTCTTCTTGGTCTAATCTGCTTGTTACTCCCTAAATGAATTCTAACAGGTTTGTCAAGCCTTACCTCCTCTTGATGAAACCATGTTGACTCTGTTCTATTTTTCCAAAGACCTCCAAGTATTCAGAAATCCCATCCTTCACGATGGATTCCAGGTTGTTACCCATTACTAAGGTAAGGCTAATCAGTCTGTAATTTTCCATTTTCTGTTTAACTCCTTTATTAAACGGGGTGTGACATTAGCAATTTCCAGCCTCTTGGCCCTTTCCTGATTTTAGTCATTCCTGAAAGATTACTACTTATACTTGCACTACCACTTCAGCTATCTCCCCTACAAGACTGGGGTGTAGTCCATCTGGTCCAGGTGATTTATCCACATTCAGGCCATTCAGTTTTCTAACATGTTATTCTTGATGATGGCCACCATACTCAGCTCTGCCCTCTCACTCTCTTTAACTTTTGTGAAATTATTCATGTCTTCCACCATGAAGGCTGATGCCAAGTTCCTCATTCATTTCTTTGTTTCCCACTACTGTCTCTCCAGCATCATTTTCCAGTGTCCAATATTACTTTTACCTCTCTTTTGCACTTTATATATCTAAGGAATCTCTTACAGTCTCCTCTATATTGCTGGTTCGCTTACCCCTATATTTAATCTTCACCCTGCTTATTTTTTTTGCCCTCTGTTGGTCTTTATAAGTTTTCCAATTCTCTAGTTTCCCACTGCCCTTCACCACATTGTATGCTTGCTCATTTGCTTGTATGCAATCCCTGACTTCCCTCGTCAGCCCTGATTGCCTTATCCTCCCTGTATCCTGCCTCTATTCCTCAGCATGAATCTCTGCAGTGTCTCCTGAATTAATCTTGGAATCACCTGCCATTGCTGTTCCACTGTCTTTCCTGCTATACCCCTCTCCACATATCAGAGATTGCTGCAAGTTCAGGTCCATCCTGTCCTTCTTGTTTAGGTCCTACCGACTCTGGAATCCCAATGATCCACATATCAGAAGTGCTGCCTCCCCTGCCAGCTGTTTGGCCATGTATTTAACTTTGCTACCTTCCTATTCCTAACCTCACTCGCACGTGACATATTCTATTGTCTCCAAAATTCAACTATCCTTTCAACAGAACTCTCGCAAGGCCTTTTATTTAAAGTGGATAGACTTGATAATAAAAACTTAAGTGTGACCTCATGAAAGTGGGGTCCACTGAATCAGTCCAATGCCCAGAGGATCTGATATCTATCCCCGCCACTAACCCTGTTTGACAAGGTATACATATGGATTAGTGGTGCTGGAAGAGCACCACTGAACTGCTGTACTCTTCCATCGCCACTAATCCAGAATCTGGTTTCCAGCATCTGCAGTCATTGTTTTTACCAAGGTATACATATGAACCATATATTTGCAGATGGACGAGGATAAACAGAAAACTAGAAAATGTCAGACCAGATGGATGTCATGCAGCTTTTTTACTCTGCTTTACTATTCAATTGGACTTTAGTTATTCTGTTCCTTTCAATGGCAGGATCTTTACCCAGCATCCCCAGCGGGTCAGAAAGTGCCCAGTGTCGTTGTGTGCACAGTCCTACGAAGGGAGTGTCCAGTGCCAGGCAATGAGGTGTGGGGAGTCCTGGGGTGGCACAAGAAAAGGCTGCATGTAGTGACGATGGATTGAGGGACTGAAAGGGATGGAATGGGTATCCAGGGACACTGCACACACGGAAGGGGACGGGCAAGATTCCTAAACAACCAGGGAACCCGCGATGCACGGCTGCTTTTACGAAAACCTGTCATGTTTGCTAGATTTCTCTGTCGAACCAAAGTAAAAATACTGTAGATGGTAGAAATCCGAAGCAAACACAGCGACATACTGTGGAGAGACGGAAGAGTTAATGTTCCCAATGCAGACGGGAAGAATTTACAAAGTCCACATACACAGGGTCCAGAGATTGGAATTGAACCCAAGTCCCTCGCACTTTGAAGCAGCAGTGTTGTGTCACCGTGCCGCCCAATGATGGATAATCGGAGTTAAAGACATAGCTACCGTTCTCTGTGATTGGGATTGAGAGTCCTGAATGATGTGTTGCCTACCTGGTACTTGGGTTTGGGATACATCATCTGGGCTGCAGAAGAACTCGGATTGGGCGGGGAATGATCCAGTGGTCAGTGTCTATGTAGGTACCAATGGCTGGACAAATGATAGTGAAAAGAGTGACAGGTAATACAGGACTAAACGATCATATCGAAATGCTTGCAGCATAAGGAATAATGTAAATACGCTTGTGACTCTTGCACAAATTGGCAGGTACGACATGGGCATTACAGTGATCTCACTGCAAGAGGATCAGGATTAGGAGCTGAATATTCAAGGATATTCATCCTGTCGAAAAGATAGGCAGGTGGGCAGAGTGATAGAGTTGTTTCAATATTAAGAATGGAATTGAATCATTAATAATAATAAGAAACGAAGTAAGGTCAGATCGTGTAGAATCTGTGTCGGTAGAATTGAGGAATCAAAAATGTGAAAAAAGTGCAGTTAGAGTTATGTACAGGGAGCTAGGGTGCAAGATACACCAGGAGCTAGAAAGTTCTGTAGGAAAGACAAAGTTACAGTGATCCTGTGGGATTTCATTATGCAGATGAACTGGGAATTCAGTTTGGTAGTGGTTCGCAAGGAAAATAATTTGTGGAATGTCTATGAGATGGCTTTTTGGAGCAGCTTGTACAGGCGAAATAGATGAAGGAGCTTAAGGTGAAGGAATTCTTAGCAGGCAGTGATCATAATATGATTGAACTTATACTGCAGTTTCAGATGGAGAAGGTAGAATCAGGAGTAACAGTAGCTGAATAAATGCAATTACAGTGACATGAGGGAGGAGCTGGGTCGAATTGACTGGGAGACGGGCCCAGCAGGAAAGACAGTACAACTGCAATGGCAGGAGATTTTTGTAGTAATTCAGGGCACAGCAGAGATTTACCCTGAGGAAAAAAGAGGCTTATATAGGGAGGATGGGGCAACCATATCTGACGAGGGAACTCAGGTATAGCATAAATGCAAAACAGAAAGGATATAATGTGGCAAAGTGCCGTGGGAAACCTGAGGATTGGGAAGCTTACAAAGACAAAACACAGGGGAAATAAAATAAAATAAGGAGGGAGATTATTAAATATGGGGATAAGCGAGCCAGTAAGATAAAGGAAGACTGTAACGATTTGTTTCGATATATAAAGTTCAAAAGAGCGGCAAAAGTGAACATTGGATTGCTGGAAAATGATGCAGGAGAGATAGTAGTAGGGAATGAGAAATGGCCAAGGAACTGAATAATTACTTTGCATCAGCCTTGACTGTGGAAGGCACGAGTAATACATTAAACATTCAAGAAATGGAGGGGCCAGAGCTGAGTATGATGGCCACTACCATGGAGAACATGCTAGAAAAAAATGTAATGGTTCGAAGGTGGTTAAATAACCTTGACCAGATGGACTACATCCCAGTGTTATAAGGGAGATAGCTGAAGAGGGAGTGGAGGCGATCGTGGTGATCTTTCAGGAATCACTAGAGTAAGGAACGATCCTGTGCACTGGAAACCCACTAGCGTGACACCCCATTTTAAAAAGAGAATAAAGAAAAAGACAACAAAAATCCACCATGAATAGTTTAACCTCGGTCGTGGGTAAGATCCCGGAATTCATTGTGAAGGATAAGATTTCTGAATACTTGAAAGTGATTGTTAAAATAGGGCAATTTCAGCATGATTTCGTCAAGGGAGGTTCATGCCTGACAAATCTATTGGAATGCTTTGAAGACGAATGAGCAGGCTCAACCAAGCACAGCCAATGGATGTTATCCACCTGGTCTTGAAGAAGGCCTTTGACAAGGTGTCACACAGGAGATTACTGAGTATGATAAGGGTCCGTGGTTTGAGAGGAAGGTAGTGGCATGGATAGAAGCTTGTCTGTCTAGCAGAAAGCAGAGATCGGGGATAATAGAGTACTTCTCAGGATGGCAGCCGGTGACAAGTGGTGATTCACAATGCTCAATGTTGGAATCATATCTTTTACTTGTTACATTAACAATCTAGATGAGGGAATTGAGTGCACTCTGGCTAGGTTTGCAGATGATACAAAGATAGGCAGATGGCCAGGTCGTATTGAGTAGGCAGAGAGGCTGAACAAGGATTAGGACAGGTAAAGAGATCGGCAGATGCATTCCAACGTTGGAAAGTCTGAGGTCATCACATTGCAACGAAGAATAGAGGTATGGTTTATTTTCTAAATGGCGAGGAAATTCAGAAATATGAAGTGCAAAGTGACTGGGGAGTTCTAGTGCAGTGTTGTCTCAAGGTAAACTTGCAGGTTGAGGCAGTAGTTAGTAGGACAATTGCAATTAGGATTGGGAGCATTTACTACGAGAAGAATTGAATATAAGAACAGTATGTATATGGCTCTTATCAGACCACATTTGGAGTATTGTGTTCACTTTTGAGCTCCATATGTCTGGAAGGATGTACTGGTCCTGGAGTGTATTCAGAAGACTTTCACAAGAATGGTCATAGGAATGAAAAGCTTATTGTATTGAGAAATGTTTGAGGACTCTGTGTCTATAGTCGATAAAGTTTAAAAGGATGAGAGGGAATAAAATTGAAATATACAGAATACTGAATGACCTGGAGAGAGAGGATGTTGATAAGATGTTTCCATTGGACTAGGATCCGAGGGCACAAAGGAACACGTTTTAGAACAGTGATATGGAGAAAGTTATTTAACCATAAAATGGTGCATCTTTGGCATTTATTGCCACAGAAGGCCGTGAGGTCATGTCATTGAGTATATTTGAGACGGAGGTAGATAGATTTTGATTATCCAGGCGATCAAGGGTTACGGGGAATGGGTTTGAGAAACCTATCAGCGATGAACGAATGACGGAGCAGACTCGATGGGCTAAGTGTCCTAATTTATGCTCCAATGTCTTATCTTAAGGAAGTACCTTGCAACTCTGAGAAGATAGATTCATGTTCTTCATGAATGTCAGAAGCTGTTGGGAATAGTTAACTGTTTTAGAATGAAGGAACTGTGGCTGCTGTCTTGTTGGTGGATAATATGACATTCAATGCAGGATCACACACCAACTGCATTGTATTAATGTGCTGAGAATGTGTTCAAAACCTGGACCTCTCCGTCTCTCTCAATAGGGGGTAGGGGTTGGGGTGGGTGGGCGTAACATCCTCCCAGGAATTTCAACTATCCTGAATCATGCATCCTGAGTGAAACAGCAGTCATGAATTTATCACCTTCTCATTGTCTGTTTCGAATATAAGGAGTGATTGTCCATCCCTCACAGGGTTCAGTGTATTCACCTCTTGTTCCCTCACAGCGCTACAGATCAACCTTCACTCACTCCTCTTGGTGCCATCATCCCAGGGATTAATCTGGTGGAACTCCTCTTCACTCTCTCTGTGGTATGGAGATCACTCCATAAAAAGGAAAGAAAATCTGTCCACAATGCCCCAATTACTGCCTCAACAACACTCTCAGGTTTGATCACAATAATTCCTATCCCTCACTTTGCTGGTTACATTTCTTTCGTGTGACACAGGAAACCATTTACGATGCACTGCCACTGATGGGTAATTTAAAACAGCCTCACATCTGTAGGTCAGCATCAATACAGCCAGCACCAGAGGTGCCCATGGAGATGGACATCGCTCTTCGGAGCGACTCAATCACAAAGAATACATCTAAAACAGTGAATGGCTACCTACCTGAATGGAAATGAGCCGTTAGAATATGGGATGCAGGCAAAGGAAGGGAGCTACCTTTCCTTTTGTTCTGCCCTCACGGGATGTGTGCAGCCCTGGTCAGGCCAGCGTGTTATGCCGATCTTGAACTGAGTGGCTGTTTCAGCTGTTCCACAGGACAATAAATAATAAAACAAATTGCCTTGGGTTTGCAGTTAAATAGAGATTGACCAGGGAAGGATGACCCACTGCCTTCTCTCATGGGCATAAGGCAAGCCAATATCAACAGAGTATCATTCTGTGGTTCTAGAATATGAGCCAATGACGTGACCCACCGTACACTGTCTGCCCATCTTTCAGATTTTGTGGAGAGATCAAGTTAAACATCTCAAGTGCAATTATTTTGCAATGGACACGTGGTAAGAAGGGAGTTGAACAGATGTATCTGGAATTAACAAAGGCACAAACGATGGTTTATTCAGGAGTTGAACTGAGGCTGAGGAGGAGAATGGGACGCCTCAATGATGGTACTGGACAGGATTGGTATGTAGGGAGGATATGGAGATGTACACTTTGCAGGTGAAAATGAATCAAAGAGGTTGAGAACAGTGTATTGATGAGTAATTTTTAAATAATAATTTGCTCGTTATAATTTCAAAGGAATGGTATATTTGATTGAAACTGAAAACGTTGGCTTACACCTTTCCAAAATCTACATATCAGGACCATCGATTCAGTTCAAACCATTTCACTAGACAGACAGAGTAACTTACCAGGAACACCAAATATAGCAAGGATAGGATAGTATCCACCTTGAATAACCATCAGTACATCTTCAATCCGTGACGCTAATGATATCCAAGGCTGGGAAAGCCAGTAAAGACCAGAGGATAAACTCCTATCCATTGTTGGAACATTCCAGTCTAATATTCTCAGATTCTGATCCATTGTTGGAACATTCCAGTCTAGTGTTCCCTGATTCCCATCTCTCTTGCCCTTCTCTCTGATGCTGCAAATCCCTGTTACTGCTGTTGGACATGCTCCCGCATTCCCTTATTAAAAGAAGAGAGAACCTCGCTAGAGGCGCATAGGATCCATGGAGACTGACATATTTACAATAGCTGAGCAAATAGCTCCAGTTAACCCCTTTGTTTCAATGCTAATTTATTAAAATTCAAAATACCTTTGAACATTTATGCATTCTCGATGTGATATGTGAGTGAGACAGAGGAAGCAATGTTGAAGATGGCAGATTGATTGTGTGTATTCATTAGTCTGCCTTGGATATGGAAGTAATTCCAGAGGTTTAACAGAACATTCTGTACTTGAATACAGAAATAAATCCCGTAAATACTGATCAGTCATTGCAAAATCAGTAAAACATTGAGAGAACATCTATCATCCATGATCTGATAGCAAAATGTGCCAAAGAAAACGAGGGTTACAACAAACAAATTGTGTCAATATGTCAACAGAGAATTGCACATGGCAAACACAGTGCAGATTGCTATCCCAGGATCAGAGAGGGCAGGTTTGTGTCACGCTGTTGATGTTATCGACGTTAAGGAACTGTAATGAAGTGGAATTGTAATGGACTTCAATTACATTGTGATTATGATATTGAGGAAAAGACAGCAGACTGAGAAGTCTGGGGGACATGGCTGTTTAGACTGTCTGGAGGGACAGTGATGTTCCCCACTTACCAGAATTGTAACATTACTCTTTATAACTCATATGAAGAACAGATTCAAGAATACATCTACAATGAGGAATCAGCAGAGACAATATTAATGAACTGCGTTTATACAATATAAAATAAAGGAACAAAATGATTTTCTGGAATTCCAATATATGCAAAGTACAAAGAGATAAGGTTGTTAAATTACACTCCTGATATTGAGCTCTGTAAATTGAAATGTGAATTACATAACTAGAGAAGTGGTGTGCAAACTTTATCAACCATTATTTGACCCACAGCTGTGATCGTGACTTCCCCTCTGTCAGTGAGTCCCCTCACTGAGATTCTCTGGACTAGTCTCTCATACAGTATCGGGGGAAGGGGTGGGGGGGTCGTGGAGGCGGGGTGTTGATTATTATTTCCTGCTGCTCTTGGCACAGTCTATTTCCAAATTCTGCTTTCTCCATGGAACCAATCTATTGGTCTAATGGATTCTATTTGGCTGTCAGTAACCCAGCTCTGTGATATTATTGGAAATAAATAATCTGGGATGACAGCCAGTATCAGCACAGTGCTAATAGTGTATGGAGCCCAGACAAAGGGCTTGCCGAACGGAGGAATTTCTAAATAAAGCTTCTAACTTCTGTCTGTGGTCTTCTGATCGAACTAACTTCACTCTCATCTAACACCTCTTCCTCTTGCACTCAGTCTGTTGCTCCACTTTCGAGCCTCTCTCAGTTTATCTCACTTCACTTGCTTTCTCTCAGTTTATTTCTATGTCACACAATCTATCTTCACACACTATCTCGATCTCCAATTGTGCAGTTGGAGAGCTTGCGACTCCACGATGGGCTGAATGGCCTCCATCCATACCAAAATAATTCTGAGGTTCTCTGACCCACAATAAAAACCTCGTGGGCAGACCTGCTGGTCCGTTGACAGGTACAGTGCACAATCACCCATTATCTTTTCCTGCTCTTCTCTGATGTACAGCTGCCTTGAAATGTCTGTTCAAACAAAGCAGACTGAGTGACATTCGAGCAATCAAGAAGGCTGTATATTTCAACCAGGATTTAATTAAGGATGAGATTCCAGAATAACATAAGCAATGATTGAAAAACAGGGCAACAAAAGAAATCGCAGCAGAGTTCAACATGTGGTTCCAAGTAGGCCGCATGGTATTACCAATAGATTATCAATCCAGAAAAATCAGCTCCTGTTCTGTGCACCCAGGTTGAATCCCGCCACTGCAGATGGTGGAAATTCAATTCAATAATGTCAAAATATCCCTGGAATTAAGAATCGACTGATGAGAATTGAATCATTGCCGATTGTCAGAAAAATCCACCTGGTTCACCAATATCCTGCAATGAAGGAATCTTCCATCCTCACCTGGTCTGGTTGACATGTAACTCCAGACCCAAAGCAATGTCATTGACTCCTAATCTTCATTAGCAGAGGGATTGAATTCAAGAGTCGTGAAGTGATTCATTAGCAGAGAGAGGGATTGAATTCAAGAGTCGTGAAGTGATGTTGCAGCTGTACAGGACTTTGGTTAGGCCACAGTTGGAGTACTGTGTGCAGTTCTGGTCGCCTCACTTTAGGAAAGATGTGGAAGCTTTGGAGAGGGTGCAGAGAAGATTTACCAGGATATTGCCTGGAATGGAGAATAGGTTGTACAAGGATAGATTGAGAGTTCTCGGCCTTTTCTCGTTGGAACGGCGAAGGATGAGGGGTGACTTGATAGAGGTTTATAAGATGATCAGAGGAATAGATAGAGTAGATAGTCAGAAACTTTTTCCCCGGGTACAACAGAATGTTACAAGGGGACATAAATTTAAGGTGAAGGGTGGAAGGTATAGGGGAGATGTCAGGGGTGGTTTCTTTACCCAGAGAGTGGTGGGGGAATGGAATGCGCTGCCCGTGGGAGTGGTAGAGTCAGAATCATTGGCGACCTTTAAGCGCCATTTGGATAGGTACATGGATGGGTGCTTAATCTAGGTTAGAAGTTCGGCACAACATCGTGGGCCGAAGGGCCTGTTCTGTGCTGTATTGTTCTATGTTCTATGTTCTATGTTCTATGTTCTAATCGCCCTCTGAAATGGTCTAGTGAGTTATTCAGTTGTACCAATCGCTACAACGTTTCAAACAAATGAAACCGGATGGACCACTTGTCACCAAAATGGGCATCAGAAAAGTCAGCATTAGAAACATCACTGTAGAACCTGCAAAGTCTTCCTTACTAACATCCGAAGTCTGGTGCCAACATTGCAACAACTGCCTTACAGACTAGTTAAGCAACAGCCTGACATCATCATACTCACGGAATCATACTTTACAGAAATAACAGAAATTAAACATGGACAAAGGAGTCTCTTACTGATTACCACGTAACGTCGTTGCTCAGCTGAATCAGTCCTCCTTCATGTTAAACAACACTTGGAGAAAGCATTGACTGTGGCAACGGCGCAAAGTGTATTCTGGCTGGAGGATTTCAAAGTCGATTGTCAAGAGTGGTTTTGGCGGCAGTACTACTGATCATGCTGGTCGGCTCCTGAGGACATAGCTACTAGTTTGGATCTGCAGAAGGTGGTGAGGGAATGAATGAGAAGGTAAAAAGCATACCTGACCTCATCCTTACCATTCTACCAACTGCAGATGTATATGTCCATGACAGTATCGGTTAATGTGACCACCACACTGTCCTTGTGGAGACAAAGTCTATTGTCTCCATAACCTCTATTGTGTTGTGTGGCACTATCACCATGCTAAATGGCACAGACTTTTAGCAGATCTACCAACTCAAGACTGAGTGTCCATAAGACACTGCGGACCATCAATAGCTGCAGAACTATTCTCCAGCACAATCTGTAACGTCATGACCCAGCGTGCCCCACCCCCCAACTCAACCAGAAGCATCAAATCAGAGAATTAACCGTGTTTCAATGGAGAGTGCAGGAGGGCATGCCAGGAGAAGAACCAGGAATATATAACGATAAAATGATAATCTGCTGAAGCTTCCAAACAGAAATACTTGCGTGCCAGATAGCATAAACAGCAAAGGACAAACAGACCTTAGCAATCCCAGAACCAATGCATCAGATTTAAGCTCTGCAGACCTGCTAATCCGATCGTGAATGATGGTGGACCATTAAGCAACTCACTGGAGTAGGAGTCTCTACAAATATCCCCATCCTCAATGATGGAAGAGCCCGAGAACATCAGTGCAAAATATAAGGCTGAAGCTTTCACAGCAATCTTCAGTCAGAGGTTTTGAGTGAATGATCAATTTCAGACACCTCCCGTGTGGTCCCCATCATTACAGGTAGCAGTCTTCAGCAAATTAGATTAACTGATATCCAGAAATGGTTGAAGGTACTGGATATTGCAAAGGCTATGGGCCTTGAAAACATGCTGGCAATAGTTCTGAAGGCTTGTGCTCCAGAATTTACTGCTCCCCTAGCCAAGCTGTTCCAGTATGTTTACAAAATGACAATGGGGAAAAACTGCTCAGATATGTTCTGTACGTAAAACGCAGGACAAATTCAACCCGTCCAAATACCGCCTTATCCGTCTACTTTCCATCATCAGTAAAATGATGGAAGGTGTCATCAACAGTGCTATCAAGCCGCACCTGCTCAAAAATAACCTGCTCAGAGACGCCCAGTTTGGGTTTTGCCAGGGTCACTCAGTTCCTGAACTCGTCACAGTCTTAGTTCAAACAAAGAAAATGGAACTGAATTCCAGCCCTTGACATCAAGGCTGAATTCTGCCAAATGTGACATCAAGGAGCCCAAGCAAAGATGGTATCCCGGGCCAGCACTCCATTATTGGAGTCATACCTGACAGATAAGAAGATGGTCATTGTTGTTGGAGGTCAGTCATCTCAGCCCCAGAACATCTCTGCAGTAGTCCATTCGAATAATGTCCTAGGTCCAAACATCTTCAGCTGCTTCAACAATGACCTTCCTTCCATTATAAGGTCAGACGTGGGGATATTCGATGATGACTACACAATGTTCAGCACCATTCACAAATGGTCAGATGCGGAAGCAGTCCATGCCCAAAGCAATATGATCTGGACAATATCTAGGCTTGGGCTGGTAAGTTGGAAGTAACATTTGCGACACAAAAATTCAGACAATGACACTGAACTGGACTCGACACATGAATATAACAGCAGATCAGAGGCTAGGAATACTGCAGGAGAAACTCATCTCCTGACTACCCAAAGCCTGCCCATCAACTACAAGGCACAAGTCAGGAATGAGATGGAATATTCTCACTTACCTGAATGAGTGCAGCCCGAACAACACGAAAGAAGCTTGACACCATCCAGGACAAAACAGCCCATTTGATTTGCACTACATCCGCAAGCATTCACTCCATTCACCATGGTCGCACAGAAGCAGCAGTGTGTACTATCTACAAGACACAATGGAGAAATTCCTCAAAGATACTCAGACAGCTCCTTCCAATCTCACGAACACTTCCATCTGGAATTACAAGGGCAGTAAACTTTTGGGGACACCACCACCTTCAAATTCTTCTCCAAATCAGTTAACATCCTGATTTGGAAATATATCGCCGTTCCTTCATTGTTGCTGGGTCAAAACCCTGGCATTCCCTCCTTAATCACTAGTGGGTAAACACGCAGCAGGTGGATTGCAGCAGTTCGAGAAGGCAGTTCGGCACCACCTTCTCAATGGGGTAACTAGGGGCGGGCAAGAATTGCTGGGCCCTTCCAGCGATGCCCACATCCAAAAAAGATTTTTTCCAAAAGTTCCAAGTTGAACATCTCGATGGGATAGGTTATCTGGTTTGAACACGAACAGGAAATCAGTGTTTCTAATATTGAACATTTTAGACCTTTCTGTTATTAGAAGGGTGTTCAGTATTCAATGACTTATTATTGCTGAGTGCTCTGATAAATTGCACCGTTTTGTTAAATTTAACAATACTGGCAAAGCAGGATCGATTCTTCAAAACTACCAGACTGAAAATGACAATCTTCATAGAGACAATGTGCTCCCGCCAGATGAGACTCACAGATAGGAGCTCATATTCAAAATATTAATGGACTACTGGCCGACACTGAATCCTCCCACCGTCCGTATCACAGGTGTAAACATTGACCAGAACGTGAAGGCAAAACAACATACAAATACCATGATTACAAGAGCAGGTCAGAGACTTACAATTCTGCACTGAATATTAGACCATATGATCATAAGGGCATGAGATATATCAATATATTTCGGCCTTTCAGCCTATCGCTTCACTCTGAAACTGTGCTATTTTGTCATAGTCTCTATGACTAGTGGCAATGTCTTCTAAATGGGGATAAATATTCTTCAGGACTAGGGTGGGGTAAGGGAGCTACAGATAAAGAGACAGGACGAGGGAGAAGGAGGCAGGGTGGTGAGGTGGGGATAGATGAAGACAGGTAAAGGGGTGCCACTGGGTTGGACGATGGGAGAACTGAATCCAGTTGAATCTGAAAGAAGGGTAGTTAGAATGGAAGGAAGGAGAAGGAAGTGGAAATGGAGTTGGGGGATTGGAAGGCAGGTTATTTGAAATTGGAGAACTCAATATTGTCTGACTTGCTGTGTTCTTCCATGCCCCTGCTTTCCTGCTATTACACAGGAAGATAATGAGCTCTGGCCGTACATCAGCTGGTAAGCAGGAACCAAGGGTCGCCCAATAATATCCGTGAACCTTTTTTCCCTCCGACCAGAAGGAGGAGTTTCAGCCCCTTGAAACACTAACGCATAAAGGGAAGAAACTATTCAGCCCCTCCAGACTGTAACACAAAGTACGATGTCATTGATGCTCCAAAATTGCAAAACCAATGAAGCAGAGACTGCACAGAGAGACTGGCCCCTGTTGTTCCACCTGGCTCCATTGCTAATGGTGCACATGCGTTATATTAACGACACCATGGTTTGCTAACAGTGAGGAGGGACTGTGGACAGTTTGTGCCAGTTTGTGGGCGGCACGGTGGCACAGTGGTTAGCACAGTGGTTAGCACTGCTGCCTCACAGCGCCAGAGACCCGGGTTCAGTTCCCGCCTCAGGCGACTGAGTGTGTGGAGATTGCACGTTCTCCCCGTGTCTGCGTGGGTTTCCTCCGGGTGCTCCGGTTTCCTCCCACAGTCCAAAGATGTGCAGGTGAATTGGCCATGCTAAATTGACCGTAGTGTTAGGTAAGGGGTAAATGTAGGGGTATGGGTGGGTTGCGCTTTGGCGGGGCGGTGTGGACTTGTTGGGCTGAAGGGCCTGTTTCCACACTGTAAGTAATCTATCTATCTATCTCACGGAGGCATCTCTCAGAAGGCAGGCTAGTGTCCTGTATGGAGGTCAGAAGTTGCTGGGAATGGCGAACTCTATCAGAGTGTGGCTGCTGACAGGTTTGTGAAAACATAACGTTCAGTGCAGAATCACACACCAACTGCTCATTGAGACATTGACAGTTCATTCAGAGCCTGGAGCTCTCGCTTAACCAACATAAGGCCCCACTCAGGTAAGTATAATATCATAGAATTGGAGAGTCTGACAGAACGGAGACAGGCCGTCCAGCCCAAACTGGTCCATGCTGACCCAAATCTTCATCCATGCTAACCCCATTTCTCTACTCTTTTCCCACATTCTTCTAATCGTTTTCTCCCTATATAGGCGGCATCTGTGGGCTGCACTGTGGCACACTGGTTAGCACTGCTGCCTCATAGCGCATGAGGCCCGGGTTCAGTTCCCGCCTCCAGCAACTCTGTGTTTGGAGTTTGCACATCCTCTCCGTTACTGCGTGAGTTTCCTCCAGGTGCTCCGGTTTCCTCCCACAATCCAAAAACGTGCAGGTTAGGTGAATTGGTCCTACTAAGTTGCCCGAGGTGCTAGGTAAAGGGGAAAATGTAGTAGGATGGGTCTGAGTGGGTTGTGGGTCGGTGTGGACTTGTTGGGCCGAAGGGCCTGTTTCAACACTGTAAGTAATCTAATCTAAGTAAAATATTTGCCTATGGGAAAATACATACTTTATTTAGCACTACCAATGTTTTGTTTTGAAAATAATGAGTGTTGGTCTATTACCCTCAAGTTTCAATGCAATCATTTTATATTTCTTTTGTAGTGCTGTCTTCTCATGATACCATCACCACACGGATTAATCTGGTGAAACTCCTTTACACTTGCTCTCTGTGGCAGGGTGATCATTCCTTATAAAGGAGAGATAATCTGTACACAGTGCCCCAAGTACCTTCTCAACAACACTCAAGCACGGCAGGAAAGTATTTCACTCCAATTCTTGAATCGTTTTGCAATGAAGGACAGTATACAATTTACTGTGTTGATTTCTTGCTGCCTGGTATGAACTCTGTTTGTGACTCTTGCCCAAGGAACACAGCTCATTTTCGCCAACGGCCTTTCTGATTCTTTAACATTCTAATTAGTTCAAAATGAAGAAGGATGGTGTGTTTTACCAAATCATTCTTTTGCCTTGCGAACAGCTGTGTTTCAAGTACAGCCACACAAACAGCAACACCACGATTGACATTTGAGATGGTCAGAGATGCCAGGAAGGCGATGTCCTAGCAGTAATATCTCCAGTTTGTTAATCCAGGGACCCGGGTGCTGACCCCATCCTGGATTCGAATCCCACCATGATAAATGGTGGCATTTGAATTCAATAAAATCAAATAAAGCTATGAAACTATTGCCGATGATCAGAAAATCCGACCTGACACTCTAATGTTCTTCAGGGAATGAAATTTACCACATTTAGCTGGTCGGACTGACATGTGAATGCCGCAATGCATTTGACTCTGAATTGCCCTTTGAAATAGCCAAACCAGCTGCTCAGTTATATTACTCACTACAAACATCAAAGAAATGAAACCGGACGGAACTAAGCACTGACTACTCACAGCCCACAGACAGCAGTGGGTCAGGAAGGCAGCTCACCAACACTTCTCAAGGACAATGAGGAAAGGGAATTAAATACTGGCCCAGCATCCCACTAATGAATAAAGGAGGATGATCACACTCAGGGAAGAAGACAGGGAAGGGACATAACTCACTTTAAACAGGAACCTTGATTTATACCCTACATGGGCATGATTTTCAGTAATATGGGAACGGGAGAAAAAAATAAATAAGATTAACCTCGTTTTTTAAATTTCCATTCCAGCTGATCATCTTCAATCCCTTTGTTTGCTTGTTTTCTTTTATCTCTCGTTTATCTGTCTATTCAACTCACTCCTTGCCCCCTTCGTCATAGACATGCTTGTCACCAACATCAATCACCATATTTTCAAGCTGTGTTCAGTTATGATGGTAGGTCAGCGAACTCGAAATGTCAATTCTTTTTTGTCCTCGACCCAAGGGTGCCAAATCTGACCAGTTGCTGCGGCAGCTTCTCGTTTTTTTTTGTTTCTGATCCCTGCATCATTCTTTGTTTTATTTAAACTTCAATATTGTTATGACATGGGATGTCTGCATCTTTGGTAATGGCAACATTTATTGACCTCACCAAATGCTCTTTACTGTGAAGTCATTCTTTGTCACAGTATAGAGCCAATCACATTGTTGTGGATCTGACATCAGTCTTAAGACAGTCCAGTAAAAATGCTAGATTTCTTTACCAAAGGGCATCAGTGCTATAGATAAACGTATTGACAAAATGCTGGTGCTGTTCGTGTAATATTCGTGAAATTATCGTTTATTTCCAATTTCTGTTGGACATATCTGAGGTAAGATTTAAAACAGCTTATTTTGTGCAGTAACCTGGGCCTCTGAATTACATATCCGCCGAGATCACTTCTCTGACACACTATCCATGTCATGAAATTACTTTAGAGACAAGAACAAGGTTGTGATGGACATATTTGTAACGGAAAGTGCGCTTGGAAGAGAACTGGAACCATAAAGTCTGAATTTTATCAAGGCATGGATAATGGTTTATTTAGTATCCGCACTGAGTCAAGGTGGGGACTGCTGATATTATGGAGCTGCCAGTGGGTAGGTTTAGTGATAGAGAGAATACCAAGAAATAAATCAATTCGGGTCCAAAAGGTACTTCCGGATTGTGAACAGTCTTGTTCTCAGATGTTTGTGAGGACGAGTTTGTTGGGCAGTTCAGAAGTTTGTAGTAATGAATGAAATTTGCATTTGAAACTGAAGACAATGGATTCTGTCTTTGCCAAATATAAATAACAGAAATAGCAATGAGGTTCACCATGGTTTATGGATTAACAAATGGATAGAGATGAAGAGACTTACCAGGAACACCTTCAATATCGAGCATGGGATAGTAGCCCGCATGAATAATCATCAGTGCACCCATATATCCGATGTGATAATGTGAACCCAGACCAGGAAAAATAGGCAAGACACCAGGATAAACTCCTGTCCATTGTTGAAGCATTCCAGTGTAAAGTTATTAAAATTTGATCCAATAATGGAACATTCCAGACTATTCTCAGATGTTTATCTCTCCTCTCACTGTCTCTGCATCTGCTGATTCCCGTTAGTGTGGAGGTGATGCATCTGCTGCTACAATGGCATAAAGCATTGCATGAAGCTCCTTACTATTCGAAGAGTGGTGCCACATCCAGTGCCAGAGTTAAAATAAATTGAAACTGGCCTCAATCACAGTCACTGAAAAAAACAGATCCAGTTAACTCCATTCAGTGTGGTACCTTCCGTTCACAATGCGAACTGGACTGGATTGAATGTTGGCATCACTGGGTGTTGGTCACATCTCCCACCTCCAATTGCTGTCGTGACGTTAGTGGTGAGGGACAATGAGGATATTTTCCGATCACAAGTTAGATGATTCTGATGTGTTGTCCGTTTGCAATTTTATAACCACCTAAACCTCCCATCGCCATCACCCCCAAAACAAACAACCTAGACGTAGTTACCATACTGATGTCTCCTTCACTAGAACAGGCACCAGCCAATAGATTTACAGAGGGCATATTTGACCTGACCATACAGAGGAAGTGTGAATCTGTCTGGACATTCCTCTCATTGCTCTAATAAGCCAATCTTGTATCTTCAATACACAATGCCCTTCAGCACTGTTTTATACAAAATCACAAACACTTTCATTTTTTGAATTCACTTCGAGCCAAATGTCGCAAATTGTCACAAATCTGGTCCCTTTACAGGGTTATGTTGTTCTTGATCTTTATTTTCATGGACGTTCTAAATGACCCAAGGTTTCAATATGTCTGATTTTTTAAAAGGTTTATTAGTGTCCTTTCATTTATACATAACAGATAATGCATCAGGCAGAATGCTTTCAATTCTTTAAAAAAAACTTGCATAATCAAAGGATGTGTCCAGCTCTGTAGCTGGGCAGTTCTGTTCAGTTTGGGGACTAGTTGAGTCAGGGTCACTGTTGAATTTGGATGCTCACCCTCTTCTTCTGCACTTCTGACCTCATAGCCTGCAACATTTTGTGTCAGATTTACTGTTTGTGCTAAGGGGTTTGTTCATTGCGATTATTGCAAGAATTTTATTGCAGTCGGGATAGCCTCTCCGTTGGATAGGATACGTTATTCAGCTATCTCCCTTCAGTTGATGCGATTCATTCTGTAATTTGGGAATTAAATACTGTTTGTTTAAATACTGCAGTCTGACCAGCTAATTCACTCTGCGAATATCCACCACACACTTACCTCTAACAAATAAAAGTTACGGTCTGGGCTACTTGCTTAAATCTTTTTGAGGGATCGGGTCTGGTCCATAACAGACTGAGGGCCCTTTGCAGGATTTAGGCAGCGAGTGGCAGGTGTTAGTGTCTCTTATTTTGTGTGTTGATTTGACTTGGTAAACAGAGCTTCAGATAGCAATGGCTCCTGTAGGAACCAAGGATGTTTTCGTTGTGGAAGAATCGACTTTGGGGATTTTACAAAATGCACATGAATACAATCTGCAGGAATGAGTAGACAAGCTGCAGTTGAAGCTGCCTCCTAATGTGAGGAAAGATGAGATAATTGCAGCAGTAGCTCTGCATTCAAACTTGCTGTAAACTGCATCGGGATCTGTACAGATGATTAAACTTCCATCACAAATGAAGCAGCTTGTGTTAGAAGCAGAAATGAAGCAGTTTGCGTTGCGACTAAAATGAGAAGAAAAATAAAGAGGACGAATAGGTTTAATCCAGGAAAGAGAAAAAGAAAAAACAAACAAATGTTTAGCAGGAGAAAAAGAAAAAGAGAGCGCGTTTGCATTTCAGAGACAGACATATAAAATGGAAAGTCAGCTTAAAAGGATGGAAATGAAGGCTAAAGGTACGCCTAGGGATCCGGGGAGTATGAGGATGCAAATAAAATGCACATGAACTTGTTCCAGAAGCCTATAGACAACATTTAGGAATCTAAGGAGTGGCCCGGGTCAAACGTTTATTGAGTTTGAAAGGATCAAACAAAGTAATTTCGATAGATGGATAAGAACTTTAAAAATCAAGCAAACCTATGATGCACTTAGAGTTTAACTATTTTGGAGGAATTCCAAAATTCGCTGCCTGAAGTAATGCAAACTCCTGTGGGAGGGCAGAGAGTGTAGATAGCAAGATTAGCAACTGAAATGGCTAAAGATTATGCATTGGTCCATAAAACACAGTTTGGCTTCCAGACTCAATTTCAGTCCATGCGGGAAGTAAACTGGGGCAAAGAGAAATCCTCACGTGGGAAGGGATATGTAGATCTCAGTGAAAATCATAAGGATAACTTACCACAGGGTAAAAAGGAAACCCATGAAGAGGGCAAAGAAGTTAATAAACTCCGCTGTTTTCAATGCAATAAATTAGGTCACAGGAAATCACTCTGTTGGTGCGCTAGGAAAAATAAAGATGTAGGAATACAGGATAAGCCTGGGAGTTTTGTTGGAGTGGTAACAGAAAGCACCGTGGAGGTGAGAAAGCTTCATCAGAGTGTCCAAGCAGATCGGAGATTGGTCAAGGAGGAAGTGCCGAATCTGCTTATAAAATATACCTTCAAAGGGAAAGTTTATTCACATAGGCCAGAATTAGCAGGTACAGGGGATGCAATATTAAGGGACACAGGATCCTCTTAGTCTGAAAGATGCTGAAAGATGAGGAGATATATACTGCTGAGGGACTATTTCCAGAAAAGGTACTACTAAAGTGAATTCACTGTGAGACTAAAAAAACACATAATTATGTTAAGCGAGGATAGAGTGTCCAGTGAAGAGCGAAGAAATTGTGATAGGACTACTGGACAAACTCTCAGCTCCAGGAATACAATTTTCTCTTGTAAAGCATGCAGCTGATTCACCGGTAGGAGTGCTGTCTGCTCTGGTTAAAAACCGGTGGAGACACAGCCAATTGAAGCAATGCCTTATCTTGGAATCTTTTCTGAATGTGGGGTAACAAGGTCCCAATATCACGAATTCAAACAGGAGAGACAAAAAAATGTAAAGCAAAGTAAGCTGAAGTGGCATTTGGAGATACTTCGTTCCATCAGATAGTTGTGACAAAACAGGAGAAAATAGGTGATCATGCAAACATGTTTAGTTCAGCTAAACTAATTGAGTTACAGCAGAAAGATGAAATTTTGAAGCAGTTGTATCAAAAGGGCGTACATTAGGGATTCTGAATGTATCCCTGAGTATTATTACCTTAAAAATGGTGTTTGCATGAGGAGATGGAAACTATCACATACTGAAGGAGATGAGAAATGGGCAGAAATTCATCAAATTGAATTGCAAATGGGGTACAGAAAGTAGGAGCTGCAACTGAAGCATGAATTACCACATGGAGGTCATTTTGGAGTGAGGAAAACACAGTCTAAAATAGAAGGCATTCTTACTAGGCTACACTGCACCATCATGTTGTTGAATTTTGCCAGACTTGAAATATACGTGAGGTAATTAGAAAACCATAGGTGTTAATAAAACCTGCATCTTTAATAACTATTCCTGCAGTTGAGGAACCTTTTACAATAGTTTAATTGATTGGCTAGGTCCCCTATATCAAACAAAAAAAAGTATGAATCAGTGTTTGTTAACAATAATTGATGTATCCACGAAAATTCCAGAGGCTATTGCATTATGCAATGTCACAGCGAAAAGGATTGTAAAGGAAATACTCTTTTTAAAAATATATACGGACTACCAACAGAGATACAGTGCGACCAAAGTTCAAACTTCACATCCAAACAGTTCAAGAAAGTTAAGGGCAGCTCTGTAATAAATCAATTCAAATCTACTGTGAACCATCTAAAATCGCAGAGAGCACGAGAAAGGTGACATCAAACTTTAAAGATGATGTTGAATGCTCATGGGAAGGATTATCCAGCTGATTGGCGTAAGGGCTTTTTGTGATCAGCGATGCACAAAATGAATTGACCAAATTCTGTCCATTTTAATTAGGTTATTAAGTGGTAGGACTGTTAAAGTCAATTAAGGAGTAATTAGTAAATCAGAAGTAAAAGGCCACACTATTGGACTATGTCTCAAATTTTCCGGAATGGGGAGTTGGCTAGATGGCATTTAAAAGTATTGCAGAATGCACCTAAACAGGAAGTGGACAAGAACTCAAAAATTAGCAATTTTGCTCTCGGGGATAAAGAATGTCTGTTACTTCCAGTGATGGGGGGATCTTGAAAAACAAGGACTGGTGAAACTTATCAAAAGCGAAAGAATATGGAGTGAGGGTAACTACTTGATAGGGAATCCAGACAGAAAGGAATATCACAGAGTATGTCTTGTGAATTTGCTCAAAAGGTATTTTGACAGGGAATGGACAGCAACAGGAGAATGTGTTAATGATTACAGTACAGAAGGAAGAACCAAGTTCAGAGGATTCTGGATTGAACGTTCCTCAAATTAAAGTGGACAATGAGGAAGTTTTCTAAAATTGGGATGAATTATTGAGTAACCTCCCTGAGGAAAAATAAATAAAATGACCTGATAGAGTTATTAGTATTATATTGGGATATATGAGGAAATTAAATGGGAAATATTACCTAATTGTGCATAAGGTAGATAAAGGACATGCTGTTCCGATTAAGCAGCATCCTTATAGGCATAATCCTCTAACATTGGCACAGTTTCAGTAGGGGATTGAACACATGCTCCAAGATGACATAATCGACCTGAGTTACAGTGACTGGAACTCACCCAAAGTCATGGTACTGAAACCAGATGGTATCCAACAATTATGTGTGGACTATCGCAAAGTCAATGCAGTTTAAAAAAGGATGCATATCTAATTCCGCAGTTGGAAGGCTTTAGTGGGAAGGTGGGACAAGCAACTTCCATTTGGTATGAGCTCCATCTGATTAAGCAAAGCCTTTCACGGTGGCTATAAATGTGAGTGATGTGAGTGTCGGTGCTGCACACCTGCAGGAAGACGACGAGAAGACACAAAGACTTTTAAAGTTTTATTTTTAATCTACCTCACCTCTTAAATTCACACTGTAATGCTTTAATATTTTCCCTAAAAAGTCATTCCTACAAATATGTGCAACAATCTATGACTACTCAGTCTCACCTTTAACAATGTGCTTGAAAAGTTTAGAGCCATTCTTAAGCCTAGCACAAACCATCCTAAACTCATGCTCACTGCCACAGAATCTCCTGCTGATGCCTCTGACTGAAAATCCCACTGTAGCAATAATTCTTCTAAATCTTCTCTAACGCTGCCTAATATAAAAATCGTGCGATCAGTCCAATAACTGACGGCTCTTCCATTTTCCTCAGAAAGACTACCTTCTTCAACATTCCAAAAAGTGAAAATCTTTTTGAAAGAGGAATAGTCGCTGGAGACATTGAAGTACCTTCTTATCTTTCCTGACAGTCACCATTTATCTGACTGCTTTGCTGGGTAGTACTTTTTTTCTAAATCTTCTCTCCAACCTCTCTGTGGCCTAACTAACATTATGCCTAGAAGCAGGAGTTTTCACAACACCTTATGTATATGTTACCTTTCATTACCTATAGATAATAATGTTAAAATGGAAGCAAAAACATATACACATCGTACATATAAAAATTAGATAAAATCAACCCTTTCACTAATTAACTCAATATAAATATTCATCTTCAATATATTCCTAGCAGAAAAGTCTTCTCCTGAGTAGAAAACAGACAAGACTCTCCGGAATGAAGGTGCAACTCCTTATTTTAAAAAATGTTTGATTTTTCCCAACAGAAACAAACATTCGCAGAGTTAAAAAAGAAACCTTAAAAACTATGTGAAAACAGGAAGTGTTGGTTTTGCCTATGCCATTTCTGAGTTTACCATTATTATCTCACGGCATGGTGGTACAGTGGTTAGCGCCACTGCCTCACAGCGCCAAAGACCCGGGTTAAATTCCTCCCTCAGGTGATTGACTGTGTGGAGTTTGCACGTTCTCCCCGTGTCTGCATGGGTTTCCTTGAGTTTCGTCCCACGGTCCAAAGATGTGCAGATCAGGTGAATTGGCCATACTAAATTGCCCGTAGTGTTAGGTAAGGGGTAAATGTAGGGGTATGGGTGGGTTGCGCTTCGGCGGGGTGGTGTGGAATCGTTGGGCCGAAGGGCCTGTTTCCACACTGTAAGTAATCTAATCTGGCTGCTTTCATCCTCTAAGACGCCAATATTTAATTTTAACATACATTTCCTTTTTGTCTTCTACGAGAAATGTTATTTATCAATTCTTATGCTTTCTACACATTTTGCTTCATAGCCATTTTGATGTTTTTAGTAACCGTTTGCTGATGTTTAAAGCATTTTCCTTTAATTTATTCATAGGATGAGGGAGTCGCTCGGTTAGACAGAACTTATACTTTATCCCGAGAGGGCAGTTAAAATTTAACCAAATTTGTGTGGGTTTGAAGTCATACATAGGTGAGACCAGGTAGGAATGATGGTTTCCATCCCTAAAGGACACTCGTGAAATATATGGCTGTTTCTAACAATGAGCAATGCTTTCATGATCATCAAGAGACTCTTAATTTCAGGTTCATATTGAATGTGACAGCATTTGAACCTGAGTCTCAAGAACATTATCTGGATGAGCAGTCGGCGATAATACCACCAGGCCATCACTGTCTTGTTATTGTTGACTTCCTTGTTAAGATATGGATCACTTTTCATCTTTTTACAATTCCTTATCCACTAAGGATTTCACTTCAATTGAGGTGTCTTGATTATCTCCCGAAGTAGTTACCACTGTTATTCAACTATCCTGCACTTTAATGTTTTTGCCAAGTCTACTTGGGCAAATCGCTTCCTCAGGCCAGTAAAGTTGTCATTGCCCAACGCTAAACCTCTTGTATGTGACTGTCTTCACTATTTCAATCTGAATGTGAACCTCCAGCGTGCTGTGCCACTCTTTCTAAGATAATCCTTAAGACAATATGATTTATCACTCCTTCCTTATTACATAATACCAAGTCGGTTCTCTGGTTGGTTCCATGACACGTTAATCGAATAAATAATCCCTTATAGATTCGATGAGTCGTTCTTTGTGTCTCCCCTTGCAAATTGATTAATCCAATCAATATGCATGTTCAAATTACCCATAATCACTCGTGTGCCCTTGTATCGAGCCATCATTATTCGCTGGTTCATGCTATTCCATACTTTGAAAGTAATTTGCCGGGATGGGGGGTTTGTGGGCTGGAAATACTCCTCTCAATGGGTTTCTTTTAATGTGTTGTGTTTCAAACCGGACCGATTCATCATTTTTGTCCCACGTGTTAATATCATTTCTTAATACAACCTTGACAAGACCCTTGAGCAATACAGACACTCCATCTACTGTACCCATGGACATTTAACACACCAGTCCTGACCTTCCTGTAATCACGTTTCAGTAATCCCCACCATGCCACATCTATTTATCTCTGTTTGAGCTATCAATTTTATTCCAAATACTGCACACTTTTAGTTAAAAGATTTTTTTTACATAAGTTCCATTGATATGTCTTTATTTTTTTAATACTTTTGTGCACATGCTCTCCATCCTTATTTATTGATCCCCAATAACAGTGAGCCTATCATTTACTCCAACTTTCTACTCATATTTTTAAATTGTTATGATTCTTTCCCTCAGCATGGTCATTGTACTGGCCCTGCCTGTTTATTCAACCACCCTCTACTTTCTGTTCAGTTTCTGACCTGCTGCTTTGTTTCCCAGCCGACTGAGCTGCACGGTCACACCTCCCTTCCAGATGTTGGGGCCCCTCCAGTTAAGGTACAGACTTTCATGTTTGTACAATTCCCACCTGTCCCGAAACTTTCTTTGCAGGACCTTTCAACCTTCCATTCTTCTTACAGATGTCATTGATATCAATGTGAACGACGACTGCTGGCTGTTTCCCCTCCCAATTCAATATGCCCTGCGCATGCTCGGAAGCATTCTTGATCCTGGCACCGACAGCTCTTTTTATGAAGAAATCATAGAATCATAGAATCCCTACAGTGAGGAAGCAGGCCATTTCACACAGCACGTCCATGCTGAGCCTCCAAAGAGGTAACTCACCCTGAACCATTCCCTTACTCTATTAATCTGCATTTACCCATGACCAATGTACCTAACCGGCACGTCGCTGAACACTATTGGCAAAAAGTAAACAACCCAGACCCATTCCACTATGCTGTGTCGAATCAGCATTCTCACAACAGATACTGGCAAAACTATTGAGTATTTCCAGCAACTTCTAGTTTTGTCACCGATGATGATTGCATTTTGATAAAAAACGTATGTAACTCTGACTTGAAACAAAGCTGAATTTAAACTCCCAGGAGAAAATTAAATATCTTGTCGTTCGATGACCCCAGTAAAGGTTCAGTAAATTACTTCTGTTTGGCCCATGAACGTCATTTGTTCACTTTCCCAATCAATGAATAAAGGAGATTTTTTAGCATCTTTTTTGATATCAGAAAACTTGGAAACGTTGCACTTTTACTCCTTCATATGGGTGTAATTACATTTCATTCTTTCATCTTAGTGCAACTAAAGATGATTTTTCACAAGAGAAACACACATACACACACACACACACAATGTAATACTTTGTCGCAGAATGCCAGTAACATTGTTAGTAATTGGAATGATAACTGAAAAGATGGAAATAAGTAATGGAAGGATGAGAGAAGGTGGGTCTTTTTCGGAACAGAAAATACATTTATGTGAACTTGCTAAGTTGATCAAATTTATGAAACGCTATGCTGGGCAGAAAAAAAAAGATATTGTTATGAAGGTGTAGAGGTATTCTTTCCCGTTAAGGGAGACAGGAAGCTGGCACAACGCGTTCTGAAAGAAGTTAAAATGTAACAATTGTCTGTGAAACCAATAGTAATGCTGAGTTGCCATGGAACAAAATCAAATGCAAATTCAGCCAGACAGTTTAAATTATGCACCAACAGACTGAAATCAAATCGAGATTGAAATATCATGTATTTGATGGCATCAATATCAATGAAATTATCCGATGCATTGTGGTATGAAACTGGATATTTTGAACATTTAGGGGGAGAACTGCTAAAGACATCCAAAAAGATAGACAGCGAGTTGAAGAGCTTCCTGAAGGCACCTGTCTATAACAAGTTTGCACAGCAGAACATCAAAGCTGACCGTAAGTAAAATCTACCGACAAAATCTACAAAGGAGAATCGACAAAGCTGACTGGTTTTGAAACCATGATTATATTTTTTGTTACCTTTATCGGGGTTTTTTGTTTTGTCAGACCAGTATTGTAGAGTGGGAGGTAAAAGATACGTTTAACCCAAGGGATTTCTAAATAGTTGTTTATTTTATTATTCTCTGTTGGACTTAAATAACAAAATTGTAAATTTTACTTTAAATAGTGACTCTGTAAATGATCTTTGCCTCACGACACTTAAAATATTAGGACATGAGGTGAACCTTTTCTGTGTGGCTGGTTTAAAATAGGAGAGCAGTTAATCCTGTGTTGTAACAGTTTGGGGGCTTTAGTCCGTGAGTTGAACAGGTTTAGGCAGATCCAAACTGACATTTGGGTTGATTTGAATAGATTTGAGGTATGAGAAAATGCACAGTATATTAAAACATTTGCACGTTGGTGTCCGAGATCTTTAAATAAAACGTCAGTAAGACAACTGGTTCAATTTTGAAGTCTTGTGGTTGTTAAATTAAAAGTGAGAGAAATCGTTCTTAACTAAATTAAGAGGGGTTTGAAGATGATTCTCAATTTTACCAAGGAAGTTTAGAAAGAAAAATAAAGGCCAAACCTTTAGAATTAGCAACGAACATAGATTTGCGTTTAACCAAGGATAAAAGTAAAGCTGAAATTATCAGGGAATTACTCAAACACTAAGGTGTGTCAGAGAAACACACAAGTGCAGTAGACTGAGAAAAACTTAAATTATAATTGAGGAAAATGGAGTTTAAAGATAAACAAAGGAAGAGAGAAAGAGAGAGAGAAGAAACAGAAAGCAATAGAGAAGAGAGACGGAGAAATGGGAAGGAGAAGGTTCGTATCTGAGCAAAGAGAGAAGAAAAAGAGAAAAAGAGAAAAAGAGACAGAAGGTTTTTAGTTGAGCAAAAAGAGCGAGAGGTTGAACTTGAAGGTCCGATTTAGTCAACAAAGTCAAAGTAACAGGATGGAGTTTAAAAGAGAATTGGTGATATCTACAGCTATGTCAAAATGCTGCCACATTTTCATGAGAAAGATTTTGAAGCCTTCTTTGTTTCATTGAATACTTGGCTAGGTAGATAGAATAGTCCAAGTAATGATGGGTAATGCTAGTTCAGACTAAACTGGTAGCCAGGCCGAGTGAGGTATTTGCTCCGGTGTCAGACGAGGGGTCAAGAGACCCTGAAGATGTCAAACAAGCTATTTTAAGTGCTCATGAATTGGTACCAGAGATATGTAGACAGCAGTTCAGAAGCATTAAGAAGTAAACAGGTCAGACTTATGTTGAGTTTGAAAGAATTAATCATAGGCATTTTGATAAATGGATGCTTGCTATAAAGATGAATATGACCTGTGAGGCTGTAACGGAGATTATTCTGACTACCTGCTCAGTGTGGTTTCCAGTAGGTCCCCATGTAGAGATGGTGCTGCTGTGGAAATGGCACTGGATTACTAATCCAGATCAGGCTCATGGTCAGGCAGCTGGTGGAAGTTAAAAAAAAATCTAATAAAATATTGAGATTGAAAATCTTTTGTCAGTAACAGTGATCCTGAAATCAATGTCGATTGTAAACTTCAATTTGCTTCCCCAATGTACTTTATGGAAGTGAATTCTGTTCTGGCAAATTCTATGCTTTTCTGGCCTGGCCTAAAAGTGACTCCAGACTCACAGACAAGTGGTAAATTGTTCAATGGTCTTTAAACCGGTCAAGCAAGACACTAAATTGTACTGACGTGCTCCGAGGTTTGGAAGGGTAAAACCGACAGAACACCCAGCTGCAGCCTCAGTATCGGAAAAGGGAATGGGAAACACAGTCCTGTTGACCCCGCTGAGACCTCCTTCCTAATATCTCTGACCTTGTGACAGCCGTACCCCAGTTTAGTGATCCTGATCCGTTTAGTGTCCAGAAATCCTTATTTATACCCCGTGTTTTGGCTTCCACAGCCTGATGCGGTAGAGAATTTCCCAGGGTCACCACTCTCTGAGAGCACCACTCTCATCTCATACAGAGCGGCCTGTGACCTCTTGTTTTAGACAATCCAGCCAGGGGAATGATCATCGTTGCTTCCAATCTGTCTCGCCCTGTCAGTTTTTTAAATATTTCATTGAGATCTCCACTCATTTTCTTAAAGCCCAAGGAATACAGGTCGAGTCGTACCCAACTCTGTACCCTCAGCAAGTCTGTCATCCCAGAGATCAGTCTAGTCATCCTTCACTGCTCTCCCCCAATGTCAGGTTTGTCCTTTATTGATTAAGGAGACCAACATTGCAGACAATACTGCAAAATGTTCGAGATGGGCGTCTCCCCAAGGGCCTGTACAGTTGCAGTAAGACACCCTTACTCCTGTGTTCAAATCCCCCTGAAATGATGGTCAACACAGCACTTACCTTCCTACCTGTTTTGTGTTTCTGCAATATTTCTTTCATGACTGTTGTACCGGGAGATCCTGAACATTTCAATGCTGCAGCTACCTACTTGGTGAGTCTGTGTACACTGGTTAGTGTGCCAATATCATTCCCAGTATTGACTTCTGGCTTCAGAACTCACTGCCCTGCACTGACCATGGAGGTTTGCGCAGAAGAAACCAAAAAAGGCATAAATCACTTTAAAGATCAAAATGTTTCGCCCAATCCATTTTCAAATTATCGGTTGCTGTTCTATTGTTTCCACCAAAGTACACACGGTCACATCCACCCCCATTGCTTTTCATCTGCCACGCATTTGCCCATTCACTCTACTTGTCTCAATCACTTTAGAGCGTTTCTTTAATATACTCCTCGACCACTCACAATCCGACATCATTTAGTGCCGTCAACAGACTGGGTTTTACTATATTTGATTCTCTCAACCAAATGTTTGTGATGTCTTGGAAATAGCTGGAGCCAAAGCACTGATCCCTGCGACACCCAAAGATCCTTGCGCTTCAAAACAGAATGTTCTATTCCTGTTCACTGTTTCCTGTCAGCTCTCCCATTCTAAAATCATGTTCATATTTTAGCCCCAGCCCTGTAACATTTGACTTTGCAAACGAGGCCAGAGTCCTTACCAAAATCTTTCTGAAAATCCAAATGCACTGCATCCATTGCTTCACCGTATGTATAGACCAGTCAGTTTCTCAAATATGATTCCCATTTCATGTTGACCCATTTAATAAGAACTAGGAAAATTAATAAGAACATGTTTGATCATTTCATGGCCTCAGCTCTACCTGCCCGTCCGCTCACCATAACCATTAGTTCCTTTACTGCTCAAAACATTATCTATCCGAGCTTCAAATACATTCAATGACAAAGCTTCAACTATTTCATTCAGCAGGGAATTCCACTGATTCACAAACTTCTTGGTCAAGACGTTCCTTCTGAATTCAGTCCTGAATCTGCTCTACTTAATTTTGAGACTTTGCCCTCTTGTCCTAGCTTCACCTACTACTGGAAACGTCCTCTCTATTTCTATCTGATCAATTTCCTTCATAATTATATATGTTTCTATCAGAACCTCCCTCATTCTTTCAAATTCCAATCAATATATAATTACAGTCTACTCTGTCTCTCCTCATAAGCGAATCCCTTCAGCTCCAGAACCAAACTAATGAACCTCCTCTGTATCCACCGCAGTGCCAGGACATCATTTCTCAAGTGAGGAGACCAAAATAGCACACAATACTCCAGGTGTGGTCTCACCAGCACATTGTACAGCTGCAACATAACCTCCCTGCTTTTAAATCAATCCCTTCAGCAATTCTATTTGCCTCGTCAATTACCTGTTGCACCTGCAGACCAACGTCTGTGATTCATGCACAAGGACACCCAAGTCCCTCTGCACGTAAACATGCGGCATTTGTTTTAGCATGCAAGTAATAGTCCTTTTCACTGGTATTCCAACCAAAATGGATGACTACACATTTATTACAATTGTACTCCATCTGCCAGACCTTTGCCCACTAGCTTAAACTATTTATGTTCCTTCGTAAAGTTTAACATTCCACTGCACACTTTGCTCTGACACTCATTTTAGTATTATCTGCAATCTTTGAAGCACTACACGTGGCGTCCAACTACAAATCGTCCATTTAAGCTGTGAATAATTGTAATCCTAGCACTGATTTCTGAGGCATACCACTCGTCAATGATCAGAAACCAGAAAACACTCATTTATTCCCACTCATTGCATCTTGTTAGTTAACCAATCCTCTATCCATGTTAATGCATTACCCGTAATACCATACATCTTTACTTTATGCAGCAGCTTTTTTGGCGGTATTGTGTCGAATGCATTTTGTAAATCTTGGTACACTGCATCTACTGGGTCTCCGTGGTCATAATGTCTTCATCGATTTCCAGTAAATTAGTTAAGCATGACTTGCCTTTCATGAACTGTTGCTATGTCAGCCCAATGGGACGATTCCTGTCGAGCTGCATTGCTATTTATTCCTTGATTACACACTGAAGTATTTTCCCCACTACACTTAATGGCTAACTAGTCTATAGTTCCCCACCTTTGTCTGCATCTCTTTTTAAACTGTGGTGTCTGATTTCCTGTTTTCCAATCTACTGGAACTGCACTAGAGTCCAGTGAATTTAGAAAAATTTCCATAAATGCATTTATTATTTCTCCCACTACCTCTGTTAGTAAATTGTAATGCATTCCATCAGAGCCAGGAGACTTATCTACCTTTAGCTCCATTAGCTTGATCAACCCTATCTCTGTGGTGGGAATGATTGTTTCTAGGTCCTCACCTACCTTCATTGCTTTGACAATTACTGGCATGTTACTAATGTATTTCACAGACAAGATCAACAAAATATGTGCTCAAATCCTCGGCCATTTCCTCACACCCCATTACTGAATCTCACTTCTCACCCTCTAAAGGACAATTGCTTACCTTAGCCACTATTTTTGTTTTATATATTTATAGAATCTTTTGGTAGCTGTCTTTATATTCTGAGGTAGTTTGCTCTTATAATCTATCTTATGTTTTTGATGGGTTTTTTTTTGTTGCTTTCTTTTGACGTTTATATTTTTCCAAGTCTTTTAGTTTCCCAGTGGTCTTTGTCAGTTATGTCAGTTATTTGATAGCTTCCATTATTTTCTGAGACATCCACGAAGATTACTATTTTCCTTCAGTCCTTCCACTCCCCTGTTATATACTGTTGCTGAGCACTTGGAAAAATTGCATTGAAGCCAGCCAGTGTTCATCAACGGTTCCACCTTAAAGTCTTTTCTTCCAGCCAACTTTAACTAACTCCTCCCTCATCCTATTGTAGTCTCCTTTATTTAAGCACAATATTCTGGTAATGGATTTTGTCTTCTTACCTTCCATCTGTATGCTGAGTTCAACCATACTTTAAGTCCCAATAATTTATCCCAATACATTTATTTATTAATCTCATTCTTTAACTTTCGAGACTAAGGCTTCCCAGTCTTGCTGGGAAGATTTGACTTGTTTGTTTTTTTTTACTTCTGTGAAGACAGAACTAATGTATTTACTTCATAGTTCTGTCACTTCCCTGCTGTAATGCTGCATTCTCTGGGTTCAGACTGTAACGAAGTTGCACTTTTTTCTCTTACCTTTTCCTTTGACAGTTCACACTTATAACTCTTGTTAATAATCTCTTCAGAAACCGAGCAATTCATATTCACACCATGCAATCACAGGAGTATAGACTCTCTTCTGTCAGAAATTTTAATTAGATTAGGACATCAGATCTGTAGACAATACTCCAGGTGCAGTCTGACCAACACTCTGTGTAACTCGTGCAGAATGTCTTTACTTCTAGTCGGAATAAATTACTGTAGAAGCTGCAATCTGTACTGAAACCCACACGTGGTAGATATCACAGTGAGTCAGACAGCATCCGTGAAGAGAGAGCATGGAGCTCTACACTGCCTATATACTGATTCTCTTTAAATAAAATCAAACCTAACTTTTACCTTGCTCAATTTGTGTATGTTTATCCTAGTGTACGTTTTTTTTCTCTCTGTTAACTTACTGCATGAGTTCTTGAAAATCCTCCTGAGTATCCAACTATAGCATATTCACTGGTTTTCCATTGTTTACATTCACAAGGGTTATCTTCAAGCAAAACGTTTGCAGATTTTGACTACCCTTTCAGTAATCTAGAATCATTCTCTTTCCCTCCCCTCCCTTATCAGCGTTCCGAAAAGACCACTCCCTCCATGACTCCCTCGTCAGATTCACACCCCCCCCCCCAACCAACCCAACCTCCACTCCCGGCACCTTCCCCTGCAACTGCAAGAAATGCAAAACTTGCGCCCACACCTCCCCCCTTACCTCCCTCCAAGGCCCCAAGGGACACTTCCATATCTGCCACAAATTCACATGCACCTCCACACACATCATCTATTGCATCTGCTGCACCCGATGTGGCCTCTCTATACTGGGGAGACAGGCCGCCTACTTGCAGAACGTTTCAGAGAACACCTCTGGGACACCCGGACCAACCAACCCAACCACCCCGTAGCCCAACACTTCAACTCCTCCTCCCACTCCACCAAGGACATGCAGATCCTTGGACTCCTCCATCGCCAGAACATGGCAACACGACGGTTGGAGGAAGAGCGCCTCATCTTCCGCCTGGGAACCCTTCAACCACAAGGGATGAACTCAGATTTCTCCAGTTTCCTCATTTCCCCTCCCCCCGCCTTGTCTCAGTCAAATCCCTCGAACTCATCACCGCCTTCCTAACCTGCAATCTTCTTCCTGACCTGTCCGCCCCCACCCCAATCCAGCCTATCACCCTCACCTTGACCTCCCTCCACCTATCGTATTCCCAACTCCTCTTCCCCAAGTCCCTCCTCCCTACCTTTTATCTTAGCCTGCAGGACACACTTTCCTCATTCCTGAAGAAGGGCTGATGCTCGAAACATCGATTCTCCTGTTCCTTGGATGCTGCCTGACCTGCTGCGCTTTTCCAGCAACACATTTTCAGCTCTGATCTCCATCATCTGCAGTCCTCACTTTCGCCTTGGAAGAGCAGTTTGACTTTGAAAATCGAGGCCACCATAAGAATATCTGCCTGGAGGGACGGGAAGAAGATCAGCCCGTCAGTTTTTGGAGCAATGGCTCAGTTAATTTTTGAAGCTGGAATTCGAAGCGGGCCAGGTGCAGGTCGAGCAGGCCCACCAGGTCGCAGTGCGCAAGCCCGGGTCAGACCCAGCACTCCTGCCCCATCCTTGTACAATCCAGTACTATGGGTCTCCAACACTGGGGTCAAATTCATAGGCTCTTATATACAAAGGATCACGAATTATGTTTTTCCAGGACCGTTCTATGGCCATGGTCCAAAAGAGGCAGGCGTTTGATAGCGTAAAAAGGGGGCTGAGAGAATTGAATATTCAGTATACTGTAAGTAACCCGACAATATTAGTTTCAACCATGGAGGTTCCGTGTTTAATTTTCACTCACTAGAAAATGCAAAGGACTTCCAGGACACCTTTAAATAGATTGGCTGGCTCAAATATTATGGACAATCATGTTCTCTTTGTTTCTTCTGTCATTTGCCTCATTTACCTGTTTTTTTTAATATGTGGAGGACCCATTCTTTTCTCTTTCTCTCTTTTCTCCTTACTTCCTCCCCTCCCATTAACCTATGATGTTTTGATAATTTCCTTTTCGTTTCTCGCTCTTAGTCCGGAATGGGAGTAGTGTTTGCTGGGTGGGGGGGTGGGGGGGGGGGGAGGGGTTGCATTCCTTTACACCAGGACTGCCTTCGATATGGATGGGACGTGTTGAGTGCCCATTTGTAATTTTTATGTTGTTAGACACATGTACATTTTTTAAACTTTGTTTTGTCTGGGTTTGGGGAGCTGCTTCAGCTAGTAGGAGCCAAGAGGAATTAGTGAGTAGTATGAGCTCTCCCTGTGGGGTAGGGGGTAAAATCTCCTCTTATTTGTGTTATATGTTGGTTCATTGCACAAGGAGTTATTAGGAGTTTTGAGTTGGTTGTTTTTGCAGTTGTATTCTCAAGTTTAATCAAACTGTTAACCAGGTTTGCTCGATGCACAATAAAAGCGGTCCTTCCTCACAGGGGAGTCACAGGCTGTTTCGGATGGTTATGGCTAATCACTCATTTAAATGGTGCTCCTGGAACATTAAACGGGTGTCATTCACCAATTTATGCTTTCAGGCCTTAGAAAGGAAAGGGTCGATGTAGACTTGGTGCCAGAAAAAAAGATATCTAACCAATAAGGAACATTTAAATTTATAGAAGAGAGTGTTTTGCTTGGTGTTATTATCATTCTTTAATTCGAAATGTAGAGGAGTAGCTGTTCTCAATCAGAAGAACCTTTCATATCAGTTGTTTGACTAAATTAAGGACGAATGTCAGCTGGTTCTGATCCTTAAAGCTTAATACATAGAGAGGAACATGAGATAGAGTCAAAGAGTCATAGAGATGCACAGCATGGAAACTGATCCTTCGGTCCAAAAAGACTAGGCCGACCAGATATCCCAACCTAATCTAGTCCCACCTGCCAGCACCTTGCCCATATCCCTCCATACCCTTCCTTTTCATATATCCATCCAAATGCCTCCTAAATGTTGCAATTGTACCAGCCTCCACCACTACATCAGGCAGCTCATTTCATCCACGTACCACCCTATACGTGACAAATTACCCCTCAGATCTCTTTTATATCTTTCCCCTCTCACCCTAAACCTATGCCCTCGAGTTCGGGACTCTCTGACGCCATCAATAAGACTTTGCCGATTTACCCTATCCATGACCCTCATAATTTTGTCAACCTCTATAAGGTCACCCGTCAGCCTCTAATGCTCCAGAGAAAACAGCCCCAGCCTGTTCAGCCTCTCCCTACCGCTCAAATCTTCCAACCCTGGCAACATCCTTGTAAATCTTTTCTGAATCCTTTCAAGTTTCACAACATCTTTCCATTAGGAAGGAGACCAGAATTGCACCCAATATTCCAATAGTGGCCTATCCAATGTCTTGCACAGCCACAACATGACCTCCCAACTCCTGAATTCAATACACTGACCAATAAAAGGAAGCATACCAAATGCCTTCTTCACTACACTATCTACCTGCGACTCCACTTTCATGCAGCTGTGAACCTGCACCCCAAGGTCTCTTTGTTCAATAACTCTCTCTCGGACCATTAAGTGTATAAGTCCTGTTAAGATTTGCTTTCCCAAAATGCAGCACCTTGCATTTATCTGAATAAAACTCCCTCTGCCACTTCTCAGCCCAATGGCCCATCTGGTCAAGATCCTGTTGTAATCTGAGTAAACCCTCTTCGCTGTCCACTACACCTGCAATTTTGGTGTCATCTGCAAACTTACTAACTGTACCTCATATGCTCGCATCCAAATCATTTATGCAAATGACATAAAGTAGGGGACGCAGCACCGATCCTTGTGGTACTCCATTGGTCACGGGCCTCCAGTCTGAAAAAAACCCTCCACCACCACCCTCTGTCTTCTTCCTTGCAACCAGTTCTGTATCCAAATGACTCGTTCCCCCTGTATTCCATGAGATTTAACCTTGCTAATCAGTCTCCCATGGGGAACCTTGTTGAACGCCTTATTGAAGTCCACATCGATCGCATCCACAGCTCTGCCCTCATCAATTCTCTTTGTTACTTCTTCAAAAAAAACCTCAATCAAGTTGATCAGACATGATTTCCCACGCACAAAGCCATGCTGACTATCCCGAATCAGGACTCATCTTTCTAAATACATGGACATCCTGTCCCTCAGGATTCTCTTCAACACCTTGTCCACCACTGACATCTGGCTCACCGGTCTATAGTTCCCTGGTTTGTCCTTACCGCCCTTTTTAAACAGTGGAACCACATTTGCCAACCTCCAGTCTTCCGCCACCTCACCTGTGACTATCGATGACACAACTACCTCAGCAAGGGGCCCAGAAATCACTTCTCTAGCTTCCCGCAGAGTCCTCAGGTACACCTGATCAGGTGCTGGGAATTTATTCCCTTTACCCGCTTCAAGACATCCAGCACTTCCTCCTCTGTAATCTGGACATTTTGCAAGATGTCACCATCTATTTCCCTCCAGTCTATATCTTCCATATCCTTTTCCACAGTAAATACTGATGCAAAATATTCATTTAGTATCTCCCCCATTTTCTGCAGGTCCAAGCAAATGCCTCCTTGCTGATCTTTGAGGGGCCCTATTCCTTCCCTAGTTACCTTTTTGTCCTTCACATATTTGTAAAAAAAAACCCTTTGCATTAACCTTAATACTATTTGCCAGAGCTATCTCATGTCCCCGTTTTGCCCTCTTGATTTCCCTCTTAAGTATACTCCTACTTCCTTTATACTCTTCTAAGGATTCACTTGATCTATCCTATCTATACCTGACATACGCTTCCTTCTTTTTCTTAACCAAACCCTCAAATTCTTTAGTCACCCAGCATTCTGTATACCGACCAGCCATTCCTTTCACCCTGCCAGGAATATCGTTTCTCTGGATTCTTGTTATCTCATTTCTGAAGTCTTCCCATGTTCCAGCTGTCTCTTTACCTGCGAACATCAGCCCCCCCCCCCCCTTCCAGCTTTCGAAGGTTCTTGCCTTATACCTTCAAAATTGGCCTTTCTCCAATTTAGAGCTTCAACTTTTAGATCTTGTCTATTCTTTTCTTTCACGATTTTAAAACGAATATAATTATGGTCGCTGGCCCCAAAGTGCTCCCCCACTGACACCTCAGTTACCTGCCCTGCCTTATTTCCCAAGAGCAGGTCAGGTTTTGCACCTTCTGGAGTAGGTGCATTCACATATTAAATCTGAAACTTGTCTTGTACGCACTTAAGAAATTTCTTTTCTTCTAAACCTTTAACAATATGACAGTCCCAGTCGATGTTTGGAAAGTTAAAAATCCCCTTCTATAACGATCCTATTATTCTTCCAGTTAGCAGAGATTTCCTTACAAGTTTGTTTCTCAATTACCCTCTGACTATTGGGGCATCTATAATACAATCTCAATAAGGTTATCATCTCTTCATTATTTCTCAGTTCGACCCAAATAACATCGTGGCTGTATTTCTGGGAATATCCTCCCTCAGCACAGCTGTAATGAAATCCCTTATCAAAAATGCCACTCCTTCTCCTCTCTTGCCTCCCTTTCTATCCTTCCTGTAGCATTTGTATCCTGGAACATTAAGCTGCCAGCCCTATCCATCACTGAGCCATGTTTCTGTAATTGCTATAATATCCCAGTCCCATGTTCCTAACCATGCCCTGACTTTATTTGCATTCCCTGTTAGGCCATTTGCATTGAATAAATGCAGTTTAATTTATTAGCCCTACATTATCCCTGCATGCCCTGATTGTTTGACTCACTTCTGTTCTCAACTGTACCAGTCTCAGATTGATCTTATTCCTCACTATCTCCCTGGATCAACCCCCAACCCCCACCTTATTTGTTTAAATCCTCTCGAGAAGTTCTAGCACATTTCCCTGCCAGTATCTTAGTCCCCTTCCAATTTAGGTGCAGTCCGTCCTTCTTGTACAGGTTAATCCTACCCAAAAAAGATTCCAATGATCCAAAAATATGAATCCTTCTCCCTTACACCAGCTCCTCAGCCATGCATTCACCTGCTCTATCCTTCTATTCGTCCCCTCACTAGTTCGTAGCACTGAGAGAAATCCAGATATTACTACACTTGAGGACCTCCTCTTTAAATTTATGCCTAACTCTCTGTAATCTCCCTTCAGAATCGCAACCTTTTCCCTTCCTATATCGTTGGTTCCAATGTGGACAATGACCTCTTGCTGTCCCCTTTCCCCGTGAGAACATTCTGTACCCTCTCTGAGACATACTTGATTCTGGCAACAAGGAAACAACACTCCATTCTGCTTTTTCTCATCTAGCCAGAGAAACGTCTGTCTGTACCTCGGACTACAGCATCCCCTAACTCAATTGATCTCTTGGAAGCCGACGTACCCCTCGTTGCATTAGATCCAGACTCAGTACCAGAAACTTGGCTGGTCAGGCTACGTTCCCCTGAGAATCCATCACCCCCTACATTTTCCAAAACAGCGTACCTGTTTAAAATGAGTATATCCACAATCGACTCCTGCCTTAGGTGCCTACCTCTCTTACACTTCCTGGAGTTAACATGTCTTTGCGACTGTATCTGAGACTTTCCCCCCTTCCTATAACTGCCATTCATCACATACTGTTGCTGTTGCTAATTTCTTATCGCTTCTATCTGTCTCTCCAACCGATCCACTCGATCTGGTAAGATTCACATCCAACAACAGTTATGGCAGATATAATCCGCAGTAACCCTTAAACTCTCTTTAAACTCCCACATCTGACAAGAAGTACATAACACTGCAAAAGCCATTTTTGGTCATTCACAATCTACAGACCCAGAAAATAACACCGCCTTATTCCTCTACAAAACACTGCACCAGGTTAAATTAATAGTTATGGCTTATATTTTAAGTTTAAACAAGAAACTTATCTCTAAAAACATATAATCATAAAAGAACCCACTGCACTCACTGCTGCAGCCTTTCTACTGACAAACTTAAAACAACGATGAACTTATCTGATTGTGTTGTGAATTTCACCCAAACAGGCTTCTCCAAGATTTGTCCTGAAATTCACTGTTAATTTTCCCAGATGCACTCCGATGTCCAGCGATACATGAATTCAAAAACAGCAAAGGGAATAACTGTGTAGGTTCTCTCTCTCTCTCCTCTCTCTGCCTCTCCATCTCTCTCTCTCTCTTGTCTGTCTCCCCTCCACTGTCCTCACCATGTGGTTCCTTTGTCTGTTCTTCTCCCTTTTTAAACTGCTGTTGTTTTGACTTTTTTCCCCCAAAGTTCCAAAACAATACAACAGCATAAAACAGCAATTGCTGCTCCTGGAATTCGAGGAAATAACCTCTATCACCTAAAACACCTCAAAGAAGGTGGAGCTCTTACAGCCAGAAATGTTTCCTGTCCTCCATCTTTCCCCTGGTACACCCCTCAACTTTGTAATAGATGCGCTCTCCAGGTTGATGTCCCTTGGGGGGGGGGGGGGGGGTAGGGGGGAGTCATACAATTATAGGGGGAGACTTTAACCCGACATCTGGGTCCCAAGGTGGATAGCATGTTTCCGGTTCTCGAGGAAATTTCCCTGCAATCCAGTCAGCTGGTGGATCTAAACAAGGAATTGTGCCTGGTGGTTGTGTGGAGATGGTTCGCTCTAAGGGTTGGTACTTCACCTTTTTACCTAAGCCACATAACTGCCAAAGTAGGATTGACATGTTTTTGCCCGATTGGCCGTTTTGAATTCAGTGCTGTTTTGTAGAATTGGGAACATAGCCATTTCTGATCATGTGTCAGTTTACATGGAGTGTAAGGATGGTGGCAGGCTCGCAGTACTGGTGCATGGATACTTCCTCCTGAAGGATAGCTAGATTATTGCATATTCTTCATGGGATTTATTAATTTTTTTGTACATTAATTTGGATAGCCAGTAATCCGACCGTGCTCTGGGAGACTGCCAAGACATATGCAAGGAGTTTGATTATTTCTTACTCGGGACTTGGAAGCGGTAGAATGGAGCAGCTGAGACAGCATATTTTGAAGACTGTCTGTAACTAAGTTGGAGCAGATTACAATGCTCCGGGCTGCTCTGAACGCTGCCATCATCCAGACAGTAAAGAGAGTGATTTCATTTTCGAAACACAGGTTATTTGATTATGGTGATAATCCGGGTAGATATCTGGCATAATTGGCCAGAAAGAAGAGTGCCCCCAGTCTATCATATTCATTCGTGAGTGCTCCGTTACTATCACCTGCGATCCCAGAAGGATTAATGCAGCATTCAGGAAGCTTTTTCTGGGTTGTTCCAGTCAGAGGGCTGTGAGGACAGATTGGCGATGATGGAGCTCTTTGTTTGGACCCTGGAACTCCCAGGTGTAACTTCAGAGCAGGCTCTCGTTTGAATGCCCCTCTGACAATCCAAGAGGTACAGGAGGCGGTGAGGCAGCTCCAGAGTGGTAAAACACCGGGCCCAGTTGGATTTTAGAGTTAGATTTAAAAGAAGTTCATAGACTTGCTGGCAGGGTCAATGTTGGATATGTACAATTATTCACACAGTCAGGGTTGCCTCCCATCAGCTCTGAGAGAAAGAAATATTTATCTTATTCTCCAGAGGATTGCACTTCATGTAAGCCTATATCCTTATTAAACGTGGACTATAATATTTTGGTGAAAATGCTGACGTTGAAGCTGGAGAATGTCTTGCCCTTCATTGTGAAATAACAACAGACATTTTTTATTAGGAGTTACAGGTCGTCTAATAATATTAGGAGAGTGTTAACATGGTTCAGGTGTGCCAGCAAGGGTCGATTCCAGGCTTGGTAGTGGATGCAGAGAAAGCAGTCGACTGAGTGGAGTGGCCGTACCTCTTTTATGTCCTGGAAAGATTTGGCGTTGGAGGGGTCTTTGTCAGGTAGGTGGCAGTGTTATATAGGGAACCTAAAGCAGCGGATTTCACTTATGGTCTAAGGTCTGTGAATTTTACCAATGGCTGAGGCAGCCGTCAACGGTTTCCAGTTATACTTTTACTATTTACACTGGAGATGGACCCGTTGGCAGCGGCCATCCAGAGTGACCACAATATAATTGCCCTGGAGGCAGGATCAGGATGGCATAAGATCACCCTTTACACAGATGACGCTCTTCTCTTTCTAACTAGCTCGATGTTATCTATGCCCCATTTAATGCAAGTGATTAATTTATTTGGATCTTTCTCGGGATATAAAATCAATTTTATGAAATGAGAGGCCATGTCTGTCTCGGCTCTTATTACAGTACCTGATCTTGGAAGTTGAATCCAATTCCCTTTCAGATGGTCAGAGGGAGGTTTCCTGTAGTTAGGCATTTTTATCACCCCAGCCTTCAATCAATTAGATAAAGCTAACTTCCTGCAGTTGCTTGAGAACATAAGAAAAGACTGCCAGTGCTGGGAGGATCTTCCGATACCATAGTTGGGTAGAATTGCTCTGGTCAAAATGAATGTACTTCCTCGTTCATTATATCCCATGCAAATGCACCTTTTGAAGCTGCCCAGGTAGCCTATATGGAGGTTTACAGTCGGCTTTGATCTTTTATTTTGCATCACGGGCGGGCTCTTATGGAGCTCACCCTATTTCAGCTTTGCGGATCTGAGGGATGTGGATTTTACACACTTTAAGAAATACCAATTGTGTTCCCTCCTAGCCTATGTGGCTGATTGGGCTTGCCAAGACCCGCGGTCAATGTGGTTGGACATCGACGCCTCCCAGGCAAAATGTCCTCACATTAATCTGTTGTTCATTGTCAAGTTGAGGACTGTTATCGACCATTGCAGAAATCCACTGTCCTTAACACAGTTAAAGCATGGAGAATGATGCAACAAAGTGAGGGCAATCAACAAAGAAGACTTACCCTTTTACTTCCATTGTAGGATTACTGGATGCTGTCTTTTGGCTTTGGGAGTCCAGAGGAGTTTCCTGTTTGGGAGATTTATTTAACGGGGAGGGCATGATGCCTTTCGAGCAGCTGAGCCAGAAGTATGAGCTATTGAGGAGATTAGGGATTTTTATACAGAAAAGGACTACATTAATGGTTAGTCCCAATAAGTCAAATATGGAGGTGAGAGTTCTTCAGTCCACGGGCACTCTCTCGGTCAGTACTTTCTGGCATTCAATAGGAGGTAGTGTCTCAAAGGACATCGAACAGCTGTGTGGATTTTGGGTTCAGCAACTAGGGGTGGATATCTTCACCAGAGGAGTGGGCAAATATTTGGAAGAATGTCTGGAAGATTTCGATTTGCAATAGGACGCAAGCTATGCAACTGAAGGTACTCCACAGGGTTTATTTGGCATCAGAGTGGCTTGCCAAATTTAAGACAGGCACATCCCCAATGTGCCCAAATGTAAAACAGATGTTGGTACTCTTACTCGTTGCTTGTGGCCACGCCACAAACATCGTAGATTTTGGGGCGCTATAGCGAGTGTTTTGGAAGGGGTCTTTGGAACCGAGGTCAAGATAGATCTGATTTCCAGCCTCTTGGGTTCGCCGAATCACCCGTCTTTGGGAAGAGATCGTTTAGTATCTTTTCATTTTGTGCAAGGAAGAACATTCTGATGAGTTGGATGCCCAAAATGTCCCCCAGGATTCTTGGGGTGGTGTTGGTTAGTTATGGAGCACATCCCCCTGGACCTCCTTACAATTGTCTTGCACCAGAAAATGGAACTTTTTGATAGGACGTGGCAGCCCTTTTTGCACCATGTAGGCACGGACTTATTGGTTATTTTGTTCAGGGCCTTTTTATAAGCATAAGCATTGTGTCTGGTGTCCTAGATGCCCCATGGGAGGAAATATTCTCAACAAACACGGCTTCACAATGCCTACTCTCGATATACTAAGGAGCCAAGTGGGACCCACAGCCGGAACATGCAGGACAGCTAAAGCCATACATCTTGCACATTGTTTCTGAGTCTGATAATGATGTCCTTGGGAATCCAGGGATATGAGCACCAACTGCTAGGTTCAGGTGCAGAAGGACGGATATTCATGTTATAATTGAATGATTACTTCACTGACAAATCGTATAAGTGTGGCTCTTCTCAGATAAATAGTACTTGCTGGAGATATCAGACTTTGCAGGCGGCGTCCAGTAACAAGAAGGAGAATATAAAATAAATATGCTGAGTGATAAGCTCAAATGGTCAGTTTTTTGAGATGTCTAATCCGCTGGACAGAATCAAGCACCATAATCCAGATGAGATATCGGTTTAGCATGGAGCACAGTGTAGACCAGTTTAGTGTACTGCTCATTTCAAACCAGTACACTGCACAGACAGTGCAGACCACACCAGTCCATGGGGCACTGTGCAGTGTATAACAATGAATTGCTCTGTAAAGCTGGAGCAGTTACCCTCCCAGCATGTAGAGCTGTGTCCATCACCCTAGTACATTGTTCAGTAACATTGTGTTAGATCAGTTCCCAGCATGGGGGAACTTGCAGCCCATGCTGGAAGTGACAGGATATGCAGCTCCCATCCACTTACAGCTTCATACTTTCATTGTGCCTAGTGATGTAGAACAACTAGTCAAAATGACGGAGGAAGTTTACTTAAGGTTGAGGAAGCAATGATCAGACAGGACTCTAGAGGGTTACAAGTTAGCCCGGAAGGAACTGAAGAATGAACTCAGGAAAGCAAGAAGCAGGCATGAAAAATCCTTGGTGGGTAGGATTAAAGTAGAAGCAAAGACGTTCGACACGTATGTCAGGAACAAGAGGATGACCAGAGTGAGGGTAGGCCTTCTCACAGATTGTGGAGGGAAGAGGTAGGAATGTCCTTAATGAATGCTTTGCTTCAGTATTCAACACTGAGAGGGGCATTGAAGTTTATGGGGAGAGCGTGAAACAGGCTGATATGCTAGAACAGGAGGATGTGATGAAAAATTTGAGAAACACAAGGATAGGTAATTCTCCTTAGCCAAACGGAATATAAACAAGGATACTACAGGAAACGAGAGAAGAGATTGCTGCACATTTGGCAATGATCTTTGCATCCTCACTGTCCACTGGAGTCAGGCCAGATGAAAAGAGGTTGGCAAATGTTATTCCCTTGTTCAAGTAATGGAATAGGGATAATCTTGGCAATTACAGACCAAACAGGCTGACGACAGCGGTGAACAAAGAATTGGAGAGGATTCTGAGAGTCAGGATTTATGATTACGTGGAAAAAAAACATCGTTTGATTGAGATAGTCAGTATGACTTTGTGAAGGGCAGGTCATGCCTCACGAATCTTTTTGAACTATTTGAGGGTATGACAAAACACATTTATGAAGGTAGTTCAATGGATGTGGTCGAGATGGATTTTAGCAAGAATTGATAAATTTACCCACAGTAGGCCCATTCAGTAAGTAAGGAGGCATGGAATGCAGGGAAATCTGGTTGTCTGGATGCACAATTCCTGGCCCATGGAGGACAGAGGGTGGAAGTAGATCGAAGCATTCAGTCTGGATCTCTGTGATCAATGGTGTCCCGCAGTATCAGTTTTAGGACCTCTGCTCTTTGCGACTTTTATTAATGGCTTGGGTGAAGAAGTGGAAGTGTGGGTTAGTACGTTTGCCAAAAACACAAAGGTTGGTGGAGTTCTGGATAATGTTGAGGTATATTGTAGGCTGCAATGGAACATTGACAGGATTCAGAACTGATCAAGTTAAACCTGGAAAAGTGTGAAGTCATTCAATTTGGAAGGTCGAATTAGAATTTAGAATATTGGGCTAAAGGCAGTATGCTTGGCAGTGCGGAGGAACAGAGGGATCATGGGCTCCATGTCCAGATACCCCTCACAATTGCTACCCAGTTTGATGGCAAATCGGCAAAAGCGAGGACTGCAGAAAAATCGAAATTTCAAGCAGTAGCTCTTCATCATCTGAAACATCAATTTTCCTGCTCTTCAGCTGCTGCCTGACCTGCCATGCTTCTCCAACTCCACCCTAATTTGGACCCAGGTTGAGGTTTAGATTAGATTACTTACAGTGTGGAAACAGGCCCTTCGACCCAACAAGTCCACACCGACCCACCGAAGCACAACCCACCAATTCCACTACATTTACCCCTTTACCTAACACTACGGGCAATTTAGCATGGCCAATTCACCTGACCTGCACATCTTTGGACTGTGGGAGGTAACCGGAGCACCCGGAGGAAACCCACGCAGAAACGGGGAGAATGTGCAAAATCCACACAGTCAGTCGCCTGAGCCGGAAGTTGAACCCGAGTCTCTGGCGCTGTGAGGCAGCAGTGCTAACCACTGTGCCACCGTGCTGCCCACCAAGGTGGTTGTTAAAGAAGTATATATATTGTGTTGGCTTTCACAAGCTAGGGAACTGAGTTTCAGAGTTGTGAGGTTGTGCTACAGCTCGATAAAGCATAGATTAAACTACTTTTATTAGGTTGAAGGTGTGTGTAGTACCTTTTAAGAGAGAGTGAATGTTGTTCTCCACTGAGAGCTTGCAAGCGCCTGTTGTATGACTAGCTAGCAGTCCCAGAATATACTGGAAAAGATAAAACATGCAACGTTTGACTGTGAACGAGATACCTTGATTTGTGGTTGCTGTTTTGACAACAATTCGAATTTAAACAATCAGTTTAAATTATGCCCCAGGATACTAAAGTCCACCGATTTTGAATGTTTTGGATGTTTTGCGAACATCCAACCAAGGAGATGATCTAATATTGAAGGACATAATAGAAACAGGCAGTTTGCGAGTTAGGCTGAGAGTAACTGCCATCTAGCGAGAAACTGTCATGCAAAACTCTCTCTGTCAAAGATACTGTTTTTGTATGAAACATCCGTGCACTACAATTCAGAAGACAACCCAGGAAGACTTTCAGTTGAAAGTAGGAGAACACTGGAGATGACAGATGCTGTGTGCTTTTGAAATTAAGTAGATGCAATTTTAATATGGCTTTTCTTGTTGGAACATGATGTTGTTATAAAGTTGGAGGCAGAGAGCAATCAGTTCAGAGAAAGAGGGGCTGAGTGTTGTGACTAGTTGTTCAATGTTCACTTTTAGAGTTAAGGAATAAATTGATATTATTTATCCTTAAAGAGTGAAATTTGGGATTTGTCACTCGTACTTTAACAGCTTACGCGGCGACTTGTGCTTTTCTAGTTGTTTGGTTTAATTAGCGGAAAGGTTCATTGCCATGATGTAACACTACACGTTGAACATTGTGTTTAGTTCTGGTTGCTTTGTCATAGAAAAGGTGTGGAAGCTATAGAGATGGTGCAGAGGATTTCGTGCAGTGAAATAGAAATATTGACACACAGCACACAGAGCAAGTGAAATATTGAGAATGTCACCACACGAAAAAAGCAAATACTGACAGATTCTCCATGTCTGTATAAACATCAGTGTGTCAGTGTGTGTGTAGTATGTATGTATTGATTACAGTGTATCTGTGTGTGCATGTGCATCAGTGTATCAGTATGTGTCTCTGTATGTCTGTATTAGTATCTGTGTGACTGCATCAATTTCTGTGTGTGTCTGTGTGTGTGTGTGTGTGTGTATCTGTATTCATTACTGTGTGTTTTTCCGTGTCTTTATTCGTCTCTGTGTGTACCTGCTTGTTTCTGTTTGTATCCGTGGGCATAGCGGATATGTCAGCCTCTGTGGTGCTTAAAGTGAAGCAATGCCCACTCGGTTGGCCTTCACTCTCTACTACGTCGACGGTATTCTTGGTGAAGTGCTCCGGCCCAAAACATTGATTTTCTTGCTCCTCGGAAGCTGCCTGACCTGGGTGCTTTTACAGGACCACACTCTGGACTCTGATCTCCAGCATCTGCAGACCTCACTTTCTCACATCAAAGTTTCTGTCTGGGAGGGAGACAGCTCATAGCACCATCCAAACTGACAGCACTGTCACCACACACACACGCAATCACACATATAGCCAGGTATAGGGAGTATCGTAATTGTACCGAGGACCCTAAGAGTGGAGAATGTTCATGTAGAGTAATGCCTGCGCTCCTTCTACAACGTGGAAGTGATTTGTCTTTGAAGATTATTCACAGAGAGTACACAATAAAGAGCATTTCCACTGCAACTGCATCCAATCAACGTCGAACGAAACATTTGTAAGGTGATATAATGCGTTTATTGCACGTCCTTTAACTTGAAAAACTTCGAAATGCGTTCTTACAAATTATCAGTGAGAAAGGATTGAAAAGTCCTGAAACTGACCCAGTGATGTTGGTAATATCTCTGTAACAATATCCTTAGGTATCAGAAAAAACTGCTCTGTGCTTAAAAAGGGGTTATTTGAAAACCCAAGCAGCTGTGCAATCTGAGAGATTCTCAGAATTTGATGTCCACTGAGAGAGAGAAAAAAAATCTGACATTGTGCAGGGGAGGCCAGCAGAGGGTGGCATTGTATGGCTCTACACTTAACATTGACATGCAGTAGAGGAGGAGGAAGGGGGAGGGTGCTGGTGTTAATTTCAGTGGATTTACCCTAAAAAGCTACAAAGACCACGGTGAACAGAGATGCAGATAGAGATATACATAAACATATATAGACACATTGAAGACACAACACATACAGATACAGGTATGAACATTTACACACTAACGCATGCACACTCCTGCACACAGAAAAAGTAGTTCACTAACGATAGGGATAAATACGTTTTTCATTAACAAGGGAACCATTTGATCAGTTGGCGAAGGCAAACGAATGCGGCTGAGAAATATTTCACCCGTGATCAAACAGCACAGCAGATCCGATTGGCTAAATGGATTAATTCTGCACCAATTTCCTATTTTCTGAAGTGATTCATTTTGGAAGTTCGAATCCAAATGCAGATTACAAGTTCAGAGGTAGCATTATTGGCCGTGTGGAGGAACAGCCGGATCTTAGGGTTCACGTCCATAGGTACCTCAAAGTTGCCATTCACGTTGATAGGGGTGTTAAGAGGAGTATGGTGAGTTGGTTTTCGTTAACAGGGAGATTGAGTTTAAGAGCCGCGAGATTATGCTGGAGCTCTATAAAGCCCTGGTTAGACCACACATGAAGTATTGTGTTGAGTTCTGGTCACCCCATTACTGAACGAAATTGGAAGCTTTCCAGAGGGTGCAGACAGGATTTACCAGGATGTTGCCTGTGCAGGAGGACATGTCAAATGCAGAATTTCGAAGGGAGCAAGGCTTTTCTCATTGGAGTGAAGAAGGATGAGAGCTCCATAATATAGGTGTGCAAGATGATGAGGCATAGATAGAGTGGTCAACTGGAGACATTTTAGTGGGGTGGAGATGGCTATCACGCAGGAAGTATCATTTTAAAAGTGATTGGAGGAATGCGAAAAATATTGAAAAACTGAAACACCTGATCAGCGGCTCCAGATAATCTATACAATCGACACAGGAATTCTTGGACATCATCAGAAATATACACATAGACAAGGAAGAAACTATGATCTCATTCGATGTAACGGCACTGTTCACCTCCATCGACAAAACACTAGCCAAAGAAACAATAGCCAACCTGTTGGACAGACATAACAGACAACAGGACGTTGAACCTATCAACAAAGACGGCATACTTAAACTACTGGACTTGTGCCTCACAACACACTTCACATTCAATAACCAAATATACGAACAAATCAACGGAACACCCATGGGCTCACCGATCTCTGGACTCATAGCAGAAGCAGTAATGCAAATGTTAGAACAAAAGGTCTTACCACAACTTCAACCCAAACTCTGGGTCAGATACGTGGATGACACCTTTGTAATAATTAAAAACACAGAAAGAGAGAACACACACCGGATCATCAACACCACACTCACAGGAATCCGATTCACTAGAGAGGAAGAAAAGGACAACCAACTCCCATTCCTAGACGTGATGGTACATAGAACACCGAACGGAGAATTCACCACAAAGGATTACAGGAAAGCCACACACACAGACCAAGTCTAAACTATGAAAGCAACCACCCCAACACACACACAAACGAAGTTGCATCAGGGCACTATTCAATAGGGCCACAACACACTGCAGCACATCAGAACTGCAAAAAGAGGAAGAGGAACACCTATACAAAGTATTCGCCAAAAACGGATACCCTCGCAATTTCATCAACAGATGCCTAAGGGAGAGACAACGGAACGAGGACATGCCACAACCCAAAGGACTAGCCACACTTCCAGACATCAGGAGCATTTCTGAACTGACAGCCAGACTACTGCGACCACTAGGACTCATAACAGCACACAAACCAACAGCCACGCTCAGACAACAACTCACCAGAACAATGGACCCGATACCCAACATGAGCAAAGCTAATGTAGTGTACAAAATCCCATGCAAGGACTGCACAAAACACTACATCGGACAAACAGGAAGACAGCTAACGATCCGTATACACGAACACCAACTCGGCACGAAACGACACGACCAGCTATCCTTAGTAGCCACACACACAGACGACAAGCAACATGAATTCGACTGGGACAACACTACCATTATAGGGCAAGCAAACAGAGAACACCCAGGGAATACCGAGAGGCATGGCACTCATCCACAGACTCTATCAACAAACACATCGACCTGGACCCAATATACCAGCCACTGCAGTGGACAGCTCAAACTGACAACCGGAAGCGGCAGAGACAGGCCACTATAAATGCCGGAGAAAACAGCACAGAAGCGCTGCACAGGAGGCTCCCAAGCACTGAGGATGTCACCTAGACAGGGGACGAAACGTTTGCAAGACAAATTCCCAGCTCGGCGAACAGAACCACAACAGATCAACAGCTATTTCGAACCTGTCAATGATTTGTATGTGGGGATTGATTGGATTGGAGCTCATTTGGCTCAGCCACCGAGACATTCATTCAATAAGATGTCAAGTGGAGGTGGAGAGTCTGTAATGGGGGTAGAGACAGGGGAGATTAGTGTGTAAACCTTCAGCAGAAACAGTATAACCTGCGCGAATGAATTTTATGCTGTGACAATAGTGTAAAACACCAGTAAACAACTTAAAAGGACAGAGATCACAAAACTCAGTGATACAAAGGGATTTGTGCATCCTGGTACATGTATCACACAAAGTAATTATGCAGATGTGGTAAGTGGTTAGGAAAGCATATGGAATTATTCTATTCCATGCAAAGGCTATCAGTATATTTTACTGCATTTGTAAAAGGGCTTTCTGAGGCCACATCTGATGTACTGCGGGTAGTTATGATTCCCTAAACTGAAAAATAAATATACTCAATTGATTCGGAAGCTTTATAAAGTTGTACTTGTTCCTGGAAATAAGGCCTTATTCTGTCTTACACCTCAGAAACAAACCTTTCGGTTCACCTTGTCCATGACTACCCGATGTCCTCAATTAATCACGTCCCATTTGCCAGCACTTGGCCCATAACCCTTCCTATTCAAGTACCCATTCAAATGGCTTTTAAATGTTGTAATTTTCCCAGCCACCAACACTTCCTTTGGCAGATCATTCCATACACTCTGAGAAAAGATTACCACTTTTATTTCTTTTAAATCTTTCCCCCTCAACTTCAAACTATGTGCTCTAGTTTTGGACTCCCTAAACCTCAGAAAATGTTCTTGGCTATTTACCATTTCCATGCCCCTCATGATTTTATAAACCTCTACAAGGCCAGAAGACTTCAGGTTTGAAAATGAGATATTTGCATACTGAACCATATAAGATCTTGAGGAGAGTTCCTCTGGTGTGGGGAACTAGAACTAAAGATTCAATTTTAAGAGAACAATGTATTCATTTTAACTCAGATAGTCCAAAGGCATGAATTTATTGGACAAAATTCTGAGGACACATCCAAACGCATCTTCAAGTGACATCTTATAAATTGCTCCTACATGGAGCAGGGAACAGGGACGGATTCGTACAGTCCCAACCATGTTCAACGAGGCTTCACATGGTCCAATTAGGTGGTCAGATAACATTGTTGCGTATTTCATTTAAAAGTTGGAGAAAATGCAACCTGCTAGAGAAGTCACGGCTTATTGTTTCCTTAGTTTCCTTTTTCCTTCTCACAACAATGTATGAGAGGGGAAAACTCATCTTTAGCACTGGTGAAGGATTCTTGTTGAAGCTTCATTGGAATCTCCACACTGCCAGAAGCAAAGGGAATTCAACCAAATCCAAATGTTCCAGGAAGGAATCCCATTGACAGCAGCTTGTGTGAACAGAATGACCTCAGATGCAGAATACAATTTAATATTTCCTTTTAAATTTAACTTTTGCTACCAGAAGCTCTTTCAAACTGATATTCTGCAGAGTTGTTTTTCTGTTTGTCTTCATGCATGTGTTTGTGTGTGTCTGTGTGCACCTGTGTATGTGACACTGTCAGTGTCTCAGTGTCTGTGTATGTGCACGTTTCTGTGTATACAAACTGCGTCTCAGTATACATTGAAAGATAACTATTAAAGTTCATATTTGTCCACACTGCTTGTCATGTATCTTTACATCATAGTTTGAGTAAGTTTACTTTGGTAAATTACCTTTTCAAATTTAAGCTATCTGCCTGACTTGTCCATAACAAAGAAACCTGGTCTGAGAACTACATCATTGGTCATATCACCAACTTAGTTACATTTAACATATGTAATGACAAATGGAGGAACTGGAGTAGAAACTGAAACAGAGACATCTCCATGCCCCGTCTGAACAGGGATGAGGAGAAATTCACAAAAGGCTGTTTGAGTGGGAATGATCTTCCCCAAAAGTTTGTGGTGCTTGTGTGTTTGCATTTATTCAAAGCCATGCGACTACGATATCGGATAGTAAAGGACAATGAACTACAGCCTGATCAGCCACAATCTTAGTGCCTGGTGGAGAAAGCTCAACGTGTCTAATGACCAAACCTTCTCCTCTGTCCCATGTTCCTATGTTCCATTAAACCTTTCAAACCTGCTGGACAGGAACAGTCAGAGGCCATTTGCCCCAATAACCTGGGGCACAGAAACAGTGGAAACCATTCAGCGGATGAAGACTGTCACATACATTTTGACATGGCATTGGAAAATATTCTTGGGAAAAGAAAGGGTAGGTGGTGGAGTGAAAATCTCACTCCTCTGTCTTTACAGAACTTTCTTCATTTGTTGGTCATGTTGCCGATCCAGATTCACTGAAAATACAGCGCCCATACTTCACCCAGTGATGGCCCACAAAATCGTCTGCTCTCCCTGATTGCAGCATCCAATAACAGAACTTCCAAGATAATAACTTCCCAATAACACAATGAGAGAACGTCAGATACAAGAATAGGTCATTCAGCCTTTCTTGTCTTTTTTTTTCCCGTCAATATGATCATAGCTAATCTGCAAAATCCTCAACTATTCTTTTATGCTCAATCCCTGCAGCCTTCAATATTCTGATGCCTCATATATCCATTGCGCCCCCTTCCAACCAAACATCTTAGTGATCTACCTCTTCACCTCTCTGGAATACAGAAGTCCTGACAGTCTCTACCTTCTGTGAGAAGGAAACGCCCCTCAGAAACACACCATGACCTATTCACATGAATAAAAGATATGAACAAACGGTAAGAGTGACTGGCCCTGATATCAAGACAGGATTTAACTGTGGATGATATCAAGGAACCCGAACAGAATTGAATGCAATAGGAATGAATTGTAAACTCCCCACTGGTTACTTGCATTCAGAGGACAAGCGGGTTGGTGAGGATCAATCATTTCTGTCACAGGACATCAAAGGGCGCATCCTCAAGGTAGTTTTCTTCAGCTGCTTCAACGTCTTTCCCACATCATATGGTCAGAAGTGGGAGATGTTCACTGAAGATTGTTAAGAACAATTTGTCACCTGTCCACTGCTGAAGCAGTCCATGTCCATGTGCAGCAATGCCTGGATAGCATCTAAACTGTGTTGCTAAAGGGAAGGTAACATTCATGTAGCTGTCAAACTAGTCCCACATTTAAATAAGAGGAGTGAAATCAGCACCTCAAGGTGGTTGCAACAGAATGTATTCAACCCACTGAAACTATTGGACAAGAACAGGGGTCGCCCATTCAGCCCCTCCTGCCTGTTAAACAAGGTGGGAAGGAGTGTAGACAGAACATCGAGGTGTTAAACAGGAGACAGGAGTTGCCAAGTCTGGTCTTTGAGCCTCTTCCATGTGAGCAGGAAGAGGCCATTCACCTGTCAACTCAATTATGCAGAAATAGGAAGATGTCATTCATGCCCCAACATGACAAACAGTGAAGCAGCGACTACACAGATAAACTGCTGTATGTTGTTTCTCCTGGATCCATTGCCAGTGGTGCACGTGTTACTTAACTTGGTTTACTGAAAGTGAGAAAGGAAAGTGGATGTTTCGTGCAAAGTCTCAACTAAATAGCTTCTGTCACAGATAATAGTGAATGATTATGATGTAGTAGGCATCACAGAGACTTGGTTACAGGGGGGTCAGGACTGGCAGTTAAACCTCCATGGTTTTTCAACTTATCGAAAAGACAGAGATGTGGGCAGAGGGGGTAGGGTTGCCTTGTTAGTTAAGAACAAAATTAAATCTATGGTATTGAATGACATAGCGTCGGATGATGTGGAGTCTGTGTGGGTGGAATTGAGGAACCACAAAGGCAAAAAAACCATAATTGGAGTTGTGTATAGACCTCCTAACAGTGGTTAGGACAGGGACGCAACATGTACCGGGAAATAGAGAAGGCATGTCAGAAAGGCAAGGTTACATTGATCATGGGTGACTTCAATATGCAGGTGGACTGGGTAAATAATGTTGCTAGTGGATCTAAAGAAAGGGAATTCATGGAATGCTTACAGGATGGCTTTTTGGAACAGCTTGTCATGGAGCCCACAAGAGAGCAGGCTATTCTGGACCTAGTGCTTTGCAATGAACCAGACTCTATAAAAGATCTTAAAGTAAGGGAACCCTTAGGAAGTAGCGACCATAATATGGTAGAGTTCAGTCTGGAGTTTGAAAGGGAGAAGGCAAAATCTGATGTAATGGTGTTACAGTTGAATAAAGGTAATTATGAAGGCATGAGAGAGGAACTGACTAAAATAGACTGGAAGCAGAGGCTAACTGGGAAGACACTAGAGCAAAAATGGCAGGAGTTTGTAGGTATAATTGAGGACACTGTACAGAGGTTCATTCCCAAGAAAAGAAAGATTAACCAGGGAGGGATTAGACAACCTTGGCTGACAAAGGAAGTCAGGAAATGTATTAAAGAAAAAGAGAGATCCTATAAAGTGGCTGAGAACAGTGGGAAATCAGAAGATTGGGAAGGATACAAAAGCAAACAGAGGATAACAAAGAGTGTAATAAGAAATGAGAGGATCAAATATGAAGGTAGGCTAGCCAGTAATATTAGAAATAATAGTAAAAGTTTCTTTCAGTACATAAGAAACAAACGACAGGCAAAAGTAGACATTGGGCCACTTCAAACTGATGCAAGGAGCCGAGTGATGGGAGATAAGGAAATAGCAGGAGAACTTAACAAGTACTTTGCGTCAGTTTTCACAGTGGAAGACATGAGTAATATCCCAAAAAGTAAAGGGTGTCACGGGGCTGAGTTGAGTATGGTTGCCATTATGAAAGAGATAGTGCTAGAAAAGTTAAAAAGTCTTAAAATTGATAAATCTCCTGGCCCCGATGGGATACACCCTAGAGTTCTGAGAGAGGTTGCTGAGGAAATAGCAGAGGCATTGGTTGAGATCTTTCAAGAGTCACTGGAGTCAGGAAAGGTCCCGGATGATTGGAAGATGGCTGTAGTAACCCCCTTTTTCAAGAAAGGATCAAGGCAAAAGATGGAAAATTATAGGCCAATCAGCTTAACCTCGGTTGTTGGTAAAATTCTAGAATCCATCATTAAGGATGAGGTTTCTAAATTCTTGGAAGAGCAGAGTCTGATTGGAACAAGTCAACATGGATTTAGTAAAGGGAGGTCATGCCTGACAAACCTGTTGGAATTTTTTGAAGAGGTAACAAGTCGGTTAGACCAGGGAAATCCAGTGGATGTGGTCTATCTCGACTTTCAAAAGGCCTTTGATAAGGTGCCACACGGGAGGCTGCTGAGCAAGGTGAGGGCCCATGGTGTTCGAGGTGAGCTGCTGGGATGGATTGAGGATTGGCTGTCTAACAGAAGGCAGAGAGTTGGGATAAAAGGTTCTTTTTCAGAATGGCAGCCGGTGACAAGCGGTGTCCCGCAGGGTTCGGTGCTGGGGCCACAGCTGTTCGCATTATATATTAATGATTTGGATGAGGGAACCAGGGGCATTCTAGCGAAGTTTGCCGATGATACGAAGTTAGGTGGACAGGCAGGTAGTACTGAGGAAGTGGGGAGGCTACAGAAGGATCTAGACAGGTTGGGAGAGTGGTCCAGGAAATGGCTGATGGAATTTAACGTGAGCAAGTGCGAGGTCTTGCACTTTGGCAAAAAGAATAAAAGCATGGACTACTTGATAAATGGTGAGAAAATTAATAAAGCCAAAGCACAAAGGGATCTGGGAGTGCTAGTCGAGGATTCTCTAAAGGTAAACATGCAGGTTGAGTCTGTGATTAAGAAAGCGAATGCAATGTTGTCTCTTATCTCAAGAGGGTTGGAATATAAAAGCAGAGATGTACTACTAAGACTTTATAAAGCTCTGGTTAGGCCCCATTTGGAGTACTGTGTCCAGTTTTGGTACCCACACCTCAGGAAGGACATACTGGCACTGGAACGTGTCCAGCGGAGATTCACACGGATGATCCCTGGAATGACAGGTCTAGCATATGAGGAACGGCTGAGGATACTGGGATTGTATTCGTTGGAGTTTAGAAGATTAAGGGGAGACCTAATAGAGATGTACAAAATAATACATGGCTTTGAAAAGGTGGATGCTAGGAAATTGTTTCTGTTAGGCGAGGAGACTAGGACCCGTGGACACAGCCTTAGAATTAGAGGGGGTCATTTCAGAACAGAAATGCGGAGACATTTCTTCAGCCAGAGAGTGGTGGGCCTGTGGAATTCATTGCCACGGAGTGCAGTGGAAGCCGGGACGCTAAATGTCTTCAAGACCGAGATTGATAGGTTCTTGTTGTCTAGAGGAATTAAGGGCTACGGGGAGAATGCGGGTAAGTGGAGCTGAAATGCGCATCAGCCATGATTGAATGGCGGAGTGGACTCGATGGGTCGAATGGCCTTACTTCCACTCCTATGTCTTATGGTCTTATGGTCTCCGAGAAGACAGACTGGTGTTTTTATGGAGACTAGAAGCTGGTGGGAATGGCTACATCTTTCAGGAATACGGTATTTCTGACAGATCTGGCTGCTGACAGATTTGTGAACAGTGCAGGTTCACACACCAATTGCATATTGAGACTGTGAGAGTTCATTCAGAGCCTGGAGCTGCCTCTCAACCAACATGGGGGTCCGCACAGGGATGTGAACTATTGGGAATCAAATATCATGGGAAAACGTAATGTTTCACATGATCACTGTCTTTGTCTTGACAATATGAGTGTTATTGCCTAATCTTCAAGTTTAAATGTAAAAGACTATTATTCGCTCTCAGCGCCAAGGATCAAACACTCATTGTCTTCACACATTCCTCACGGTACCATCATCCCAGGAATAAGTCTGGTGAAACTACTTTGCACTATCTCAGTTGCAATGAAATCGTTTCTTATAAAGGAGAGAGAATCTGTACTCAGTGGCCTAAATACTGATCAGCAACACTCTACAATTGCAGGCAAATGAATTTACTTCAACAGTTGAATCATTTTGTAATGAAGGACAACATACCATTTACTGCCCTGATTACTTGCTGGCTCGTGTGAATTGTGCAAGTGATAACTGCAGTTCCCAATCTCTAGTCTTCTAATAAATACAAAACGAAAAGGACTGTATTTGTTGCTCACATTCAAATCATTTCTTTGCCTTGTGAGCAGCTAGGCTCCAAGCACTGATACATGTGATTCCTATGAGCAATGGCCTTTATTCCAGAGCAGAGTCTTACTCTCTGTATTCCACCCATTATCCAATTCCCATTTCCATGTAGTATATTCACCCCTTACACAAGGACTCTAACGTACTTACTTTCCTGTCAAAAGCCTCCTGAAAATCCAAATGCACTGTTCCCATTGGCTCTCATTTGTCGATGTCACAATCAACATCCTCCATAAACTCCAGGTGGTTTATCAAAACGATTTCCCTTTCTAAAATCTAGGCTGACTCCGTAAATCATATAATTTTCTCCAAGGATATAGTTATTGTGAATTACTAAAAAAAATCTAATATTTTCCCTCACATCTGAGATCGATTTATTCATCAGTTGGTATTCTGTTTTAAATATTTGTGGTCACAGTAGTTACTTCTAAGTCTGCAGTATCCTTTCCATAATATAAAAAGCTTTGAGAAACTTTGCCCTCGCTCAAAGAGTTAAGGAATTGACTGTACAGAATCAGGCCATTCTGTTCCTGCTCCCGAAAGAGCTACCTGGCAAACACAACTCTCCAGCCCTAACTCTGTAAGCCTCTCAATTCATAACTCATTTAGTCCAGCAACTTACCAACATTCAATACAATGAGCTTTGTTTTTTTCCCAGTACTTCCTCTTTGATAATTCTAACTTCTTGCAGTTCCACATTTTCGCCAGTCACCCTAACATTTCGGGAAGATTTTCTCTTCCTTCCTCTGTGGAGACAGAAACAACACATTCACCTCACCGGACGGAGATGGCCTTTGTCAACTTGTGAGTAGAGGATCGCAGTCTGGCAAAGTGGATGCTTCACCTACTCCTGCCTGGAAGGTTCCAGAATCAAAACAGTTGATGGGCATTTTGAGTAATGTCCTCTCCCTGGTGTGAGATTATAGTTTGTGCTGATGGAGTTATCACAGCTCTGTGACCTCATTGTTGAAATTAGCTGTTTTCACATTTTGCACATGGAAAAGGTACAATATTGGGAAATATTTGTGGAAATCTCAGAAAGGATAGTGTGGTGTCCTGCTCCTTCCTATGCAGTCTCTGCAGACCCAAACTCTCTTCAAAATGCAGTTCCCAAAACTTGTCCAGAGTGGGGACACCAGACCCTCAGGATTCCCTAAGTCATTGCAGTAGCTGATAACACAAACCCAAGAAAACAATCCGGAGAACCTCCACTCACTTTCACATGTCACACCCACTCAGAGTTTAGAAATGACTTTTTCTCCTCAGTTTCTATTCCTGGCTGACAAAGCATTGCAGCTCTGCACAGTCCCTCTGAGCTGAAATATTCCTGGTTCTGTTCTCCATGGAAGTAGTTGACAATGTAACTGAAAAAAAATTCTGTACCTCAGTCACAATAACAGCAACACTACCATTACCAGTGTAGATGCTGAGAATGCAATGATCTAGTGCTATTGTCTCCAGACTATTAATCCGGGGGCCCAGCTAATGACTCAGACCTGGACTTGAATCCCGCCTCATCAGATGGTGGAATTTGAATTCAATGCAGTATTTGGGTTAACAATCTAATGAAGATTATCAATTGTCAAATAAAAACAAACATCTGGCCCACTTGTGTTCTTCGTGGAAGGAAATCTGTTATCTTCACTTGGTCAGGCCTATACATGTGACGCCAGCCCCAAAGCAATGTGATTGACTCTCAATTGCTCTTTGAAATGGCCAAACCATCCATTCAGTTATATCACTACAAGATCACAAAGAAATGAAAGCAGACAGATCTAAGAACTCGTAGCCTATAGCATGTGGACTGCATTGGTTCAAGCAGGCAGCTCACCAACACCTTCTCATGTGCAACCCGGAAAGTGAAATATATACTGGCCAGCCAGTGACACCCATGTCCCATTATTGAAGAAAAGAAGATGACCACACTCAAGGAAGAGAGACAGAGGGGATGTACCTCGTTTTAAGCAGGGACTTGGATATATAGGCATGATACTCAGGAATATGGGAAAGATTAAAAAAAATCAACGAGATTAATATCACATTTTATTTCCATCCCAGCTGATTATCAACAATTCCTTTGTTTGATTATTTTTCTCTATCTCTCTATTTCTCCATACATTCACCTCACTCGACCAACACAAATTAACTATTTCCCAGCTGCTTTCAGATCTGATGCATGGTGAGTGGACTCAAAATGTTAACTCTGTTTTTCTCTCAACAGAAACTGCCAACCCTGTTCCGTTTCCCAAGCACTTTGTGTCTCTTTGTTTTAGATCTTCAGTAGCTTTCTTTGTTTAACTTAATGTTTATTTTTTGTATTTGATTGGATGTCATCATCACTGCCAAGGACAGCATTTGATGACCATCACTAATTGCCCTTAATTGTGATCATTCCAAAACGCAGTACAGAGCCAAGCACATTGTTGTGGGTCTGAACTCACTCTCAATCCAGACCCGGTAACGATGTTAGATTTCTTTAACAAAGGACATCAGTGAAACAGGTAGATTTTTAGACAAAATTCTCCTCGTTTTATGCTTACAGTTTGTGCATTTGTTTTTAATTAGATTCTTATCATTTGAATTTATGTCCTGCGATCAGCTATGGTAGGATTTGAAACAGTATCTTTAGTATTCTGACCTGTGCCTCTGAATTACCCATCCAGCGACATTACTACTCTGACACAGTGTCCCTGTCATGAACTGACTTTCGAGACATTACAAGTTTGTAATCGATCAATTTGCAACTGGAGCAGTGGCGAGAAGAGAACTGCATCTGTAAAATCTGACCTTTACCAAGGCATAGATAATGGTTAATTCAGCAACAGCACTGACACAGGGTGTTATGAGGCTGGTAGTGGACAGGTTTGGTGATGGAGACAATCTCAAGACATACATCAGTTCAATGCAAAAAGGGTCCTCACAGTTTTGTTTCAGATGTTTGTGAAGAAGATGCCTGAAATTTTTGGAGAATTAGTGGAATTTATAATGAAACTAAATACAATATTTTCTGTTTTTACCAGATAAAATAACAAAAACAAAAGCAATGAAGTTGAACATGGTTTATGTAATTAATAAATAGATAGAGATGGAAAAACTTACCAGGAACACCAACAATAGCGAGGATGGGATAATATCCTGCCTGAATAATCATCAGTGCACCATATATTTGTAATGCTAATGTTGACCGAGACCAGGAAAACCAGAAAAGACCACTGGATAAACTCCTGTACATTGTTGTTACATTCCAGTCTAATGTTTTCAGGTTACGATCCATAACTGGAACTTTCCAGTCTGTTGTTCTCAGATTCTGATCTCTCTTCTCTCTGTCTCTGTAGCTGCTGACTCCACTAGTGTCGGAGGTGGCGTATCTGCTGCTACCATGGGATAAGGCACCGAAAGAAGTCCCTTACTAATAGGAGAGGGACAACCTTTATTGACACAGTTGAATCCATGGAGGCTGACATTATTCACAGTTCCTGAACAAACAGTTCCAATTAACCCTTTCACGACTGCACTTGCAGCTCACATTAACAACTGGACTGGATTGGATGTTGACATCTCTCGCTATTGGCCACATCTACAGACACTAATTGCTCTTACAAAGTCAGTGGCGAGGTGAGGGCGGGGTGGGAGTCATGGATGTTTTCTTTTTGCAGGTTAGTTGATTTTGCTGTGCTGTCCATGTACAACGTTGTAATGGCTTGCAGCCCCAAAAATCACACAATCAAGTTGTTGTTATTGTGTTGTTCTCTCCTCCGCTAGAACAACTGCCAACCAAAAGATTGTCCCTGGGCATAGTTGCTGTTGACGTACAGAGGAAGCTTGGATTCGTCTGGACATGACTCTGAATGCTGTCTGAAAGCAACACTGTAATGTCAACACACAATGCGCTTCAGTTTTTTTTAATCGACAAGCATCTTATTGCTGTTTTATTCGCTTTAAAACAGTGAGATTTACATTTTTTTGACTTCAGTCCAAAGAAAAATAAAACGGAATGTACAAAGACGTGGTTATTAAAGCCCCTGGATTAATGAGCCAAGGACAGAATGAAAATAACATTAGTTAGGAGATAAAAAGGAATTGGAGCAGTGGTTGTGTAGATTTGTGGGGAAAACAACATATTCCCCCAGTCACCATCACGCTTTCTGACAAACAGAATGAACTGCAAAGCAAAGCAACCAAAATGAGACAGAATGCTGATAGCTGATGTGGCTCTGTGGGTCAGGGATGAGAACTACACTTTCACAGATTTAGGGCCTGTTTCGATTCCAACCTCAGGCCAATCTCTGTGTGGAGTTTGCATATTCTCCCCAGGTCTGCATGTATTTCATCCCACAGTTCAAAGACGTGCAGATTAGGTGAATTGGCCAAGCTAATCTTCTCACTGTGCTCACAGATGTGTCAGTTAGGCACAATAGTGAGGGGTCAATATCGGGGGTGGGGGGTGGGGGGTGGGGTAGACGAATGAGTCTGGTAAGGTTACTCTTCCAAGGACCTGTTTCCACACTACATGCATTCGATGAATGAGAACAGGCCTATTCCAAACGGAAAGAATAGTATGTTACATAAGTATTTCAATCACTGGATATACAGTTTGACAGGGTTGTGCACATCGAGAACATAGAACATTACAGCGCAGTACAGACCATTCTGCACTCGATGTTGCGCCGATCTATGAAACCAATATGAAGCCCATCTAAACTACACTACTCCATTTTTCATCCTTTACACTATGCCTATCCAATGATCACTTAAATGGTTTTAAAGTTGGTGAGTCGACCACTGTTGCAGGCAGTGCTTTCCACACCCCTGCTGCTCTCTGAGTAAAGAAACGACCTTCAACATCTGTCCTATGATTCACAGTGGGAACGAAAGTGTTAGGTTACAGGAGGGTACAAAAGGATTGTTCAAATGCCCAGATCAATGACCGAAAAACTTAACACTGCAATATGTGAGATGCTGCACTTTGACAGAATTAACAAAACAAGACAGTACTCAAATCATGGAGATAGGCTAGATTTGCTTTTGCCTTACTTTGGAGCTGAGAAGGTTATGGGGTGAATCTGACAGAGGTGTATAACAGCATGAGAGAAATAGACAGAGGGAGCAGACAACAGCTGTAGCCCTTAGTCAAACGGTTAAATACAAGGGGATACACGTTTAAAGTGAAAGACAAGAGATTGAATGATGATTTGTGAAATCTGTTTTGAACCCAGAGGGTGATTTGCTTTTGGAATGCATTGCCTGTGAGGGTGGTTGAGGAAGGAAACCGTACAAACTTGGCAAAGCACTTGTATCAACACTCGATGGTGTCCGATTTGATAGGCATCTTCTTTATTATACGATTCCATGATATATCATGAAGCACCACCCTCTGCCAGCTGTTCATCACAGTACAGCAGCTTGTTTAACACTACCTCCACCACCAGTAATACTTACTCTCAGCTAAACTGGCACGAGATGCACAGCTGGTACTCCCTCCCAACAGCCACTTTGGCTGGACCAACACCAACTGGACTGGAACTGCTCAACGGCAATTAATGTTGGACTAGCTCCATTAAAATCCCTAATGAATGTTTGAAAAATCTAATTTCCTCATAATAACTGAACAATGTAACGATGTTTATTAATCTGATGAGGGTGTTGCGGCCTTTGAAGTAATGTGATGCATTTGCAGACACCATTTCGTGAATACGTTGAAATAAAAGGCCAACTGACAGCCCAGGTCACGAATAACCACAAGTTAATGCAACATTTAATCAGCAGCTGAATGAGCACAAAATGCCAGAGCAGAGTCGGCCATGCGCCTTGAGGTAACTTCCATTAATGCAGTTTGGTGTTTTCTGGTTGGTGAAGACATGTTGCGCTGAATGGCCTGTTTGTGTGCTATAAGACTCTAGCACTTTAATTCGTGGAAACAGAAAATAGTCTCAGTATTTCCATAGCTTCTGAGCATCAATTGGTGAAGAATATAGTCTCCAAGGTCACATTGCATCCTGACTTGAATCGAAACCATTGTCCCTTCACTGTCACTTGTTCAGAATCCTGTAACTCTCTCTGAAACAAAAATGTTAGGGTTCCAGCACCACGAGGTCCACTGGGGTTCACTAACACATTATGAGTGGAAAGTAGACATAGGCAACAGAACGGTGGCTTTGCTAACGGAACTCACCTCACAACAACAACTGAAAGGAAGCTGCACTATTAAGACATCTATACGACATTATTTAATTTCGAAAGCAGTTTCAGAGGAGTTTTTCTCTTGTTTAAAAAACACATTTGGAAAGTTGTATCCATCAATCTGAAAGGAAAAGTCTTCAGGTTCATGAGAATGGTCTCCTAATTTTTTGATAGCTGAAGACAACATAAAAGTAGCAACGAGCATCTACGTAAGCGTTCCTTCTTTGCCCTTACAACGTTACTGTGTCATTCTTAGTCAAGAGTCTCCCTGCCTCTGCCTTAGGAATATTCAATGTCCTAGCCTTTATCGCTCTCTTGGAAGAGAAATTCACAAATACACAACACTTTGAGAGGGCTGAAACAACACACATCTTGTGTTATGAGATATTCTTTAGTTTTACTTTCCATCCACTTATTGTAATCTCTCATACAAACTGAAATATTATTTCAGAATTCAACTTAAAAAGACTATTCGGAATATTCTGAAGTTAAACATGATCGCATATTGTCCAGCTAAACTCCAGGAAATCCAGGGCCAGATGGTCAATATTTCCTCCTGAAATACAATTCTTCACAGGAGTCAGTTGAGTGAATCTTCTCTGGACTACTTTGCATGTCATTATGGCCATAGTTCTTTTGATGTGGTCTCACCAGTACCCTGTAAAACTGTAAAAAGTTCTTCCTACTTCTGAATGAATTCTGTTTCAAATACTTTTCAGCATTTGTCTGGCCTCTCTAAAACCTTGAAGTGCACGAATTTTTTGTGTGATCCAGGTGCCTGATTCCTCCGTGCCTCAATCCAATCTCTCCATTTAAATAATTCGTACATTCCCATTGAACTTCCAACATATTTAAACACAGACGCATTTTCCATTCTATTCTCCATACACCAATATTTGTTGTTCATTTGACCAACTTATATCTCCTTATTAACTCGTGTCTTCTTCATATACAAATAAAAACAAGTAAAGTAAAAATATTACATTGTCAATTCTATTGGAATGTTTTTGACAGCCTATGTCTTTGACCAAATATTCAGTCTATATTATGGAAGAATGCAAACATTTGAAATTGTCTGTGTCCTCTCAAACAGGTTCACATATTTATATTCTTCCATAATGCAAACAGAATATTTCGTTAAAGGCATAGGTTGTCGCCATAATTCAGTGGAATCGACAAAGTCATATTTTTAATCCATTTCCAAGCTATAAATTAGCGCCAATGCAAAAGTGTTTTGCAGTCCCATCACTCAGTTCCCATCACTGAAATATGGACAGATGGTGTAGAATCTGTGTGGGTGGGATTGAGAAATAACAAAGGTTAAAAAGGCAGAAAACAGCGAGTGAGGATAAAAATGATCATGTCAGTATGGTAGCTAGTGACATGTGAAATTCCACAAGGCTCAGTGTTGTGACAACGACTTTTTACTTTGTAAATTAATGATCTAGATGAATGGTCTAAGGGCTTTCTGGTTAACTTTTTAGATGATAGAAAGATAGGTGGAGAGACAGGAAGCATTGCGGAAGTGGAGAGGCTGCAGAAGGGATAAGACACGTTAGTAGAGTGGACAAAGAAGTGGCAGATGGAGTACAATGGGGGTAAGTGTGAGGTCATGCACTTTGGTAAGAAGAATACCGGTTTGGACTATTTTCTAAATGCGGGAAAATTCTTCAGTCTCAAGTGCAAAGAGAACTGTTAGGAAACTTTTATATCACGGCACAGATCGTTTTAAAATGTTATATTCACCAAAAGAACTGTGAGTCGAATCATAAACATCAATATCTGTTTATTGAACACAATTAATATTAGAACAATAAATTGTACTATAACGTAACGAAACACACTACAAACTATTTAATGCTTTAACTTAACTTCATATGATCGTATACCACCCCAACAGAACATTGCCGGCTCTACGTGCTGAATTCTCCTTCTTACGATGGACCTGGAGGTATCTTCTGCTTTGGTGAATATTCTCGATTTACTGCGCTAACTGGGGTTTTGTGGTGATTCTCGTTCTTCAGAGTCTTCACCTCATTTTGAGAGGATATGGAGGATCTGTCAACAGAATGACCATGTTGGACAACTCTGATCAATCAGACCTAACCAAGGGTTGGGCACATTGATGGCCCAAGGGAGGCATTCCATTGTCCCATTCAAGTTCAAATCCAGGTTTGTATTCCGTGGTCTGTAGTTGTCAAGTTTGTTCACAAACTATGTGTGGGTAGCTGCAGCCTGTCTGGATTCTACAGCATGTGGATTAGCACAGAGAGTTTACTCAAGGCTGGGATCCATTTCTCAGCATGCTTTAATCATTGTTCATTTTTGTAACTCCATGGTAATTTGTTATTATAAGTTCATTATTTCAGGTGGCAGGATTGGTCTCAAAGGCAAATACAATGATGACATTTTTTTTCAAGGACTTGAATATAAAAGCATGGATGTACTTCTGAGACTCCATAAGGCTCTAATCAGACCACATTTGGATCATTGTGTGAGGTTTTGGGCCCCATATCTCAGGAAGGATACACTGCCCCTTGAGCGTGTTCAGAGGCAGTTCACAGGAATGGCCTCAGGACTGAAAAGCCTAACATATGAGGTCTCTGGCATTAAACTCACTGAAGTTGAGAAGGATGAAGGAATCTAATTGAATCATTCAAAATACTAAATGGCTGTCCAGAGTAGATGCCAGAAAGATGCTTCTATTGTTAGCAGGGAAAGAACACAAAGGCATAGTCTCATAGTTAAGGGAATACCTTTTATATCGGAGATAAGTAGAAATGTCTTCAACCAGAGAGTGATGAATCTATGATAAGCATGGAAGTTTCCTTCCTTAAAGGACATTAGTGAACCAGATGAGTTTTCCCTTACAATCGATTCACGATCACCATCAGTCTCTTAATTCCACATTTGAATTCAAGCTCCACTATCTACCATGGCAGAATTCAAATCCAGGGCATCAGAACATTAGCTGGGTGTCTCGCTTAACAGTTCAGCGATGACACCACCAAGCCACTGCCTTGCCCAGTTCTCCAGAGTGTGACTAACTTGTGTAATATGATTTACCCGAGACTTTTCCCTCAAGCTATTATTGATTTCCGTGTCAAATCATGAATGATGTTTCTCCATTACGCAATTCCTCTTCCACTCACCAATAAAGTTTAATTGCGAGGTTATTTAGTATCTCCTTTTGTCTTTACTTTTTTTTATCTGTCCTGCCCTTGATAGTTTTGTTTTTTTCCTGGCCAGTCCACCCAAGCCAACTCCTTCCTTAGCCCAAATATAATTATCATTGCTCAACACTAAAACTGTCATATGTGACTCTTGTCCTTATACATTCAATCTGAGTTTGAAACTACAGCGTGTTGCGGTCACTGCATCCAAGACGATCCTTAACTGCAAGATCATTCATCAATCCTTCCATGTCACATAATATCAGATCTGAAGCAACCCGTTCTCTGGTTGAGTCCATGACATGTTGCTCTCAAAAACAATCCTTCACACAGTCTACGAATTGTTCTTCGAGGCTACCTTTGCGAAGTTGATTAATTGAGTCAATGTGCATGTTCTTCCAATGTTGTGCCCTTGTCAACAGCTGTCATTCTTTCCGAACTCAGAAATGCTTCTGGTGAACAGTGGCTGAACTTTTCTTTTCCCAAAAGGTTTCTTCTCTTGCTTTTTGTTTATGCCTGGACTGATTTACGTGTCGTTCCCTTGTGCCAATATCATTTCCTAGTGCAGCCTTGATATCATCCTTAACCAATACATCAATTCCACCTCTTGATCCTCCTTGTCTAACCTTCCAGAATAGTGAGTGCCCTTGGACATGTCACTGCCCAGTCCTGATCTCCCTGTAACTATGTTTCAGCAATCTGCACCAGGTCATACACATTTATCTCTGTACCTATTGTCAGCTCATCAATATTTTTCCGAATACGTTTTGCTTTTAGGTACAAAGTTTTAAATACGTTTTATTGGTGTGTCTTTCCCTTCTCATACTTCCGTACACTAGCTTCCTGATCTCACACACTTCACTCCCTCACATCCCCCACACTGTCCAATCTTATTTGTTTCATCCTGATAATTATGCGCCTCATCTCTATCATTTATTCCAATCTCCAACTCACATTTTGAACTGACATGATGCATCCTTCATCATGGTCATGAGACTGGCCATGCCTGCTGTCCTAGTCACCCCTACTTTCTGCTCAGTTTCTGACCTGCAGCTTTGGTTCCCAGCCTCCTGCTTTATTAGTTTAAATGCACCCAATTTCCACTAACAAACTCCCACACAAGGATGTTGGTGATCCTCCAGTTAACATGCAACCTGTCCATTTTGGAAAGCTCTCACTTGCCCTGGAGGAGAACCTAATGATCCAAAAGTTGAAACTTTCACCCCTGTACTAGGTCTTTAACCACATGTTAAAATATATCACCTTCCTAATCATTACCTCTTTTCCACGTGGCACTGCAAGTAATTCAGACATTCCAGCGGATTGTTCTCTCTCTCTCTCACACACACACACAACATACGTGCACACACAGACATACTTATGCACACATGAGCACACACACGCACGCGCGCGCAATCACACACACACACACACACACACACACAGAGACAAACACACACCACATTACTTTGTAGAAGTATACCCAGTAACCTTATAAATATTCGGAATGACAACTGGAATGAACAAACTGGTTCAAGGTAGGATGCAAACAATTCATTACTCTTCATTAAGCAGAACGAACAAAGCTGTGAACTTATTGCAGTGCTCAAATTTATGGAAAAATGACAGCTTAAAATACGAATACCCTGTTCCTGTTCGTTGTCATTACTGCATCTCTGAGTCCTAGTTTCAAGATTGTCAGGACAAGAGCTAGGAGTGATATAAGGAAAAACTTATTTATTGAGAGATTTGTTCGAATTTAAAATGCTCTGCCTGGGAGAGTTGTGAATGAAGATTCAAAAAGGATCTGGATATATATTTGTAAGTTACGAATTCTAAGGGCTGCAGAGACCGGGTGACAAATGGGAGAAGTTTGGGAGACATTTCCGGAGCTGAAGCATACATAGTGGCCCTATAACCTCCTTCTGTCCATTAAAGTTCCGTAATTTATCATGTACAGACGCAAGTCAACATCAGTATCTGATTATTTCCTGTTGTAAATGCTGGCAACTATCTGATCATATTTGCTGCAGCATAACCATTTAAAATGCAATTATTGCAATGTCAGCTTGTTGATGAAGTCTAATTATTACTCAGCACATAAATATTTTAAATCTTATATCCCAATTACTAAAACAAATATTTCTTTGCTTTGGCACAAAACACTTTGTAAATGTTTGACTTTTCTCGCATACGGAAATATGCTCATCAATTTTTATCACTATCCAAATTTCGCATTAAATGCCATTCATTCTTTTTAAAAAGTACAAGATTTCAAATTATTGTAGGCTACAACGTAATATCACAAATCATTTATTTAAGTTAATATTCACAGTGCGTGTATAATTATTGTCATTTCTCAATTGTTGGTAAATAACTGAAGCTCATACATTTAAGTGTGAAATTAAGCTGACTGTTATTTAAATATATAAGAACGTTTTTTTCTATATGATTGTTCAATTAATTTTTCAATCTAAATACGTAATCGGTCAGACGCCAAACACTTTCCAAATGTTGGTGTGGCAATGTATTTATTTGAATACTGACAATGAGTATGTAATTGTAATCACGTCTATAGTCAGATAGCATATTCTTTGTACGAAATAAAATAAAATTTGCATTCTTTATTTATGAGTCATTAAATGTTGACAAGAGTTTGTATTATTGTTCCATAAATATAACATCAAGCTCATTGTTTTCAGAGATGATGCAATTATTGTTTGGTTGAATAATCATACTTCACATTTTATTTTTGCGCAATTCATGAAACATAGTAAATATCTGATTATTTTTCGGACCATAAACTCATCACCTTGCAATCATAAGCTTCGTTGAAAATAGATTTAAAAGGATCTGAATTCAGGCAGAGTGTTACTGAACCTCATAGCTGCCTGAGGCACTTAGTGAGATCCTCGCCTGCACCTAAATGTATCCAGAGCACGACCACGTGATTCAGGGCAGTCATTCAAGCATTATTTCACAACAAATCATTTGGACTCCACCTTGGGCCGGGTGGAAACTAGCCACCAGGCTATCAGTGGTCTCTCTGTAAGAACAAATGCTGTCCAAATGAGACATCATTGACTCGCTCGCAACCATGCTTTACAAATTTATTTTCAGTCAGACCCTAGCCCAGAGAGCAGATGTGTGGACACGGAGTGTCAGAAGCACACGAAACAAATTACTAACGGTGATGACATCTTGCCTACCTCCCAGACTCCATACATCTGCAACCTTGACAGGCACTGAGTGGAGACGTTATTAAGGCGAAACCGAAGACAACAAATGCTGGAAGTAAGAGTCGTGAGGCTGGAGCTGGAAAAGCACAGCAGCTCAGGCAGCATCCAATGAGTGGGAAAGTCGACATTTCGTCCAAAGGCCCTTCATCAGAAATAAAATTGGGATCCATGAGGGTGGAGTGATAAATGGGAAGGGTTGGGGCTGGGGAAAGGTAACTGAGAGTGCGATAGTTGGATGGAGGTGTGGGCAATGGTGATACATCGGAGGAGAGGGTGGAGCAGATAGGTGGGAAGGAAGATGGACAGGTGGGCACGGTGGCTCAGTTTTGAGCACTGCTGCCTGACAGTGCCAGGGACCAGTTTCGATTCCAACCTCAGTCGACTCTCTGAGTGGAATTTGCACATTCTCCCACATGTCTGCATGGGTTTCCTCCGGGTGCTCCGGTTTTCTCCCACAGTCCAAAGATGTCTAGGCCAGGTAAATTGGCCATGTTAAATTACCCATAGTTATAGGTGCAATAGTCAGAGAGAAATGGGTTACTCTGTGGAGGTTTGGTATGGACTTGTTGATCCAAAGGGCCTGCTTCCACTCTGTAGGGAATCTAAAATATAATCAAATCCCAATTTGAATAAAAAGATGGGACGGGTCATGAGGGCGGTGCTAAGCTGGAAGTTTGGAATTGTGATAAGGTGGGAAGAGGGGAAATGTGGAAACTGGTGAAATCCACATTGATGCCATGGGTTGGATTGTCCCAAGGTCGAAGATGAGGTGTTAAGGGAGTGGCGATGGATGAAGCCCTGGACCTGCATGTCCTCAGCAGAGTGGAAGGTGGAATTGAAGCATTCTGCCACGGGGCGGTGGGGTTGCTTATTGTGAGTGTCCCAGAGATGTTCTCTGAAGTGCTCTGCGAGTAGAGGTCCTACCTCCCCAACGTATAGAAGACCGCATTAAGAACAACGGACACAGTAGCTGACATGTGTGCAACTGCAGGTGAAACCTTGATGGATGTGGAAGGATCTTTCGGGCCTTGGGGGGAGGGGGAGGGGGAGGTGTGGGCGCAGGTCTTGCATTCCTGTGGTGGCAAGGGAAGGTGGCTAGACAGGAGGGTGAATTGTTGGGGACCTGATGAGCACTACCTATCTTTTATCCTGTATTCTGCATTCAAATTTGATTTTCCAGAATGAATCGCTTCACACTTTTCCAGGTTGAAATCCACCTGCCACTTATCAGCCCAGTTTTTCATCCTGTCAATGTCCCAGTGCAAACTACAACAGCCCTCCACTCTATCCACAATTCTACTGAACTTTGTTCCATTGACAAATATAATAGCCCATCCTTCCACTTCCTCATCCAAATTATTTAAAAACCCACAAACAGTAGAGTTCCCACAACCGAATCCTACAGATCGCCACTTTTCACCGAGCTGCAGACTGAATACTTCTCGTTTACTACCACATAGTGTCTCCATGGGCTAGTGAATTCTGTATCCAGACAGACAGGTTTCTCCGTATCCCAAGCCTCCTTGCCTTCTGAATGAATCTGCCATGGATAAAGTGGTCAAACGCCTTGTTAAAATCCATGCACACCGCATCCACTGCTCTTTCTTCTTCAATGTGTTTAATTCCATCCTCAAAGAATTCCATAAGGTTTGTGAGGCATGACTTGCCCCTCACAAAGCCATGCTGACTATTTCTATTCAAGCTATGATTTTCCAAGTAATCATAATGTCTGTCTCTCAGAATCCTTTCCACTACTTTGCCCAATACTGATGTAAGACTGTCTGGACTGTAATTCTCAGGATTATACCAATTCTCTTTCATGAACAAGAGTGTAACATTTGCCACCCTCAATCATCTGGCACTACTCCAATGGAGAGTGAAGACACAAAGACCATCGCCAAATGTGCAGAAATCTCTTCTCTCACCTCCTGTAGCAACTTAGGGTGTTTCCCCTCTGGCCCAGGGGATTTATCTACTTTTATGTTTGTACTTCAATTAATCTGTACTTCACCTGAAATTGTCTACTCCCTGTCCAACCAAATGATTAACTGCTTTCCATTTCAGGGCTATATACCATGCTGCTTCACTGAGCATGTATGGTTCCCAATATCCGGTGAACCATGGAATGGAAAATATGGGAAGGCATGAATGCGCTCCTGATGAAGGGGTGATGCCCAAATCATTGACTCTCTTGCTCCTCAGATGTTTATGACTGGCTGTTCGTTTTCAGTTACAAACGTTTCAGCTCTGATCTCCAGTATCTGCCGTCCTCATTTTCCCTATTACTGACGGCTGTCCGCTCTGCACACTGAGCAGGGATTTAATCAGCAGAAACTTATTGTATGTGGAGCAGACTGCTCAGTTCTGGAAAATTGCATTAGGTTAATGCATCTATTAAAAACGAAATTGCATTTCAACAAATACTAATTCAGTCCCAGAGTTACAGTTTTGGTTCATGAGTTGGGCAGCTTGATAAGGAGCAGTGAATGACAGAAAACCTCCGAGGTACAGAGCATTCCAGGTGCTACATTTACGGGTGGATGTGCTTTACCTTAATGCTGGGAATGTTATCGGACAGACAGATGTGATAAGGTAACAAGGTGACATGTGGAAATGTGACATTGTTGCCATTACAGAGATGCGTTTGAGGGAGGTCAGGGCTGACAACTCAATATCCTGTGGTACAAGAACTATAGACAGGACATGAGAGGGGTAAAATAGGAGGTGGTGTTGCATGATTAGTTATGGAGTCAGTGCCTACAGTAAGGAGGGGCGATATCTTGGAAAGATCCTCTAATGAGCATGGTGGTTAGAGCTCAGGATAGAAACCATGGTAGAGGCACTGCTGGGGACATATTATAGATCCCCAGATAAAAGAAAGTACAGGAGCAGATATAAAACCAATTTACTGAGGTGTGTCAAAACAACAATAGGTTTATTATACACAGACATTTAATTTCCAAGCATTAATTGTGGCAGTGATGATATTTTAAGAGTGTACGGATTCCTTGAAATTTATTCCAGAAACTCCTTGTATCAACATGGAGCAGATACAACAATGGGTGCGGCAGTGATGTGCCTCACTGTGGGGAATTAAGCCAGTCAGTATATTTCAGGCAGGATTGGGAGAAGTATACGGCCAGTAACCATGACATCATACATTTTATGTTTGGTAAGGAAAGGATTTTTAAAATGCACTATCTGGGAAATAAAAGGTTTTTGGATTGGGGAGACCGATTTTATGAAAACATATGACGGAATCTGTCCAGAGTACAGTGGCTTCTGAGTAAAACTGTAGCAGAACAGCGTGTGGCGGGGGATTGGGAATCAGTTGATCAAAATGGAATTAATGAGATTGTCCGCCGAATGTGTTACACGAAAGATGAAAATTTGGAAAACAAGCCCATTGAACCTCGGTTGTCTGCAAACAAATCAGAACGGAATTAAAAACGAAAGAGAAGCTTCAAGCAGGTACAAAGTGAGCAGGTCAATGGATGCACTAAATGAATATAGAAAGAGTCGGGCTAATCTTAAAACTTCAGGAGAAGAGCAGAAGGGGAATCCTGATAAAACATTAGTGGGTAAGATTAACAAGAATCCAAAGACATTATATCAATTTATTAAGAGGAAGAGGGTAACAGCAGAAAGAAGAGGGAGTATTAGAGACAAAGGGGGCAGCCTGTGCACGGAGCCACAGGATATGTTAACCACGGGCTTCATATCGGTCTTCAGTTAGGAGAAGCAGATCCTGGATTCAGGGAGAGTGACAGTGTGCACCTTGAACGAATTGATACAGAAGCCAAGGAAGAATTGAAAGGTTAAGCAGGGTAAAGGGTAGACAAATCCCCAGATCCGGGTGAGCTGTAACTTAGGCTGATGTGGAAGATGAGGGAGAAGAGCACAAGCTCTGACATTTTTTTATTTTTCTCTTGTCTCTGGCCACAGCGAAGGTGCGATGGGACATGATAACATCTTACATTGGCACAACTCTCAAACAGAGTGCTAGAAATAAGGCATGGGATTAAAGACCTCCAAGTTTCCAACAGTGAGAGGGAAACATTTGTAGAAAGTTCTGATGGCTGTTGAGGTTAGATCACTAAACATCTTGAAGGCTGAGGCAGACTGATTATTGAACAAGTGTTGGTTATAGGGAAAATGGAGTCAAGTAGAATGGGGATTATCAGAATAAATATAATGGAATTGAACAGAAAAGCAGACTCAGTGGGCAGATAGCAAGAATTTTGTTCCAATGTCTAATACAATTCTTTTTCCAACAGCACTGTGTTCACTGGAACATAACTTGTCTTCCTTTGGAGTGAGACACAGTTTGGAATGCAATCTTCGGATTCAAGGATTTCATAAATGCAGTAGTAATAGACAGAAAGGGCCAGGGGACTGCGACAACGCGGATTGGCTGTTGGGGTGAATATTTGCCTCAGCGCAGTCACCACCAGCAGGAGGAAGACTCAGCAAGACACCCTCTAAGTACAAGTAATGACGTGCTCTGGAGGACAGGTCGTCATGGGCTTGGTGTCAAGGAGTGCTTAAGGCACAAACATCACATTACTGTAGTGTCTCCCTTCTTTACTAAACAAAAGTAAGTGTGGAGGAGTAGAGAAAATGCATTTAGGAGCAGAGTAAGTAGTAAGTCATTTGTTTGAGAGGCTTCAGACAGCAGCAGCTCAGATAAAAAGTACATTATAAGTTCAAATAAAGTCCTTTCAATTTAGTATTACAGCAGTCAAGATGGCAGTTAGACCAGTTGCACGTTCCTCCTGTGGCATGTGGGAGCTCAGAGAGATTTCTACCGTCCCTGTTGACTACACGTGGAGAAATTGCACCCAGCCAGCTGCAGCTCCTGGGAGACCATGTTTGGGAGCTGGAGCTGGATGGTGCTCACGCCCAAGACCCACCCCGGCCATGTTTCTATAATGACTATAATGGCACAGTCCCACGTAAACATCCATGCCCTGAGTTCATCAGTCTTACCTGTCAGCCCTGTTGCATTTAAATAAACACAATTTAATCCAACAGCCAGTCCTTGCTCCCGAGCGTGTTCCAGGCAGAGACTAGGTTTGGAATGGCAAAGGGAGCAGGCAGAAAGTGCAGCTATCTCCTGTGGCCATTCCTCACAAAAACAAGTATACCACTTCAGATACTGCTGGAGGGAACGACCGTTCAAGGGAAAGCAGCGGTAGCCAAGTTGGTGGTACTACCACTGGCTCTGGGGTACATCGGGGGGAAGGGTAAATTTAAACAGGGTCTTAGAGACAGGAGAGTCAATTGTTGGAGGGACAGATTGGAGATTCTGGGCCTTCAAACTGGAATCCAGCAAGTTGTGTTACGTCCTAGGTGTCAGGGACCATGAAGTCTCTGAGCAACTGCAGAACATTGTCAAGGGGGAGGGTGAGCAGCCAGAAGTCATTGTGCACGTTGGCATCACAAATGAAACAAGTAGATATAGGAATGAGGTCCTCCAGAGGAACTACAGAGAGCTAGGAGAAAAGTTAAAAACCATGACCTCGAAGTGGAAATCTGATTACTTCCTCCTGTTTCATGAGCTCATGGAAGTAAGAATAGAAGGATATGGCAGATACATGCATAACCAAATAATTGGTGCGTTGGGGGGGGGGGGGAGGCGCTCAGATTTTTAGATCATTGGGGTCTTTTCTGTGACACAGTTGACCTGTTCAATAGGGACAGGTGGCACATGCACTGGAGGGGGGACCAATATCCTGGCGTCAGGTTTGCTCGTGCTCCAAGGGAGGGTTTAAACGAGATTGGCAATGGGGGAGATCCTCAAGAGCAGGGAGGCAAGTGCGAGTCTGGAAGGAGATACAGTAATCAGAAACAGTAAAGTGAAAAGACAGGTCAAGCTGGAACACAACAGGGAGCAAGAATGCCTGTTTTTATTACATTGCTTTTATTTCAATGCAAGAGGACTGACAGGTAAGGCCGAAGAACTCAAAAAGTGGATAGCTATGTGGGACTAGGATATTGCAGGCATTACAGAAACATAGCTAAGGGAGGGACAGGACTGGCAGCTTAATGTGCTAGGGTATAGCTGATTTAGGCAGAACAGGGATGGTGGAAAGAGGGGAGGGGATTGCATTTCTGATTAAAGGGAGTATCACAGCAGTAACCAGAGATCAAATAACTGAAGGATCAAACAGCGAGGATTTGTGGATGGAGCTAATAAATAGGAAGGTGTATGGTGATGTTATAGGGGCTGTACTATAGGACCAGAAATAGTCACCAGGAATTAGAGTAACTAATATACTTGCAGAGAGGTGGGACATGCAGAAGCAAAAGGCTTGACATAATTTGGGATTTTAATTTTTATTACATTGACTGGGACTGCCAGAGGGTTAAGGGATTTGGTAGGGTGGAATCTGTTAATTGCGCCAGGAAAGTTCCCTCAAGCAATATGTAGTTGGGCCTTTTCGGGAAGGGGCAAAATTCGACCTACTCTTAGGAATAAGACAGAACAGGTGACGGAGGTGACAGTGTGGGAGCACACTGGAACCAATGGCCATAGTTCTATTAATATTCACATATTTATGGTGAGAGACAAAACTGGTCCACAGCTTCAAGTTCTAAATTGGGGCAAGATGAATTTAGATGGAATTAGGTAGGAGTTTGCAGGGGTTTTCTCGAATAGTTCAGTGTCGGCGAAGGGACCTCTGGCAGGTGGGAGTCCTTTGAACGTGAGATAGTGGAATTCAAGGTCTATTTGTTACTGTGGGGGTGGAAGGAACGTTGGCAGGAATGGGGAACCCTGGATGACAAGAGATATTTAGGCTTTGACCAGAAAAAAAAGCAGCTCGGTTACAGGCAGCTGGATCAAGTGAATCCCAGGAGGTATATAAGGGATACAGGAATTTACTGAAGAAGGAAATCGGTAGGGCGAAAAGGGGACATGAAAGGGGGCAGAGAAGATTATGATGATCCCAAAATGGTACCTTTAGTATATTAAAGGAAAAACAATAACTAGTGAGAAAATAGGGCCCGTCAAAGACCAAAGTGGCATGTATGTGTGGAACCATAAGCGATGGGCGAGACCATCAACGGATATTTCTCCTCTGTGTTTAACAAGGAGAAAGACATGAGTACTTAGGAACTTGGCGAAGTTCATGGTGATTTCATTGGGACAGTCCATATCACAGTACAGGAGGTACTGGATGTATTAGAATGCTTGAGGTTTGATAAATCTCATGTTCTTTACCAGATAAATCCAAGAACACTGTAAGGAGCTAGAGAAGCATTTGCGGGGGACCTAGCTGATGGTTTAAATCATCATTAACTCGAGTTGAGATCCTGGAAGGCTGGATGATTTCAAATATTGTGCCCTTACTTAAGAAGGACTGAAAAAAGAGCCTTGAAACTCTGAAGCAGTAAATTTAACCATCTGTGTTATGTACGTGACTTGAGAAAATTCTGAAAGATAAAATGTACATTAATTTGGAAATACAGGGTTTGATTAGGAATATTGAGAATGGCTATGTGCTTGAAAAATTTCTTAAAGGTATTTGATGTGACCAGGAAGTTTGTTAGGTCGGGGCGGTAGACATCAAAAAGTGTGGATCTGGAAAAAACACAGCAGGTCAGGCAGGAACAAGAGAATCGATACTTCAGGAATCAGGAATGTCCAGAACATCGATTATGCTGTTCCTCGGATGTTGCCTGACCTGCCATGCATTTCTAGTACCACACTTGTGGACTCTGATCTCCAGCATCTGGAGTGTTCACTTTCGGCTAGGGTGGTAGATTTAGTCAATATGGATTTCAGTTACACCAGGACAAGGTAAGGCTTTTCAACCCCGGGAGCCTGATATACAGTTACAGGAGGAGGCCAATCAGTCCATCGAACCTATACAATTGTACTGAGAATAGATCATGCAGCACCGGTATCCTGTTATGCAGCGACAGGATCAGTCTATTCAGCTACTTCAGGTCAGTAACACAGGAAATGGTAGAGAGCACAAACTGACTGGACTCTGGGGAATGCTGGAATAACACGAGGCTATTTGGGTCCTCAAGTCTGCCCTTCCCTTCAGTAAGGTCAGGGCTGATCTGCTCTTGGCAGCAATTTCTCTTTCATGCCATAACCTTTGTAGCCCTCGACTCTCTCAAAATCAATTGACACCCTCCTCACCCCCTCTAAATCATTTCAGGGATGCAACTGTCTTGGATAGAGAAGCCCCAGCAATCACTATCCTCTGAGAGAAGGAAAGACTCCCCACACATATACCTTGGCCTATTGACATGAACAAAAGATATGAACACAGCGTCAGAGTGACTGGCCCTGACATTACATCAAGATTTGAATGAGCAAGGTTTCAAAGGACTGGAACAAGATTGAACTTCATAGGATTCAGTTGTAAACTCCCCAGTGATTATGTCATTCAGAACAGAATGTGGCTGGTAGACATCAATCCTCTCAGGCCCTGGATATCTCTGTGGGTGATCCTCAGGGTAGCTTCCTTAGCACAAATATCTTCAGCTGCTTCATCAATGTCTTTCCTTCCGTAATTCGATCAGAAGTGAAGATGTCCAGTGAAGATCACATAAAGCATGAAAACCTGGACAAGATTCAAGCTCATGCTGTTAATGTGCAGGTAACATTCGTGTGTCATCACTGCTGGACCCTGAACATTTCCAAAGTATAGAAAGAGCAACATCTCAAGCTGGTTTCATTGGAATGTGAGAAAGCCATTCAGCCCATCGAAACTATTCTATAAGAAGAGACACAGCCCATTCACTCTCTGAGATTTCTTTTTAAAATCGGCAAATGTTGGAATTCAAAGTAGACAGTCAGGTCACCGGAACAACACAATAAGAGAGGCGGCATCAGGATGTGAGAAGTCAACGACTTGAGTAAAAGCCTTCTTCAGGACTGGGGGTGTGGGGGATTAAGGGGATTTAAAGAGACGGGATGGGGGAGGTGGAGACAGGATGGTGAGGTGGGGATAGATGAACAAAAGTAGAGGTTATGACTGGGTTGGTCCATGGGAGGAATGAATCCAGTTGGGAGATGGAAGAAGGGCTGGTCAGAGGAATGGAAGGTGGGAGGAGAGGCTGGGAATGTATTTGGGGGATTGGAGGGGCGGTTATTTGAAATTGGAGAACTCAATGTTGAGTCACCCGGGCTGTAGGCTGCCCAGGCAGAAGATGAAGTGTTGTTCCTCCAATTTGCAGTTTGTTTCATTGTGTGAGTGGAGGAAGTCAAGGATGGCCACGTTGAAAAGGGTGTGGGAGGGGAAATTGAATTAGGCAGTGACTGGTAGGTCAGCTAAGCCCTTATGGGCCCAGATGAGATGCTTAACAAAACATCCCCTTAGTTTACACTTGGGTCACCAATGTAGAGAATACCACATCGGGAGCACCAGATACAGTAAACTAGGTTGGATCCCAACACCTGGCACATTTTCTACAAGGACCATTCCCTTTGCTAATCTTTGGTTCGTGCCACACTGCCCAACAAATCCTCTAATCCCCACTGACAACTGCCCCTGCAAATGGAAAAGATGCATCACCTGCTGGCACACAATCTCCCTCACCTCTATCCAGCGCCCCAAACAGTCCTTCCAGGTGAAACAGAGATTCACCTGCCTCCTAACTAACATAGCCGGGCCCAAAGGGACCGACGTGAGATCCTAGTCACCACCCATTTCAATTCCCCTTTCCCTGCTCTCCCCACCCCCGACCATTTCCATCTCTCTTTATCTGCAGCTCCCCCTAACCCCACCCCCAATCCTGAAGAACGGTTATACTGGAAATATTGACTTCTCCACCTCCTGATGCTGCCTGGCTTGTTGTGTTTTTCCAGCCTCCTGTTTGTTTATTATTCTACAGGACGATAAGGAATCTAGTTAGCACAACATGCTGGTTAGCAGCTACCATGATTCACCCAATAATGAGCCTCTTCCCTGGGATCAGGAGTTGCAAATGCAACCCCTCGAGACGCTGACACATGAAAAGAAGAGACCATTCAGCCCCTCCAAACTGTTACACTGAAATAGGAGGATGTCATTGATGCTGCACCATGACAAACCAATGAAGCAGAGACTGCACAGACAGACTGGCCCAAGTTGTTCATCCTGGCTCCATTGCTATTGCTACACATGTGTTACATTAGTGTGGTTTGCTGATGGAGAGGAGCACACCAGATGCCTGGTTCCAAGTCGCAAGGAGACATCTACCATCTCTGAGAAGACAGGCTCGTCTTCTGCATGGAGATCAGAAACTTTTGGGAATTGCCAACTCTATCAGAGTGTAGCTGCTGACATGTTTGTGAACAAAATGATGCTTAGTGCAGGGTCTCACTCCAACTGTACGTTGAGATGGTGAGAGTTCATTCAGAATCTGCAGCTCTCTCACAACCAACATGGACAAACACAGAGAGTGTAAACTATCAGAGAGTCATAGAGTTTAGCAGCAGGGACACAGGCCCTTTAGCACAAATTGGACTATGCTAACCAAAATGTCCATTCATGTTAACTCCATTTCCCTGCACTTGGCTCATATCCTGCTAAACCTTTCCTATCAATGTATCTGTACACATATGAAAACATATCCTGCAGGAAAACATGTTATATTTAACGCTATCATTGTTTTGTTATGGGAATAATGAGTCCTGGTTCAAAACACTCAAGTTTTATTGCAATCAGTTTTTAATCGTTTGCATCATTACAGATTAAACACTCATTTCCTTCACACATTCTGGTCAAACTCCTTTACACTATCGCACTATGGCAAGGAGATTATTCCTTATAATGGAGAGAAAATCTGTTCACAGTTCCCGATGTGCTGTCTCAATCTCTCTCTACAACTGCACGGAGGTGTCTTCACGCCTATATTTGAATCATTTTTCATGAAGGACATTATACAATATACTGTGATTATTACTTACTGCTCTGTATGAATTCTGTCAGTGACTCATGACCGAGGGCATTCACTTCCTTTTCACCAAGAGCACTTCCCATCATCTCACCTTCTCATAAATACAAAATGAGAAGGATGGTATTTTTTGCCAAATAATTTTTTTGCCTTGCGAAATGCAATACTTCCAGCACATCCACGCCAACAGCATCATCACTACTGCCATTGGAGATGTTTGGAGATGCTGAGGAGGTGACGGTCGAGCTGTATTATTAATGCAGCGAGCCAGGTAATGACCCAGAGCACAGATTCAATTCCCACCACAGCAAATATTGGAATTTGAGTTCAATAAAATATCACGAATTAAGAAACAATGAAACAATTGTCAGAAAAACTTACCTGGCACACTGATGCTCTTCAAGGAATGAAATGTATCACCTTCACCTGATCGGGCTTACATGTGACTCTAGACTCATAGCAATGTTGTTACCTCTCGGCTGCCGTTTGAAATGTCCAAGCCCAACCACTCAGTTATATCACTCATCATAAAGTCTCAAAGAAATTAAACCAGACCGAACTAAGCATTGAATGCTGACAGCCCACAGACTGTAGTGGTCAGGAAGGCAGCTCACCAACAGCTTCTCACAACGTGGAAAGGGATTTAAATGATGTTACAACATCCCATTAATGATTTTTTAAAAAGATGATCACTGTTAGGAAAGGGACACAAAGGGACATAACTCACTTCAAACCGTAACTTTGATGTATACCTTACTGGACAGGATTTTAATTGAAATGGCAACAGGAGAAAAATAAACAAGATTAATCTTGATTTTTATTTCCATTCCAGCTATCATCAACAATCCGTCTTTTTACTTCTTTCTCTCTATCTCTCTCTTTCTCTATCTGTTCGACTCCCTCCTTCTCCCCTTCACAACAGACATCCCTGTCACCAACATCAATCACACTATTTCCCAGTTGTGTGCCGATGGTCATTGGACTCGAAATGTCAATTCTATTTTTTTCTCGTTCCGAGCCTGCCAAATCTGTTCAGTTTCTCTGGTATTTTCTCATTCTCCCGATCTCTCGCATCATCCTTTTTTCCCAACGTTTAGTTTTGTCATTAGATAGGATGTCTGCATCACATTAAAGGGCACCATCTGTTGCTCTCATTAAATGCCCTTTACTGTGAGGCCATTCGTTAATGCAGTATAGAGCAAAGCACATTGCTGTGGACCTGACGTCATCTTTATCCAGACCAGGTAATAATGTTAGATTTCTTTACCAAAGGACATGGTTGAAATAGATGAACTTATCGACAAAGCTAGTGGGATTATATTAGTGAAATTCGCTTTTACTTCCAGTTCCAGTCATTTGAGTTTAAGTTCTCTCATCATCTGAGATAGGATTGAAACAATGTCTTTAGTGTACTATCCTGGACCACTGAATGACGTGGCCAGCGACATTACTATTCTCACATAGTGTCCCTGACATGAATTTATTTTATAGACAAGAACAAGGTCAAGATGGAAACATTGTCACAGAAAGAGTGATTAAAAGAGAGCTGGAACCATGAAGTCTGAAATTGTTCAAGGCATGTATAATTAATTGTGTATTTTCCAACTGCACAAACGTCAAGCTGGGGAATGGGGATCCCATGGAGCTGATAGTGGGTCTGTTTGGTGATGGAGGGAATGTGAACACATAAATCAATTCAGGGGAAATAGATACTTCCGGATTGTGGTCAGTCTTGTCCTCAAATTTTGAAATTTGTGGTAATGAATAGATTTGCGTTTGCAACTGAAGACAATAGTTTCCAACTTTGCCAAATATAGTCAACAGAAATAGCATTGAAGTTCACCATGGCTTATGGGATTAATAAGTAGATAGAGATGGGGAGACCCACCAAGAACAGTAACAACAGCAAGCATGGGATAGCAACCAGCCTGAATAATCAGCAGTACACCGTATATACGAAGTCGTAATATGTTCCAATACCTGGAAACATAGACAAGACCCGAGGATAAACTCCTGTCCATTGTTGTAGAATTCCATCCTAGAGTTCTCAGATTCTGAGACATTGATGCAGCATTCCAGTCTACTGTTCTCAGATTCTCATCCATAGTTAGAACATTCCAGTCTACTCTCAGATTCTGACCTCTCCTCTCTCTGTCTCTGCAACTGCTGATCCCTGTTAGTGTTGCAGGTGCTGCCTCTGCTGCTACATTGGGATAAATCATCGCAAGAAGCCCCTTACTAATAGAAGAGGGAAACCATCCAGCGACATCATTAGGATACATGGAGACTGACATCAATCACAGTCACTGAACAAACAGATCCAGTTAACACCTTTCTGTGTGGTACAAATAACAACTGGACTTGATTGAATGTTGACATCGCTGACTATTGATCACATGTCCCATCACCAATTGCTCTCGTGAAGTTAGTTGTGAGGGAGAATGATGGATGTTTCCTGATCACAGGCTAGATGATTCTGCTGTGTTATCCATTTGCAATGCTGTAACCACCTGAACACTGCCCACACCCCCACCCCTGCCCCAACACAGCCACCCACAACATACGCAATCTAGATGTAGTTAAAGTGCTGATCTCTCCTCAACTAGACCAGACGCCAGCCAATAGATTCTCAGTGGGAATATTTGCCATCACCATACACAGGAAGTGTGGATCTGTCTGGACATTCTTCTCATTGCTCTAATAAAACAATGTTGAACCTTCAACACACAATGCGATTCAGCCTTATTTTATGTAAACTCACAAACACTTGAATACACTTTATTGGCTTCAAAGCAGTAAGACTTACATTTATTGATTCCGTCCAAAGCCATATGTGGCATATTGTCACAAAACCGGTCCTTTTACAAGGTTATGTTGTCTTTAACTTTTTAAAGAGGGTGTAAGTGAACCAAGATTCCAACATGTCTGAACTTTGAAAGTTTCATTGGGATCCTTTTGTTTATATCTAACAGGTAATGCCTCAGCCAGAAAGCTTTCTAGCCTTTAATAAGACACTTGTATATTCAAAAGGACGTGGCCAACTCTCTAACTGGACAGGTCTGACCAGTTCTGGGGTTAGTTAAGTCAGGGTCACTGTTGGAACTGGACGCTCTCCCCTCCTTCTGTCCTTCTGACCTTATAACCTGTAAGCCTTTGTGTCAGTTTTACTCTTGGTGCTAAGGGGTTTGCTTATTGGGATTCTTGCAAGTATTTTGGAACAGAATTCTAAAGTCTGGAGAGCCTGTCGAATTTGTATAGGATTAGTTATTCGGGTATTCTATTTATGGTTTCTTGTGTTTCATTCGGTAATTTGGTAAATAAATGCTATTTGTTTAAAACTCGGCAGTCTGACCAGCTAATTCACTCAAGGAAGATCCACTCTACACTAACGTTTAAGAAATAACAAAGTTAACGTCTGGGCTAGTTGCTTAAAATTCAAAGTTTGTGCAAAGATTTGTAGCTTGGGTGCTCGTTGTTGTGGTTCTGTTCGCCGAGCTAGGAAATTGTGTTGCAGACATTTCGACACCTCAGTGCCATCCTCAGTGCTTGGGAGCCTCCTGGGATCTTTTCTCTGGCATTTATAGTGGTTTGAATCTTTCGCTTCCAGTTGTCAGTTCCAGCTGTGCATTGCAGTGGCAGGTATATTGGGTCCAGCTCGATGTGCTTGTTGATTGAATCAGTGGATGAGTGCCATGCCTCGAGGAATTCCCTGGTTGTTCTCTGTTTGGCTTGTCCTATAACAGTAGTGCTGTCCCAGTCAAACTCATGTTGCTTGTCATCTGCGTGTGGCGACTAAGGATAGCTGGTCGTGTCGTTTCGTGGCTAATCGGTGTTCATGGAATCACACACACAGGAATCAGATTCACTGGAGAGTAAGAAAAGGACAACCAACTCCCATTCCTAGATGTTATGGTGCAGAGAACACCGAACGGAGAAATTCACCACAAAAGTGTACACGAAAGCCACACACACAGACCAAGTCCTGAACTACGAAAGCAACCACCCAACACACACGAAAGAAGTTGCATCAAGACACTGTTCAAAAGGGCCGCAACACACTGCAGTACACCAGAACTGCCAAAAGAGGAAGAAAAACACCTCTACAATGTATTCACCAAAAACGGATACCCCCACAATTTCATCAACAGATGCCTAAGGGAAAGAAACGGAATGAAAACATGCCACAATCCAAAGGACTAGCCACACTACCATACATCAAGAACATTTCTGAACTGACAGCCAGACTATTGCGACCACTAGGACTCATAACTGCACACAAACCAACAGCCACTCTCAGACAACAACTCACCAGGACGAAGGACCAGATACCCAGCATGAGCAAAACCAATGTAATGTACAAAATCCCATGCAAGGACTGCACAAAACACTACATTGGACAAACAGGAAGACAGCCAACGATCTGCGTCCATGAACACCAACTAGCCACGAAACGACACGACCAGCTATCCTTAGTAGCCACACACGCAGATGACAAGCAACATGAGATTGACTGGGACAACACTACTATTATAGGACAAGCCAAACAGAGATCAACCAGGGAATTCCTAGAAGCATGGCACTCATCCAAAGACTCAATCAACAAGCACATCGACCTGGACCCAATATCCCGGCCACTGCAATGGACAACTGGAACTGACAACCGGAAGCAGCAGATTCAAACAACTATAAATGCCAGAGAAAAGATCACAGAAGCGCTTCACAGGAAGCTCCCAAGCACTGAGGATGTCAGCTAGACAGGGGACGAAATGTCTGCAACACAATTTCCCAGCTCGGCGAACAGAACCACACAGTTGCTTAAAATGTTCTGTGGGGTCGGTCCTGTTCCATAACACAATGGGGACACTTGCGGAATTTCGGCAGCAAGTGGCAAGTATTAGTGTCTCCTACTCCGTGTGTTGATTTGGTGGGGACACAGAGCTTTAGATAGCAATGACTTTTGCAGGAACCAAGGATGTTTTGAAGGTGGAAGAAGTGACTTTGGGGTTTTTAACAGAATGCACATAAGTCCAAGCTGCAGGAATTAGTGGGCAAGCTTGCGTTGAAGCTACCTCCTAATGTGAGGAAAGATGAGATGATTGCAGCAGTAGCTCAGCATTCCAATTTGCTGGAAACTCCATCAGGATCTGTTGAGATGAGCAAACTTCAATTGCAAATGACGCAGCTGGAGTTAAAAGTGGAAATGAAGCAGTTTGAGTTACAGCTAAAATCAGAAGAGAAAGAAAGAGAATGAATAGGTTTAGCAGAGGAAAGAAAAACAATGAATGTCGTTAGCAGGAGAGAAAGAAAAAATAGAGAGGGTTTGTGCTTCAGAGATGGACACTTAAAATGGAAAGTCAGCTTAAAAGGATGGGGATGAAGGCTGAAGATAGCTTAGTGTAGAACAGAGTGAGGATGAGCAAACCCATGGTAGTCAAAAGCCTGGTGAGAAACGTTTTAAGTATATTCAGACTTTACCTAAATTTGATGAGTAGGATATGGAAACCTTTTCCATTTCATTTGAAAAAGTGGCTAAACAATTGCAGTGGTCAGTGACCATGTGGGTTTTGTTGATCGAAACAAAACTTGTAGGTTGAGATCAGCAAGTATTCGCAATACAACACTATCAGATGAGGGATCTGGGCTGTATGAGGAGGTAAAGAAAGTGCATATGAGCTTGTGCCTGAATCTGACAGACAATGTTTCAGGAATATAAGGAGGGATCCTGATGAAACATATATTGAGTTTGAAAGGATCAAACAAAGTAATTTTGATAGCTGGAAAAGAGCTTTGCAATGCTCTGAGAGAGACAATTACTTTGGAGGAGTTCAAAGATTCACTGCCTGACATAGTGCAAACACATTTGGAAGAGCAGAAAGTTAAAACGGCAAGGCTGGCAGCTGAAGTGGCTGATGATTATGAATTGGTCCATAAAACATGGTTTGGCTTCTAGAATCAATTTCAGTCCATGAGGGATAGAAACTGGAGCAAAGAGAAATCCTCACATGGGAGGGAAAGGAGGATCTCAAAGAAGGTCATAAGGATAACTTCGCACAGGCTAAAAAGGAAACAAAGAAGTTAAAAAGGTCCGGTGCTTTCATTGCAATAAATTAGGTCACATGAAATCACTGTGTTGGTGGGTTCGGAAAAAAAAATACAGATGCAGGAAAACAGGATAAGCTTGGAAGTTTTGTTGGAGTGCTAACAGAAAGCACAGTGGAAGCTAGAAAGCTGCGCAAGTGTGTATAAGCTGATCAGAGGTTTGTTAAAGAGAAAGTGGCAGATCTGTTTAGAAAATATACCTGCAAAGGGAAAGTTTACAGACATAGGTCATGTAAAGAGGATGCAATTTTAAGGGAAACAGGATCCACTTAGTCCGTGATGCTGAAAGATCAAGAGATATATACTCCAGAAGGACTATTTCCAGAAAAGGTACTGCTAAAGGGAATTCACCTTGAGACAAAAAGCGCAAAATGATGTAAAACGAGGAAAGAGAGTGTCCAGAAAAGTGTGGAGAAATTGTGGTTGGAGTATTGGACAAGCTCTCAGCTCCAGGAATACAATCTATCCTTGCAAAACATTCAGCTGATTCAGCGGTAGGAGTACTGTCTATTCTGATTGAAAAGCAAGTGTAGATGATGGCAACTGAAGAAGTGCAGGAGTCTTATCCTGGAAGTTTCCTGAGTGTGGGTAACGAAGCTCCAATGTCACCAGCTGAAACAGGAGATCTCAAAAATGTAAAGATAAGGAAGTTTAAGTGGCATTTACAGAGACTTTGTTCCATTACATAGTTGTGAAAAACACTATTGAGCAAACAGGGCATCATGCGAATATTTTAGTTCATTTAAACAAATTGAGTTACAGCAGAAAGATAAAAGGCTAAAGCAGTTTTATCAAAAAGCATACACTTAGAAATTTTGAATGTATCCCTGTGAGGAAAATGAGGAAATGGAGACTATCACATACTCAAGGAGGTGATAATTGGGCAGAAGTTCATCAAATCGTATTGCCAACGTGATACAGAAAAGTGGTGATGTGAATGGTACATGAGCTACCACTTAGAAGTAATTTAGGAGTGAGGAAAACACAGGTTGAAAGACAGAGACATTTTTACTGGCCTGGACTGCAAACAGAATGTAGTTGAATTTTGCCAGACGTGCCATACATATCAGGCAATTAGAAAAAACACAAACGATAATAAGACCTGCACTTTTCTTAACTATTCCTGCATTTGAAGAACCTTTTACAAGAGTCTTAATTGATTGGCTAGGTTCCCGAACCCAAACAAAAAGGTGGGCACCAGTATTTGTTAACAATAATGGATGTATCGACTAGATTTCCAGAGGCCATCCCAAGATGCAGTATCACAGCTAAAAGAATTGCAAATGAATTACTCTTTTTAAAAAATAGACACGGACTACCAATAGAGATACAATGAGGTCAAGGTTCAAACTTCACTTCTAATTTATTCACTATGATGTCTTAGGAATAAAGCAATTCAAATCGACTGCATATCATCCAAAATTGCAGGGAGCGCTAGAAAGGTGACAGTGAACATTAAAGAGCATGTTGAGGGCTTATGATCAGGATTATCCAGATGATTAGGGTAAGGGAATTCCATTTGTGCTTTTTGTGATCAGGGATGCACCAAATTAACCGAGCAAATTCAATCATTTGAAGTATTTTTGGGCATTAAGTGAGAGGACCATTGATATTTATTAAGGAGAAAGTAGTAAATCAGAATTTAAAGGCCACACATTTGGACTAGGTCTCAAACTTTAGGGAACGGTTAATAGCACTGGGGGGTTGGCTGGACAGCATTTAAAAGTATTGCAGCATGCAATAAAGCAGGAAGCGGACTGGAAATCAAAAATATGCAATTTTACGATCGGGGATAAGGTATGACTGTTACTTTCAGTTATAGGTGAACCATGAAAAGCAAGGTTTGTGGACCTTATCAAATACAACGGATATACATTGAGGATAACTACTTGACAGGGACTCCAGAAAGAAAGAAATCTCACAGCGCATGTCATGTGAATATGCTCAAAATGTACTTTGTTGGGGAAGGAAAGACAGAGGACAAAGTGTTAATGATTACGGCACAGAAGTAAGAACCAAGTTCAGAGGATTCTGAATCGGACATTCCTCAAATTAATGTGGACAATGAGATACTTGTCTAAATTGGGATGATTGATTGATTTACCTTCATGAGAAAAATTGAAACTATCTGAAAGAGTTATTACTATCACATGTGGAATTACGCAGATATTAACTTGGAAGTACTCACTTAATTGTGCATAAGAGATACTGTTACGATTAAGCAACATCCTTGCAGGCATAATCCTCTAAAGTTGGCACAGGTTCAGAAGGAGATAGAATGCAAGCTCTAAGATGACATAATCAACATGTGTTACTGTGACTGGAAATCACCCATAGTCATGCTGCCAAAGCTAAATAGCACCCAACGATAATGTGAGGACCATCGTAACGTCAATGCAGTTAAAACGGTTGATGTATACCCAATTCCACGGTTGGAAGACTGTGTTGAAAATGTGGGACAAGCAACTTACATTTGGTATGAAAAATGTGCTAGCCACATTTCAGGAACTAACCAATAAATTGCCGGATTATCCAATGTGTGGTTTACATTGATGACCTTCTGATTTTTAGTGACTCATGGAAGGAACACTACAGCATCTATCAGACTTGTTCGATCGACTGCAGAAGGCAGGCTTGGTGGTAAACCTAGTGAAAAGTGAATTTGCCAAAGCAAAAGTCACCCTTCTTGTTCATGCTATTGGACATGGATAAATGGTGCCATGAGATTTAAAAGTGATGGTAAATGGGACATTTTGCATCCTGTTGACAAAAGGAGCAGTTCCTGGGATTAAGTTGATTTTATCAAATGTTTGTGCCTCATTTTCGCAGTGTGACTGCTCCACTCACTGAATTGTTAAAGAAAGGCAAGAAGTTTCAGTGGACAGAGGACTATCAGAAGGCATTTGATGGAATTTGAAATATGTGTTAACCACTACCCACGATCAGACACACCTGATGATGCAAAACCATTCAAGGTGGATTTAAATGCGAATGATGTGGATTTCGGTGCTGGGCTCCTGCAGGAAGATGACGAGAAGACAGAGAGACCGATTGGGTATTCCTACAAGAAGGTGAATGTTCATTAGTAGAAATATTCAACAGTTGAGAAAGAGACTGTGAGCATTGTGTTGGTATGACAACATTTCAGTGTTTATATTAACAGCAACGTATCAGAGACAACCATTTACACTGATCATAACTCAATGAAGTCTTTTTGAGAAATGTTAGGACAAAAATGCGAGACTATGTAGCTGTAGCTTGTGGTTACAGCCATTCAGTTTGAAAATTGTGCACGTGGCAGGTCTTGAAAACATGATTTTCAAGGTCATGAGACTTGAGACTTGAGTGACAAATGGAGGTACTCAATGATGAAAGTACCACACACTGAATCTGGATGTAATTGTGCATGTTTACATGTTTATAGTAAACGAATGTACATGCGCATTGTAGAGTACGAACTACTACTTTTGGGAGTTTTGAAAACTGAAGCTATCTTGGATATTGAAGATTCAGTTTTATATTGGGGGAGTTGTCACACAGGGGGTCTCTTTCCAAGGTTAGGTTGTCCTTGAATTTTTTTCAGAGAGGTTCTAAACGATCAAATGTTCCAACATGTCTCAATTCTGAATGCTTCATTTGGGATCCTTTGTTTTTTTACCAAACAGATAATGCCTCGAGAAGAAGGCTTTCAAGCCTTTTAAAATAAACTGGTGGAATCAAGGGGATGTGACCAGCTCTCCAGCTGCACAGGTCAGTTCAGTTCGAGGTTAGTTGAGTCAGGTTCACTGTTGAAACTGGACGTTCTCCCCCTCCTTCAGTCCTCTGACTTTGTAAACTATCAGCTTTTTTGTGTAATGTTTACTGTTTGTGCTGAGGGGTTTGTTTATTGGGATTGTTGCAAGCAATTTGAATCAGCATCCTTAATTCGAAGAAGCCTGTCAATTTTGGATAGGATGAGTTATTCAGGTACGGTATTTTCGGTTCGTAGTGTTTCATTCCTTATTTTTACAAATTCATTCTGTTTGTTTAAACGTTGGCAGTCGGACCAAATAATTCACTCTGGGAATATCCACGACACTCTTACCTTCAACAACTGGCAACATTACGGCCTGGGCTACGTGCTTGAGAATGTTTTGAGTGGTCGGGCCTGGTCCATAACAATGTACAATAACCTTGTTTATTAAAAGTCATGAATTAATGAGTAAGGGATGAAATGAATATGATAATGGCTCTGAGACAGAAAGGGCGGCGGCCAGTGGCTGAAGTGACCTGAGGGGAGTGCAGCAATATCTCCCAGTCACTGGTATTCAGCCATCACTGTTTCTGACAAATGGAATGAAATGAAGTGCAGAGCAAGATAACAGGTCACCTTTGGTACATGGAATGCTGAACGACAGTGTGAACGGAATAGGACAATTTTAAATGTGATGTACATAATTATATTTTATATATAGACTGTTTAATCACAGGTTGTACAGTTTGTTAAAATTGTTTATATCGGAACAGGATATAAAGAAATAAAAACAGACACAGATTACAAAATGTATTGGGTTACATGAGTTACAGCAGAGTAAGAGTGAAGACACAGCTCATACTGAGCTGGTACAGAGATGATGGGCTGCATGGCAACCATCATTGTTGTAATTATTCAGAGAAACGTATTGAAAATGTTCAGAGACTGAGGAGACAAGTTTAGTCATAAAACACACAGACAATATCGTAATTAATAAACTATTCCTACTTTTCATCAAGTGAAGCTGTCTCTAAAAGGCCTTTTAAATCAAAATCACATTGGTGAGATCCACGCATTTATTTTCAGAACTCAAAGAAGAAACATACTCCCGTGTAATACATGTGTCACTGACACAAGTGATGGGAACAGGAATGGAGCATATTGTCCAAATATAATCAGGTTCAACATCCAGGCTAATCAAGAAAAAGCAAAATATTAGAGATAGTGGAAATCTGAAATACAAATGCAAAATGATGGAGACATGCAACAGATGACACAGGATGTGGGCAGAGAAACAGAATTAACATATCAAGTCTTCCATGAACCTATCTTGAACAAGTTATGTTGGACTCAAAAACGTTAATTCCATTTTTCTCTGGTCCGATACTGCCTGAACTGTGGGGTTTCTCTCCAGCACTTTCAATTGGTGCAATAGCAGGAAACAGAGTAATGGTGGGTGGTTGCTTTGCGAACTGAAGGCTTGTGCCCAGTAGTGTTCCACAGAGGTTGGTTCTGAATTTTCTTTGTTTGTCATTTAAGTAAATGATTTGCGTGAGAATATCGAAGGCATGGTTCGTGAGTTTGTGGATGACACTAAAACTAGTGGCACAGTGGACAGTGAAGAAGGTTTTCTAACTCAAGGATCTTGATGAAATGGGTCAATAGACTGACAGATAGCAGATAGAGTTCAAGCTGGATGAATGTGAAGTGCAGGCAATAGTGTGTATTTGTTGCTGTCTGTTGCACCAGGAATGGGATGATTTTATGTCCCATCTCCTGGGTTCAAAACATCGATATCCTTCATGATCTTTGAGAGGCCTAATCCTCTCTGTGGTTACCTTCTTGCTGTTAATGTCGTTGCACAATATCTTTGGATTATCCTTAACCTTATCTGCCCATGCTATCTCATATCGCCTTTTTGCTTTCGTGATTTCTCTCGAAATAATGCCCCACACTCTTTACATTGACTAAGAGATTAAATTGAAAAAAGTTGTCTATAACTAAACTGAGGTTTTCTTTGATTCTTGAATAAAAGCTCAATAACTGTAATTGTCCATTGTTCCTTCATCTTACCAGCATTACTCTGCACTCTAACAGGTATATAATGAATTTCAACTCCCGTCGTTAACTGTTGAACGCCTCCCTCTTGTCAGACATCGTTTTACCTGCAGACAGTCTACTCCAATTAAACTTGGTAATCCCTTGTCCCAGTCCATTAACATTTATGGTACTCCAATTTAAAAAAAAATGAAATGCTTATTCTTTTCCCAAAATGCCCAAAATATTCCCTCACGTTTACTTCAGTCACTTGCTCTGCCTATTGCACAAAAGAAGGCCTAGTTTTACTCTTTCTCTGTTAGAATCGTCCGCATATTGATGACGAAAATTTTCGTGGACACATTTGACAAATTCTTCACCATCCAACCCGTTAACACTGTGGTCGTCTCAATCAGTTTTTAGAAAATTAACCCCCCCCATTATTACAACCTTATTAAGCTTAAATGTATCCGAGATCTCCTTACATGTTTGTTTCTCAAATACTTTCTTACTGTTGGAGAGCGTATGGTACAAAACAATCATCGTGCTCTTTCCTTTCTTATTTTTAATTTCGACCAATATATTTTCATTGGACGGTTTGTCACAAATGAGTATTTAGCACAATCTGTTCAAAATGAACTTTATTTTCTTATTTTTAATTCTACGTGCATATTTTAACTGGATAATCTTTCATAAATATCTTGCCCAGTTACAGCAATAATTTATTCCTTAATCAAAAATGGCAGACCTCCCCCTCCCTGCCTCTCCGCATGTCTGTTTCCATCCTTTCTATGACCCTTAACATTTAGAACTTTAAATTGCCAGTCTTGAACATATTTCAGGCTAAAGTGAGGACAGTAGATGCTGGAGATTTAAGTCGAGAATGTGGTGGTAAAAGCACACCAGGTCAGGAAGCATCCGAGGAGCAGGAAAATCGATGTTTCAAGCAAAAGCCCTTCATCAACCCATTCCTGATGAGAGGCTTTTGCCCAAAACATTGTCTTGCCTGCTCCTCACATGCTGTCTGACCTGCTGTGCTTTCCCAGAACTACACTCTCGACTTGAACATCTCTCAAACAATTTTCTGTAATACATATGATGTCCCAATCCCATGTTCTTAAACATGCCTTGAGTTCATCAGCCTTCCCTGTAAGACTCCTTACATTGAAATAAATGCAATTTCGTGCTTCAGAATTTCTATATACTCTTGACTCTCTCGTTTTTTTCTTTTCTAATTGACGTGCTCCCCTCACTTTGATAAACTTCTCTAACCATCCTGCCATTTGTACTGCTACTTGGAATACCCCCCTTGCCGTCTCTATCAATATAAAGTTTCCCTGCATAGAATGAGCAAAACACCCTGCTAAAATATTCGTTGCTTTCCAGTTTAGATTAGACTAATCTTTTCTGAACAGGTCATTTCTATTCTAAAATAGATTCCAATTTCCCAAAAATTTAAATCCCTCAATAACACAATAGCTCTTCAGCCATTGGTTTTTCTCCTTTAACCCTTTGTTCCTTCCCAGTTGGGAGTGAACAAGAAAGTATTGCTTTAACGGTTTTACTTTTAATACTCTACCTCACCTCTTAAGTTCACTCTGTACTGTTTTAGTCTTTCCCTTTAAAAAAATCATTCCTGCCATTATCTACAATAATGTTTGGCTATTCAGTCTCACCTTTAACAACGGGCTTGAAATGTTTCGAAACGTTCTTAATCCTCGCACCGGGAAAGCAAAAACCATCCTCAATTAACGGTCACTGCCACAGAATCTCCTGTTGATGCCCCGATAGAAAAGTGCACTGAAGTAATAATTCTACTAACTTTTCTCAAACGCTGCTGAACATAAGAATCATTCCAATTGTCCAATAATTGAATGCTCTTCCATTTTCTTCAGCGAGACAATCCCCTTCAGCTGTTCTAAAAGCTAAAAAGCATTTTGAAAGAGGAAGAGCCACCGGAGACATTTGAACGACCTTTTTATCTTTCCTGGCAGTCACCTGCTAGTCACCTGCCAGTCTAACTGATTTGCTGGATAATATTTTTTTCTAAATCTTCTAGCCATCTCTCTCTGTACCTTATATGTGGCCTTAATAACATTATGTCTAAAAGCAGGATTGTTTTTTGACAACTTCATTACAACTTATATATATAACCTTTCATTACTCACAGACAATAACGTTTAAACATGGCAAAATAGATACATATGCATATCAAACATATAAAACTTAAACAAAATCAACCATTTAGCTAATTAAACCAATAAAAATATTCCTCTTCAATAAATCCCGAGAAGAAAGTGGTCTTTTCCGGAGCTGAAAATGTGTCGGACTCCCCAGAAGGAGAGTGCAACTCCTTATTTTAAAAAGACCTGATTAATTTTTCAAAGCAAAAGCACATTTCCAGTGTAATAAAAGAAACCTTTTAAGACACAAATAGAATTTGCCCTTTTTTTGTAAACCACCTTAAAAAGCTCTTTTAAAACAAAATTTTGTTTGAAAGAAAATTGTGAGGTTTTTATTTTTTGTTTGTTTTTGTATGTTAATGAAACAAAATAGAAAAGAATGATGTTAAATTAATAAACTATACTAGCTATATCAACTGCAAAAAAGACTACGTTAAATATTTAACTGCCTGCAATTTCAGGAGCAGCTGTAAGATCCATGCTGCTTTAAGAACATGATGTAAAACTGTTTTTACAATATGAAGAAAAGTGGGTGTCTGTTTTAATAATTTGTTCCCAATTCAAATTGACTTGACGATATGATTTAATCTTCTGCCATGATTCTAAATGTAGAATTTAATTGAATCTTTATCCTCATCACTCGAGATCTTTCAAACAAAATTGTGAATCTATGTTCATTGTACAGACGAAAAGTTCCTTCAGCTCTGACTATTGCAAGAATGATACAAAGAACATTACCAAGGTCCACATAAAACCCAAATATTGCAGGGAAAGCATCTAAACCTAATCCAATATTAATTACGTATAAACCTTCTGAATAAAACATAGATAGGGGCATAGCATAAAAGGAGAATTCAGCTCCATGTCCAAAATAAAATTTGTGGCTCCCTTGCAAAAAAAAACCCAACTGCATTACGCTGTAAATTCACCAAAATAGAAATAACAAGAAAACGGGAAGAAAATCAAGGCTCAGTAGTGAACTTCATAAATGATGATGATGAGAATGGGAGGGATGGAGTTTGGGGGGAATGATAAATAATATTGTGGATGACACAAAGATAAGCTGGTGATTCACAGTGAGGAGGAACCTGTGAGGGTACAGGTGGATATAAAACAGCTGTTCAGGTGGACAGATGAAATTTAACACATATAAATGTGATACATTTCTGAAGTATCAAGACAAGAGTGTACTCAAACCGAAGAGAGGCTTGATTTCCTTGACTTTACTTTTAAGCAAAGAGGGTTGAGAGGTGCTCCTGATGGATGTGTTTAACAGCATGAAGGGTATGCACAGGTTGATCAGAGAGCGGCTTTTCCCCATACTCGAAGGCTCAATAAAAAGGAGACACACTTAGAAAGTGAAAGTGGTCTCACCATTAATCTGTAAACTGTAGTAAATCTTTCCTATTTCTAAATGTATTTGGTTTTAAAATATTTCAAGATTGATATTGTCTTCTCAAAAATGTGATATTGATGCAGAGGTTTGTTTTGTGATCCAGATTCCCCATTCCTTGTGCCTCCGTTTCGCAATCTGTTCATTGAAATAATGCAATTTTTCCATTCAACTCTCCAACATGCTCAAATACAGAAACAGTTTCTCAACTATGATCCAAAGACCAATGTTTGAACCTTCCCCTGACCTCTTTACAGGCATATATCTTCTTCACATCTTCCTTTTCTAATCTTTTCAATATTTGTATTCTTTTATATTAATTCAAAATATTTTTTCATAAGATATACAGTATGACACTTTCCAACAGTGTTGATAATGTAATATCTTTATTCAATATCTAAACTATAAAGTTTCAACAATGCTAAGGTGTTTTGCAGTCCCGTTACCCACTTCGCAGACTGAAGTTGCAGCAATAGTGATGAAATCTCAAAAGAATTGCAAAGTATTTCCTTCTGATCGAAATGGTCATTTGTGTCTTTATTATGAAATGGGCATGTTAATTACGGCTGTCTGTCTGACTGCAACATTTTGATGTGGTTCACTCCAGACAATTAAACATCAGGAATAAAGAACAGGGTAGGCCAGCTGGGTGCCAGGCCTTCTGTGGGAATCAACAAAGCCTGACTGCGGTCTTTTCTCCACATTAATGTCTTGTTCCGGACATTCAGAGCAACCTGCACCTCCTTGACCAAAACCCTCCACTCATGTCACCCCAGCCACCAACAATGAATAAAATTCAAAGAATTGCAGATGGAGCAACACAAGAACATAGATATTAGGAGTGGCGGAAGGAAATCCAACTTTGTACTTAACCACATAAACGCCATCTGCCAGATATAACAATCTGCCCCAATTTCCAATATTCATCTGTAAACTCTTTATTTCCGTATTACTGCCTGTTTGCCATCTCGTTTAGTACCATCTGTGGATTTAGATCTCGCCTCTGTCTCTCCTTCCAGGTCATGTGGATTGATTGTAAACAGTTGAGGTCTGAGAACTGAAACCTGCAGCACCTCACTAGTTTTAGTTCATCAGAGAAAGACCAGTTATCCCGATGTTCTTTCTGTCAGTAAGCCAATCTTTTATCCAATTCAATATTCTACCCTTAACCCCCTGGGATCTAACCTGCTAGATCAGTCCTTTATGCAGCACCTTGTCAAATGCCTTGGACGTTTAGATGGACAGCAGTTGCTGTATCCCAATTATCCACATTGTTGGCTACATTCTCAAAGAACTCCAGCAGGCATGTCAAGCACAACCTGCCCATCATGAAACCGTGCTGACAGTGGTGAACTGATCTTTGTTTTTCCAAATGTTCAGTTATTTCCTACTTTATGGTTGACTGAAGAAACTTCCCCACTTCAGAGTTCAAGCTCACTGGTCTAAAGTTTGCCAATTTTTTCCTATCTCTTGTTTTGAATACGAGTGCTACATTATTAATTTTCCAACAGTTCTGCACAGTTCCAGAATCAAAGGACTTTTTGAATATCGTAACTAACACATTAGGTACCTCTGCTGTTACCTCCTTTAATACAATAGACTGCAGGCTGAAGGCCTGAACTCCCTCTAATCCCATCAATATACTTAATACCTTGTCCCTCAGCATTGTACTTCCATCAAGATCCTTTGCAGTTGTTGTAAATTTTGGGAAGAAATTATCTTCCACTGTGAAAACAGGAAGTATCGATTTTACCTCTGCCACTTCTGAGTTTACCATTACTAACCCGCCGTTTTCAATCTCTAAAAGGCCAACATTTGCATTCAGCATTCTTTTACTTGTTGTCTACTCGGAGAAGTGTTCTTTATCAATTCTTATGTTTTCTACTCATTTTCCTTCGTAGCCATTTTGATTTAGTTTTTAGTAAAGGTTTGCGAATAATTAAAGCATTTTTCGCTATTCCATTCATAGGATGATGGCGTCGCTGGTTAGACAGCACTCATTGTCTGTCCCTAATTGCCCAGAGGGCAGTTAGGTGTCAACCAAATATGTGTGGGTTTGAAGTCACATGTAGGTCAGACCAGGTAAGGATGATGGTTTCCCGTCCTAAAGGGCATTCATGAAAATATATGGATGTTTAAAACAATAAGCAATAGATTCACTATCATCAATAGACTCTTAATTCCAGTTTCATATTGAATTTAAATTCCACCATCTGCAATGGCGGCATTTGAACCTGAGTCCCCAGAACATTATCTGGCCCAGCAGTCGGTGATAATGCCACCAGGCCAACACCTTCATGTTAGTATTGAATTCCTTCTTAAGACATGGATCACTTTTCACCTTTTTAAAATTCCTCTTCCACTCAGGATTACACTTTAATTAAGGAGTTTGGACTATCTCCCAATGTAGTTGCCACTGTTCTTCAAATGTCCCACCCTTTAATATTTTTGCTAAGTCCACTCAGGCCAACCCCTTCCTCAGGCCAGTAAAATTATCAATGTCCAACACTAAACCTCACATCTGTTACCCTGCCTTCACTGTTTCAGTTTGAATGTGAAACTGCAGCATGTTGTGTTCACTCTTTCTAAGGTGATCTTGTACTACAGTATGATTTATCACTCCTTCTTCATTATATTAGAGCAAAGCAAGTTCTCTGTTTGGTTTCTTGAGATGTTACTCGAAGAAATAATCCCTCAGACGTTCGATGAATCATTCTTTGAGGCTCCCATTGCCAATTGATTAATCCAGTCAAACCTAGCAGACTCTAACCCCAACCACACCCAGGGGACTCTAACCCCAATTCCTGTACATTTGGGAGAAAGTTTCACCCTTTGTGATTTGGCTTGAAAGCACATTTGTTTGTTGGTGACTGAGTGTTTGTGCTTTGTTCCCTGGAGATTGAGATCCGGAACTGTTTTGATTCTGAATTCTATTATGGAAATTTAACATGATTTATTTTAAAATTAAGGATATTACAGTGATTATGAAATAAAATGTTAACTCCTGTTCTTTTACAGGTCATGACTGCCTCACTATCGGTTGCTAACTAATCTCGTTTATCCTTACATATATGGGCGGCACGGTGGCATTATGGGTGGCACAGTGGCACAGTGCCAGAGACCCGGGTTCAGTTCCTGACTCAGGCGACTGACTGTGTGGAGTTTGCACATTCTCCCCGTGTCTGCGTGGGTTTCCTCTGGGTGCTCCGGTTTCCTTCCACAGTCCAAAGATGTGCAGGTCAGGTGAATTGGCCATGCTAAATTGCCCATAGTGTGAGGTGAAGGGTTAAATGTAGGGGTATGGGTCAGTTGCGCTTCGGCGGGTCGGTGTGGACTTGTTGGGCCGAACGGCCTGTTTCCACACTGTAAGTAATCTAAAATATAAGTAATTTATATTGGACAATTGAAGTTTCAGCTCAACATTAGATTGTAATTTTAAAAATCCTATGATTAATATCTGTGGCCTTGGATTCGGCCATTATTCATGCATGAGAAGTTTTTTAAAACTTGAATAGACAAAACCTTTTAAGGCACCTCAGGTTATTTCACAACCTATGGCATTGTAATTGAGCAATGACTGGTTAGGACTACTTAAGAAAACTAATTTTAGGATTAAATTAAGGGAATAAAACCGGGTAATTACAGTGGATTTCAAAGTTCGGAATTGCATGCATTTTACAGTTTAAATATTAAATACTGAATGAATGAAGTTATAATATATAAATATACATTTATAAGTAAGGTTCCAAAATATATAGTTAGGAACAGACTTTAAAGTTTGACAAGCATAAATTGATGAATTGGCATTTGAAGTTATGCGGAGCAAATAAACATCTGGCAACGTCACATAAGAAGCAGAAACAAAAGGCAAAAATAATGGTAGTCCACGGTTGATGAGTTAATAAAAAAAGGTCAACACTAAAAGGAGAAAGAAACCGGAATGGTGATGGGCAGCATTTTGAAAATAAAGGGAGGAGATGTTAAGGGGTTTGGTGGACAGGGACGGGGATAGAGGTGGAAATCCCCACAGGCGGGATGTTATTACTGTGGAAAGTCAGGTCACATTAAGCGGGGGTGTCCAGATCTGAAAAGGGAAGGGAGGGTGATATTGCTTATGAATTTCGATGAAGAATGTGGGTGTCAGAGGTTCCTGCTCCCTGAGGCCCACAAGGAACACTTGATAAATTTAAAGGTGCGATTTTATAATAAGGACGTCGTTTTCCTAGTCGATACGGGGGCAGCAAGGTCATCCTTAAATTTTAAGCCCAAGCGAGAAGGAACAAAAGGGTTAATTGGATTATGGTGAGAGTTCTGTGATGAGAGGCACGAAGAATCAGTTTTGCGCTCATTACGAGATATTGCCACCAAATTGGGGATTTAATTAACTGCAAATGGTGTTATGAAATCTGTTGAGGTTCTTAAAAATGAATGTGCTCAAGCAAAACAATTACAGAAACAGAATGAGAAATCACAAGTGACTGGTAAACAAACAGAACTGTGCTAGTACAGTTTTAAAAAATGTTTTGGTCACTTGTTGTGTTTCCAACCTGAATTACAGATAATGATTATTTTATTTATATAATATATATAATTAATAACTAATATTTATAATAAATCGATTGTGCTAGCCTGAATCAATATGAATTGGCAGGATGCCTTCACACATTCTTAGTGACCTGTCGTATTGATTCATTGTTAATTTAAAACATTACTGCATTAATTCATTGTTAATTAAAGAATGGAAAGCTACATTACTGGCCGATGAGGTAACTAACGAAGCAGCCCTGAACCCACAAGAAGCGGTGATTTATTCCCTAATACCTAATGTCCCAGGTCCTTGGGAAGCTCCAATATTTACTGAAAGAAAGGAAAAGAATTGAAAGATTTAGTGGGTGTAAAAACAGCAGACGGACATTGGATGTTACCTGATTGAAGGGAAACATTAAACAAAATGATGATGTGCGAAATGATGGCTGTCTGACATCAGGGGAGCCACTGGGGAGTGCAAGCAATGTGTGATTTAGTCTGAAGGAAATATGGATGCAACGGGATACATATGATAGCCAAACAGATATGTGAGGGATGCATAACACTTCAAAAGGTAAACAAGAAAGTGTTAAGGAAACAAGTCCCAGGAGGGAGAGAACCTGGGCTAAGAACATTCCAGAGCATCCAAGTAGATTATACCGAATTACCCCGAGTGGGAAGACTGAGATATATGTTGGTAATAGTTGATCATTTATCCGGATGGGTAGAGGCATATTGTCTGGCCACCGCCAAACCCAGAAACTAAAGATTTGTTCTTAAAGAAGTATGTACTGGGTTTGTCCTCCTCTTTATCTTTCCTCAGGAAACAGGGTTTATTGGCACAGACTCCGCCCCATGTATTCGCTGTTCATCCGAGTCGACAGCGAGATTGGGTCTTAGTAAAATCATGGACAGGGATAAAATTGCAAACGGACTGGGAAGGGCCGTACCAGGCTCTTTTGGCAGAAACGGCAATAAGGACGGCGGAGAAAGGCTGGACTCACTACACTCAGATCAAAGGGCCAGTGGAATCTCCAGTTGAGGAAGAAGTCTGGACAGCTGAATCAATACCCGCTGAAACTCAGACTAAAGAGACTTTGAGTAACTGATTATACAGTGGTGACACAAGCGCAGGATTATTTCTGTAGGATTGTATCTTAAGTCTTTTGGTGCTTCAGCATGATTTCAGATTGCTGGGGATGCTTAGAGTTATGATACTAGCTCTCTTAGTATTGGGATTTTGTCAAACATCAATTTCATATGTGTTATTAACGGTTCCTGAGTCTGATAACCCACAAGTAATAAACGCCGATGCATGCAGATTGGTAAATTGTGGTGATGTAGATAATCAGGGACAGTACTGAAGCTCAGAGATACATCTTAAGTCCTATGGGAATGTCCTCGGGGATGGTACTTAGTATAATAGTCTCGTCACAATACACCGGGCCACTTACCGACCAGATTTTGATTGTCCCGATACAGTGTAACCCAATATACTTAACGATAACGAAACATCGCACGAAGCAACTCTGGGGTGGGGGGGGGGGGTGGGGGGGAGGGTCACCTATCAGGTACAATTAAATGAAACTTTTGGGATAGAAATGAAAACTAACGGGAATGATTTCTTGGGCTGTTGTTTTTGAATTAGCGTAGAACAGGGAAAACGGGCAGAACTACTGGATAATAAGGTACAACATTTCACCCGTCCTGATGATTTTAAAGTAGTAAAAATTATAGAGGTAAAGGACTTGAAACAAACCATCGAAATAGAAACTGGATATGGGTATGCAAATGCCTGGGTTGAATGGGTAAAGTATACTGTAAAAAGTCTGAACAAGAGCAATTGCTATGCATGTACCTCCAGTAGGCCAGTGGCCCAGGTGGTTCCCTTTCCACTCGGGTGGAAGCGAGACAGGAAGGGCATGAAACATATGAAAGCCCTGTACCAGGATAAGACGGCATGGAATGATAGGAACTGCACCTCCCTATCTCTGATGTTCTCTCCCTTGGAGATGAAAGACTTAAAAGCACCCCCCCCCCACCCCATGTTTTCAGCCGCAGTCAGAAATCACACATCGTATGTGCATAGACGAGGTACAAATTGGTCGAGAGATTTGGGGAAGCTGAACTTATGTACAGAGATTAAGAATTTCACCGATACAGACAATGGAGGGAAATCCTCAGCAGTGAAGGTTCCCCAAGCGGATCTATGGTGGTACTGTAGAGGCAAAATATTGAGACCCACCCTACCTCCGAATTGGAGCGGGATACGTGCAATTGTACAATTGGCAATTCCATTTACCCTGGCATTTGAGAAGGAAAAGATAGTGGGGGAAAAGTGAAGGAGTAAGAAATCACTCTTAGATTCTTCTTTTGATGACAGGATTTACCTCAATTCTATAGGACTCCCTGGGGGGAACGGGGTATCTGATGAGTTCAAGGCTCGCAACCAGATTGCAGCAGGCTTTGAGTCAGCTCTCTTTTGGTGGGTAACAATTAATAAAAATGTAGATTGGATAAATTACATTTTCTAGAATCAACAGCGATTTATAAACTATATAAGCGATGCTGTTATTGGAATATCAGAACAGCTTGATGCGACAAGTAGGATGGCTTGGGAAAACAGAATGGTGTGTGTGTGTGTGTGTGTGTGTGATGTTAGGAGGGAGCTGTTTTACCTTCATTCCCAATAACACTGCACCTGCTGGTTCAATTACTCCGTCTGTAAGGGAATTGACTACCTTAGCAGAGGAACTGCTGATAATTCAGGAGAAGACACATCTCTCACGGAATGGCTTCAATCATTGTTTAGAAAATGGAAGTGTATGGTGGTTTCCATCCTTACTTCCCTGATAGTAGTAGCCAGGGTATTGGTAGCCATTGGCTGTTGCATCATACCCTGTATTTGAGGGCTCACCTAAAGACTGATTGAGACAGCCTTAATAAAAGAGATGCCCCTAAAAGGGAATCAGGCAGAAGGACGTTTTTCTATTAAATAATGAGGGGATGAGTGAATTCAAGTTGGATGAAGTCTCAGGAATGATGCTTGCGAATTTTGGGGGCGATGCTTAAAGGAAAAATTGCAGAAACAACATTTGAATGTAAAAATAGAAAGGGGGAATTGTGAGGAGTAATTATAAATGTTGTTATCTGCAACAATCACAAGGCTGAAAAATGCAAGTGGAAGGGGGGTGTAGGTTAAGCGAGATATGCTTGTACAAACAGTTAAAAGCATCTGTTTCCCACTTCTGCAAAAACAAAAAAAAGACACAATCAAGAGTTCATAAGGCTCAGTATGGGCAAAGAATGGAAGGAAATGTTGCTTTAGGGAAGAAAGAAGCAGATGGCAGTCAAGGAGAATATATAACAATAGACCACAGACGAATGTGGTGAAACAGCCAAGCAGGACATGCATTTTTGTCACGAACAAGGCCAGATGAGGCAAGAGATAAACAGCCGTGTTGAATGAAGTGGGAGATGTAAACAGGGGAGAAGCAATGGAATAAGTGGGGGGAGAAGTAAAAGAGGAATGAATTGTACAAAAAGTTGTGTCCTCGTTAAATTCGTTCTGCCTATCTTATAGGCACCACTCTTGCAAGAGTATAATAACCGATACTGCTGCTTCAGATCTTGTCTCAGACTGAAGTTATTGAAGTCAGTGGGTTCTATTTTCCACACAACCATGGAGATCCTGCTTTTAAACTCAGGTCTCGGTTCCTAAACATTCTTTGCTGGACCTTTACTCCATTTAAGGATGTCATTCATATCAATGTGTACCACGACCGCTGGCTGTTCACCCCTTCAGTGTGCCCTGAACATGCTCGGAGACATCCCTGATCCTCGCACCAACCGCCCTTTGTATGAAGAATTCATAGAATCATAGAATCACTGCAGGGGGAAAACAGGCCATTTCACACAGCACGTCCACGTTAACCCTCCGAAGTGTAACGTACTCTGACCCATTCTCCTACTCGATTACTTTGCATTTGCCCCTGACTAATGCACCTAACCGGCACATCACTGAACACTATTGGCAAAAAGTAAGCAACCGAAACCCATTCTGTTACCCGATGTTGAATCTGCTTTCTCACAACAGATACTTCCAGAAATACTGAGCATTGCCAGCAACTTGTGGTTTTGTCACCGATGATATTTGAATATTGACAAAAACATACACAACTCAGACTTGAAACAAAGTTGAATTTAAACTCTCCAGAGAAAACTAAATATTTGGTCATTCAATGATCCCAGTAAAGCTTTATTGAATTACTCATGTTCTGTTTGTGAATGTCATTTGTTCACTTTCCAAACCTGAATAAAGGAGATTTTTGCATCTTTTTTAAAATCAGAAAGCTCGGAAAAATTGCACATTTACTTCTTCATATGGGAATGTGATTGCATCTCATTCGTTCATCGCATTTCAATTACAGAGGATTATTCACAAAGCACACACAATATATCACTTTGTCGAATAATACTAGTAACATTGTAAGCAAATGCAATCATAACTGGAAAGAAGGATTTAGACAAAGGAAGGATGAGAGAAAGCGGGTCTTATTTTGAAAAAACTATTTTGTGAACTTTGGTGATCAAATTCATGGAAAACTACGTAGGGCTGACAAAAGATATTGTTATGAAGGTGTAGTGGTGTACATTGTTCTGAAAAAAGTTAAAATGTTACATTTGACTGTGAAACAAAAAGCGAGTATGAGTTTCCATGGTACAAAAACAAAATCAAATTTGGCCAGTCAGTTTAACTACGCTAAAACACTCTGAAAATCAATGGAGATAGAAATATAATGTATTTGATGACATCAAAATCAATTAAATAATCCAATGTTTTGAGGTGTAAAACTGGACAGTTTGAACATTTAGGGAGAGAACTGCCAAGGGCATCCACAAAGATAGACTGCTAGCTGAAGAGCTTTCTGAAAGGTACCTGTCTGTAAGACATTTGCACAGCAGAACATCAAAGCCAACCGAGATAAAAAATCTACAGAGAATAATCTACAAAGGAGAATTGACAAAGCTGACTGGTTTTGAAACATGATTGTATTTTTTTCAAATCTTAATCATGGTGTTTTGTTTCATCGGACCAGTATTGTAGAGTGGGAGGTAAAAGATAGGTTTAACGGAATGATTTCTAAATAGTTGTTCATTTTAATATTCTCTGTTGGACTTAAATAACAAAATTGTTAACTTTACTTTAAATAGTGACCTCTGTAAATGGATCTTTGCCTCTCGAAATTTAACAGATTCCAGCATGAGGTGCACTTGTTTCTTTGTGGCTGGTTTAGATTAGGAGAGGGGTTTACCCTGTGTCATAATAGTTTGGGGCCTTTTGTCTGCGATTTGAACAAGTTTAGACAGATCCAGTGTGAGATTTGGGCAGAGTTAAATAGGTTTGGGGTATGATAATGCACAGTAGATTTAATCATTTACACGTTATTGTCCGAGAGCTTTAATAAAAAGTTGATGAGACACTTTGTTTAATTTCGGTGACTTGTGGTTGGTTAAATTTCAAGTGAGAGAAATGGCTCTTAAAAATGTTAAAGAGGTTCTGGGGTTTGAAGATAATTCTCACATTTGCCGAAGGCATTTAGGAGGTAAAATAAAGGCCAAACATTTAGAATTAGCATAGAATTTAGATTTGGGTTTAACCAAGAACAAGAGTAAAGCTGAAATTGTTAGGAAATTAGTCAAACAATAAGGTGTGCCAGAGAAACAGACAAGTGCAGGAGATTTAGAAAAAACTTAAATTACAATTGAAGAAAATGTAGTTTTAAAGATAAACAAAGGGAGAGAGAAAGAGAGAGAAGAAAGAGAAAGCAAGAGGGAAGAGAGAGAGAGAGGATAAAAAAGAGAGGAGAAGGTTCTTAGCTGAGCAAAGGGAGAGTGAATTTGAACTTGAGAAGTTGTGATTTAGTAAGCAAAGTCAAGTGAACAGGCTGGAGAGTAAAAGGGACATTAGTGATAGATACAACTATGTCAAAATTCTGCCACATTTTGATGAGAAAGATGTTGAAGCCTTCTTTATTTCATTTGAAAAATTGGCTAGGCAGGTAGAGTGGTGAAAGGATTTATGGGTAATGGTAGTTCAGGCTAAGCTTGTAGGCGCAGGTAGTGAGGTATTTGCTGCCCTGCCAGTTGAGGGGTCAAGAGATTATGAAGACGTGAAACAAAGTATTTTATGTGCTTACGAATTGGTACTGGAAGTATATAGATAGCAGTTCGGAAACATAAAGAAGGAACCAGATCAGCCTTATGTTGAGTTCGAAAGAATTGAACATCGGCATTTTGATAGATGAGTGCAGGCTTTAAAGATAGATAAGACCTATGAGGCTCTCAGGGAGATTATTCTACTGGAGGAGTTTAAAACCTCTCTTCCAGAGATGATAATAATTCACGTGGAGGAAAAGAAAGTTCAGATATTGAGAAGGGCGGGAGAATTAATAGATGAATACATGTTGCTGCATAGGACAAGCTTCCAGCCAGAATTTCGTCCTGTGAGGAATAGAGTTTGGGAGAAGGGGAGATGCTACACTATAAAAGAAAGAGTAGAACATATGAGTTTACCACAGATTAAAGAAGCTGCCCAAGATAGTGGAAAGGAGGTGAAAGGCCTCATGTGTTTTCACTGTAATGGAGTGGGACACAGAAAATCACAGTGCCGGTGGTTTCCGAAGGGGATTGGGAAAAGGTGTTTTCACCGACATAAGGAGGTTAATGTTTGGTTACAGTGCTGATTGTTAAGAAAAGGACTGTGGGCAAAGATGTGGTAAAAGAAGCTAAGCCAGTGGCATTAGTGAAAGTGTTAAAGGAAACCCCAACAAGAACCGAAGAGCTGCAGGAAAGTGCACAGCCTCGGCAGGGGCTGGGTATGGAGTTGGTACCTGATCTCAATAAGGAATTCGCCTCTGTGGGTAAAGTTTACTCAGAAATAACGGGAGTAGAAGAGCAAGAAGTTATAATTTGGAGAGGTACATGAACTAACCAGTCGATAATAGTAACAGATGGATGAATTTGTAGTCTTTCTGGCTGTTAAAAGGGAGTGCATTACTTTATGGGAAAGATGGATAGAAATTTGGCATTTCCCTATGTAAGATCAGGTTGGAGTGCCTAATCAAGACTGGGGAAGTAATAGCGGGAAAGATTGACAGACTGTCACATCCAGGAATGCAGTTTGTTTTCGGGAAGGGTTTAGCAGGGTCCAAGTTGGGAGTGACATCCCTTGTTTTGGAGAAGCCCAGGAAGACAAAGAAATGGAAGTGTTAAATCGGAAATATCCTGGTATTTTCCCAGGCTGTGCAGTAACCATATGCCACTATTATAAGTCACAGCACAAAGGACAAACTATAGACAAGGATGAAGGAGTTGAGATTCAGTTAACGGACCCCCTGTTTGCCGTAATGGTGCAGGGATAACCTGAACAGGCAGTGGGTAGACAGAGGTGTTTTGTCCTGAAAGGCTAAGGGACTTGCAACAGACAGACAAGACGATAATATATATATATATATATATATATATATATATATATATATATTTATGGAAGTGTACTCTGCAAAGGAGGCAGAGGATATTCATGAGGGTTATTATCTGAAAGATAGACCTTAAGGCAGAAATAGAAATAGAGACCACATCAGGTTAGTGCAGAGGACAAATGTGCTGAGGTGCACCAGATTGAGTTTCTAGTAGCATCAAGACAGGAAGTTTTACAGGTAGCATATGAACTACCTATAGGAGGTCACCTAGTTGTAAGAGATACTCAGGCTAAGGGACAAAAACATTTTTATTGACCCGGAATGCACAAAGATGTGGTTAACGTTTGGCATACATGTCATTCATGCGAAATGGTAGGTAGGCCACAGGCAGTAATGAAACTAACACCTCTGTTGCCAATTCCCACATTTGAAGACCACTTCATGTGACTTATAAATGAGTGTGTAGGTCCCCTCCTGAAAAGTAGAGGAGAGAAAGAATTGGAGAAACAGGTGTTAGTTACTGCCCCACATAGTGAGGAATCAAATCCAAATGTCGAGGATTTTGATGTGCCTCAAAATATGTCAAAAACGTGAGCAGTGGGGTAGATTAGTAAACTATCTGTCTCAGGACCATAGAACACAGTTGAAAGGTTTGTTATTGCAATATGAGGACATATGTTTGAATCATATGGTGGGGACTAATGCTATTGTATATGAAGTTGTTGTAGAGAGTACTGTTCCGATAAAACAATCCATATCGGCTTTATCCCTCAAAGCCAGACAGGTCGAGAAGGAGGTGGAGGATATATCGTCGAACCAAGCCAGAGCGAGTGGAGCTCGCCGATCATCTTTGTTCCCAAACCGGATGGGAGTCAATGATTTTGGTTGGATTATTGAAAATCGACACTGCTACAAAATCAGGCTTATATCCAATAACAACATTGGAGGACAGTATCGAGAAAGTTGGACAAGTCAGTTACATCACCAAGTTGGACTTAATGCGTGGTTTCTGGCAGGTACCTTTATCAGAGAAGTGAAATAAATTTCTGAATTGTAACACCAAATGTTCTGTATCATTTCAAAGTGATGCCCTTTGGAATGATGAACACACCCAACACATTCCAAAGACTCGTGAACAGAGTTGTGGCCTGATTAATAAACTGTGCATTCCGTTTAGACGGATGTAGTGATCTTTACTAAGTCCTGGAAAAATCACCTGGAACAGTTGGCAGAGCTTTTTGAACGAATACGAGAAACAAAACTGGTGATAAAATTAAACAAAACAGAATTCGTGAAAGCAGACATGATGTTCTAGGGACAAATTATCGGTCATGGAAGGTTAATCCCATGGAACGCAAAGACAAAAGCAACGGAGGAATTTCCACGACCAACCTCAAAGAAAAAGGTGCTTCGGTCCTTCGGAGTCAGCGGATTCTATCGGAAGTTTGTTCCAAATGTCAGCAGTGTAGTGGCACCGTTAACGGACTTGCTGAAGAAGAACACAAAGTATTGGTTGACAGAACAATGCCAGGAGGCATTCGACCATTAAAAAGACATATTGAGCACCAAACCAGTTTCAGCTACACCAAACGCTTGAAAACATTTGAAAGTTGCCGTCGATGTGAGTGACATAGGAGTTGGAGCTGCACTGCGATGAGATGGGATCGTACTTTTCAAAGAAACTCAACATCCACCAGAGAAAATATTCCACGATTGATAAAGGACTATTGAGTTTGGTACTAGCCTTCTCCCATTTTAATGTGTATTCACAAACAGAGTGTTGGAGATGGTTGTGTACACGGAGCCCAATCTGCTGACATTCTTTGAACGCTTTAAAGACTATTTAATTAGTCTTATGTTACAGACTTTTAATTTAAAAATCGTACACGTAGCGTGTGGTAAGTATGTAATCTCAGATGCGTTCTCACAGATTTAACTGATTAAGATTAGACGAGATTTGTAATTATCCAATGTTAAATATAGGTAAAGGGGAAGAAGTTAAGGTGAACTAGATTTAGGTTATCTGTATGTTATGGTAATGTGTTGAAAGAATAAAAAAAATCAAATGAGACCGTGTTTTCATTATGATGGTTCTTTTTTGAGAGAGAAGGTGCTATGAACGTGTGAAGGGTACTGTACCTTTAAGAAAGTTGAAGGATTTCCAAGCACAGTGAGTTCTGGAAAATTTACAATGTAACATGTGGTCCAGCAGCTTGCAGTACCTGGGTTGCTATGAGAAAAAAAATAAAATAAAATTTGATCAATCCATTTAAATTATGTCCCAAGAAGCTAAACTACAATCGAGTTTAAATTTGGCATTTGGCAATATTATAAAAAAAATGAAATTACCCGATGATTTAGGATAGAAAGCTGAAAAGAAAATTGACCAGTTAGGGGAGAACTGCCATGCCATCAACATCTGTAGACTGCCCGGAGAATAGCTCTCCGAAATGTACCTTTATTTATCAATGACCTGTGAAACGCAAACTCTAAGGAGAAGAAGCGAAGACAGAGGAAGATACAAAGAGAAGATTCGACAGCTGCCTGGTTCTGACATTTGAATGTTTTGGTATATCTTAATTGGGAGTGGGGTGGGGTGGGGGGATTATCGGACCAGCATTGTAGAAGAGTAAGTAAAAGATAGGTCCGAGAAAGGAGTTGCATAAAGTTGTTAGGTAATTATTCCCTGTTAGACTTTTTAAAAAAATGTTAATTTTTACTTTAAATAGTGACCTTTAGCATGGTTATTCGCCTTCTGAATTTTTACACATTACAGCATGGGTTAAATCTTTTCTGTGTTGCAAGTTTAAATTAGCGCGGGGTGGTGGTGGAGATGTGGGGCGGGGGCGGAAGGTTTCCCCCGTGTTGTAACATATTAAATCGGATTTCTCTGCACAGATGCTGCCAGACCTGCAGAGCTTTTCCAGCACATTTCTGTCTTAGTTTCTGGTTTACGAAATCTGAAGTTCTCTTGACTTTCTTATGTGTACCATTGACAGCCACGGTTGAGGTCCTGGAGGACAGGAAGACAGCTAATGTTGTTACATTATTTGTAATTTAGCTGCAAAGAAAAGCCAGGGAACTACAGACCAGTGAGTTTGATGTCAAGGATGGATAAGTGTTTGTAGGAGATTCTGAAAGGCAGGATTTACATGCATTTGGAAAGGCAAGGACTGATTAGGGATATTCAGCATGGCTTTATGTCTGGGAATCCATGTCTCACAAACTAGATTGGAGTTTTTGAAGAGGTGATTGGGATGATAGATGAAGGTAAAGCAACATACGTTGTCTATGTGGACCTTATTTATGCCCAACAAGGTTCCACATGGTAGTCTGGTTAATAAGGTTAGATCACAGGAGATCATGGAGAGCTATCCAATTTGATACAAAACTGACTTGACTGTAGGAGACTGAGGGTGCTGGAAGAGATTTGCTGTTCCAATTGGAGGCCTGTGTCCAGCGTTGTGCCACAAGGACCAGGCTGCTGTTGTTCATTGTTTTTGTAAATGGTTTGGATGAGAACATTGGAAGCATGGATAGTAATTTGGAGATGAAACGTCCCAAAACTGGAGTTATGGTGGACAGTGAAGAAGGCTATCTTAGAGCACAAAGATATCTTGATCTACTTGACAAGTGGGCTGAGGATTGGCTGATGGATCTTCATGCAGATAAATGTGAGATGTTGCATTTTGTTAGACAAACGAGTGTAGGATTTATTCAGAAAATGGTAGCGCTGGGGAGTTTTGCCAAACAGGGAAATTCAGGGTCCAGGTACATAGTTCCGTGAAAGTGGAGTCGCAGATTGACAGGACAGTGAATAAGGCATAAGGCAAGCTGACTTCCATCGGTCAGAGCATTGATTATAGGAATTGGCACATAATGTTGTGGCTCTACAAGAGAATGGTCAGGCCACATTTCAATCAATTCTTGTTGTCCTGCTATTGGAAGAATGTTATAAACTGAGAAGGGGACAAAAGTATTTAAAATGATGTGTCGGAGACGGGACGTTCTGAGATATAAGGATAGGCTGGGATTTTGTTCCTTTTGCGTTGGAGGCTGAGAGGTGACCTTTATTACATCATGAGAGGCATGGATAGGATGAATAGACAAGTTCATTTCCTCCGAGTGGGTGTGTCCAGAACCAGACAGGATAGGTTTAAGGTGAGAGAGAAGACATTTAAAAGAGATCTAAGGGACAGTTGTTTCTCACAGAGGGTGGTGTGTATATGTAGCAAGTTTTCAGAGGAAGTAGCATTGGGGAGTACAGTTACAACATTTGAAAGACAATTGGACGTGTACATGAATAGCAAAGGTTTGGAGGGGTGTGCGCCTAAAGAATGAAAATAGTAACCATTCAGTTTAGGAAACCAGGTGAGTATGGACGAGTTGAGCCGAAAGGTCTGTTTGCATATTGTATGATTCTAAGAGTCTATGACTTTTTCACTCCTCCTTCATCACTAGTCCTTCATTGCATTCAATTCATTTCCAAGTCAAAGCTCATCTGCAGATATTTTAAATGATCTAACTCTCCAAACTTTGTTAAACAGAGAATTCCTGACATTGATGTGGTTCTGCAGACCACAGCAGCAGCAGAAACAGAATTAAATTCAAGCACAATCTGTAACGTTTTTCCTGGGATAATCCCTCAGCCTACCATTCCAACCAAGTTGATTTATGGTTCAGTGATGTATAGGTGAACATGCCAGTGTCCCGATCGTGTGTACCTAAGCCTGATGACAGGCCGTTAAAGCTACCATAATTGACTGCCTGCATTCCAAAAAGCAGCAATAACATCTGATAGAGAGGGTGTAATGATCACAAAACCAACAAACCAACAGTAAATTCACATCCAGCCATAAATGGTGATGGACGGTTAAACAACTTCATGGAGGAGAGGGCTCACTATTATCCCCATCCTAAATAATGGTACAGTCCTGTATATCAGTGTAAAAGATAATGATGTAGTTTTGGCAACATACTCCGCCAGACGTTTTAGTGGATGATCCACCTCACCTTCGCCATGATGTCCACAGAATCACAGATGCCAGTCTTCAATCAATTCAATTTGCTGCAAGCGACATGAAGAAACAGCTTAACACAGTAGATACGACAAGGGCAAAGGGCCCTGACACGATTCCTGCAACAGGACTGAAGACTTGTGCTGCACAACAATCGTGTCCCTGGAGAAAGCTGTTTCATTCCAGCTCCAACTCTGACATCTTCTTGGCAATGTGGAAAATTACTCAACTATGTCCAGTCTGCGAAGAGGAGAATAATTACAATCTGACCATTTGCCACCCCCTCAGTCCCATCACGATAGTTAAACTGGTAGAAGTTCTTTTTGACAGATCTGTCAAACCACACAGAAATAACCAGCTCAGTGTGGTTTCCAATAGGTCCCTACGTGGAGATGGTGCTGTTGTGGAAATATCACTGGATTACTAATTCAGACCAGGCTATTACCCTGGCAGCTGATGGAAGTTAATAGCAATTAACAACATATCGAGATCTAAAATCTGGTATCAGTAACGATGATGCTGAAATCAATGCCGATTGCAAACGCCAATTTGCTTCTTCAATGTACATTCAGGAAGTGAATTCTGGCCTGGTGAATTCCATGCATCCCTGGTCTGGCCTAAACGATACTCTATACACACATGCATGTGATAAACTTTTCAATGGTCTCTAAAATGGCAAAGTAAGACACGAAATTGTATCAAACTGCTCTGATGTTTGGAAGGATAAAACTGACAGATCTCCCGGCACCAGCCTCAGTATCGGAAAATGGAATGGAAAACACATTCCTGTTGACCCTGCAGAGGCCTCCTTCCTAACGTCTGAGAGCTTGTGACAGTCATACTCCATTTGCCTCCCCCTCCCTTTCGTGTCGAGAAATCCGTATTCATATTCAGTGCCTTGTGTTCCACAGCTTATGTGGGAGAGAAATTCCCAGATTCACCAGTCACTGAGTGCAGACATTTATTCTCATATCAATGCAGAGTGGCCTGCCTGTACCTAATACTGTGGCCTCTTGTTTTAGACGTCCCAGGCAGGGGAATTATCATCTTCCAATCTGTCTCACCCTGTCAGAGTTTAATATGTTTCACTGAGATCTCCACTCATTTTCCTGAAGCCCATGGAATACAGGCCCAAACGCCCCAAACTCTGCTCTCACAACAAGCCTGTCATTCCAGAGATCAGTCTGGTCATCCTTCACTGCACTCCCTCAATGTCAGGTTTGTCCCTTATTAGGTAAGGAGACCAAAACTACACACAATACTGCACAATGTTCGAGATGGGCTCTCACCGATGCCCTGTACAGCTGCAGTAAGACACCCTTACTCCTGTCAGTCAATCCCTAAGAAATTAAGGTCAACACACCATTTATCTTTCTGCCTGCTTTCTGCTCTTGCAATATTGCTTTCAGTAACTGGTGTACAAGGAGATACAGATCCTTTTAAATGTTACAGCTCCCCACTTGGTGGGTTTGTGTACACTGGTCAGTGTGCCAATGCCATTCCCAGTATTGACTTCTGGGTTCAGAACTCACTGCCTCGCACTGACCTCGGAGGGATGCGCAACAGGAAAAAAAGAAAGAACATAAATCCCTTTAAAACCAACATATTTCATACAATCCCTTTTCAAATGATAGGTTGCTATTCTACTGTACCTATCAAAGTACACCCCGTCACATCCACCCCCACTGATCTTCATCTGCCACGTATTTGCCCATTCACTCCACTTGTCTCAATCACTTTGGAGCTTTTTTACAATCCTCCTCACCCACTAACAATCCCACCTCATTTAGTACTGTCAGCAGACTGAGAAATATTGCATTTGATTCCCTCACCTAAATGTTTGGTATGCATTGAAAATAGCTGTGTCACAATCACTAATCCCTACGATACGCCATGATCCTTCAACTTCAAAACAGATTGTTTTATTCCTGTTCACTGTTTCGTGTCAGTTCTCCTATTCTAAAATCATGTTCATATTTTAGTCCCAATGCCGTAACATTTGAGTTTGCACACTCGGCCGTAGTCTTTATCAAGATCTTTCTGAAAATCTAAATGCATTGCATCCATTTCTTCTCTGTATGCATCGACCAGTCAGTTTGTCAAATATAATTCCCATTTCATGTTCACCCATTACATAAGAACGTACAAACTAGGAGCAGGAGTAGGTCATCGGGCCCTTCAAGCCTGCACCACCATTCAGTAAGATAATGTCTGATAATTTCATGGCCTCAGCTCCACTTACCCGCCCACTCACCATAATCCTTAATTCCTTTAACCTTCAAAAAATTACCTATATGAGTTCAAACACATTCAATGACAAATCCTCAAGAATTCCACAGATTCACAAGCTTCTTGGTCAAGACGTTCCTTCTCAATTCAGTCCTAAATCTGCTCCATATAGTTTTGAGGCTTTGCCCTGTTATCTAATTTCACATGCTTCTGGAAACATCCTTTATATTTCTATCGTACCTACTCCCTTCACCATTATAAATGTTTCTATTCCTTCCTCCCTCATTCTTTCAAATTCCAATCAATGTATAATTCCAATCTATTCACTCTCTCCTCATAACCAGACCCCTCACCTCTGGAACCAACCTAACGAGCCTCCTCTGCATACATTGTAGTGCCAGTATTTCCTTTCTCAGATGGGGATACCAAAACTGCACGTACTACAGGTGTGGTCTCCCCAGCACCCTTTAAATCTGCAACATAACTCCCTACTTTTACACTCAATCCCTTTCGCAATGAAGGACAAAATTCAATTTGCCTCGTTAATTACCTGTTGCCCCTACAGACCAGCTTCTGTGATTCATGCACAAGGACACCCAGGTCCCTCTGCACAAGAGCATGCTGCATTTTTTAAACAATTCAAATAAGAGTCCTCTTTAGTATTTTTCCTACCAAAATGGATGATTTTACATTTATTATAATTGTACTCCATCTGCCAGACCTTAACCCACTCACTTCACCTCTTTATGTCCTGATGTAAAGTTTAACCATCCTCTGCACACTTTACTCTGCCACTCATGTTAGTATCGTCTGCAACCTTTGAGACAATACACGTGGTCCCCTACTCCAAATTATCTATGTAAGCTGTGAATAATTGCAGTCCCAGCACCGATCCCTGAGGCACTCCACTAGTCACTGATCAGCAAGCAGAAAAACAATCGTGTATTCGCACTCGTTGCTTCATGTTAGTTAACCAATCCTCTATCCATGTTAATACATTGCCCGTAATGCCACACCTTACGCAGCAGCCTTTTTGGCGTCACTATATTGAATGTCTTTCGGAAATCTCAGTACACCACACCTACTGGGCTCCTGTAGTTGTAATGTCTTCATAGAATTCCAGTAGGTTAGTTACACATGGCTCTGCCGAACAGGAAAATTTCTATCAAGATGCATTTATTAGTTGATTATAGATTGAAATATTTTCTCCTACAGATGTTCGGCTAACTGGTCTATAATTCCCCATGTTTTGTCTATCTCCCTTTTTAAACAGTGGTGTCTGAACTACTGTTTTCCAATTTGCCGGAATTGTATCAGAGTCCAGTGAAATCAGAAAAATTTCCACAAGTGCATTTGCTAATTCTCTCATCACCTCTGTTAGTACCTTGGGATACATTCCATCAGGGCCAGGAGACTTATCTACCTTTGTCTCCATGAGCTTGCCCAACACTATCTCTCTCTTGGGAATGGTTTTTTCCAGGTACTCACTTACCTTCCTGCCTTTGACAATTACTGACATGTTATTAGTGTCCTTCATTGTGTAGACTAGCTAAATAAATCTTCAATTTCTCGTCCATTTCCTCATATCTCATTACTGGATTCCACTTCTCACCCTCTAAAGGACAATTGCTTACCTTAGCCATTCATTTCGTTTTGTATATTTATAGAATATTTTGCTATCTGTCTTTATATTCTAAGGTAGTTTACTCTCATAACCTATATGATGGATCTTGATAACTTTTTTGTTGCTTTATTTTGACATTTAACGGTTTTGACATCATTTTGACATTTAAAGTTTTCCCAATCTTCTACTTTCCCACTGGTCTTTGACATTATTTATGCTGTTTATTTTAATTTGATAGCCTCCCTTATTTACTTAGACATTCATGGCAGATTACTCTTTTCCTACAGTCCTTCCATTTCACCATTATGTGCTGTTGCTGAGAACGTTGAAAAATTGGTTTGAAAGCCTTCCACTGTTCCTCAATGGTTCCACCGTAAACTCTTCACTTCCAGCCATCTTTAGCCAAGATTAAAGGGTTGTACAAGTCATGCACATGAATTGTACACACCTAAGATGGCTCTTGAAAACTTAATCATTTAGAATGGAGATACGAGTTTGATTGATTAAAATGCAAATCACAGAATTTATTTCAAGTCACTGCCTGGAGATACCTTCAGGTACTATCGATTTAAATGAAGTAACACTTGCAGTCAGATAATGTATTCTAAGCTTGAGGCCTTGTTTGGACTCTGTCTGTCTTGACCTGGAGTCAGACTGATTTTATTTACAAAGTAGGAGTAGCGCATGTGCGTATGTGTGAGAGAGAGGGCGTGTCTGCGTGAAGGGGAGTGAGAGACACACATTCTGTATGTGAGAGAGAGTGAGGTGGATTGTGCGTGTGTGTGCGGGAGGGAGAGAGAGAGAGGGTCTGTGTTCATCCGTGAGTGTGACAGAGTGGAGTGCGTGTGTGGAATGTGAGAGAGGGGCAGTGTGAATGTGTGTGAGGGGCAGATAGGGAGAGTGTGCGTCAGTGTATGTAACGGGGAGAGTGAGAGTGTGTACTTGTCCAGACTAAGACACAGACACTGGTCCCTTTCCCCACACAGACTCACTCCGTGGTTTCAGAGCTTCCCCTCTCTGTAGCCTCTGCTCCATTTGTTGTTCATGTTACAGACCCAGATGCTGTAACTACAGTCCCCCTGTTCCATTCAGAGTTGGGTCACCAAATCCTCAGGTTGTCTGGAATGTCTGGGGCAGCTCACAGCACAACCTCCAGCAAACCATCCACAGCAGCTCCACTAACTTTTCAATAACAGGAGTCAGTCACAAGCCCCTCAGCTACAAGTTAGATGCCTGGTCCTTTACAATTATACTCAAGGGTCTTCCTCGTGTTACTGACTGCACAACCAACTGAGAGAGAGACAAACACAGGTATTCCGCGATCAGGCACATACCAAGTTTCAAACACGTGAGTCAGAGCTGCTGGAACACTGCTGTCCACGGACCACCACATGGGACACATCGGGAAGTGAACAACAGCCTGGCACACACCATTTCAATGTTTCTGAAGTTCACCATGCCAGCACTCGATACACGAGGGAGTCAAAGGCCAAGGCCAGGGAAAGATACAGAAAAAAAAACCAAATAATTAATTAACTGATAACTTGGTGAAAATTTGGATAAGGAGATGGGGATTTGGAATAACTGGATAAGTGAGACAACAGTGGGCCCAATCACAAGAATACATACATTAAAGAAAGACATTGTCAGATCAGTTGGAATGATCCATTGCCTCAAATTTTGAATCTGCTTCAAAGAATCAGCACAGACACCATAAACTGGGGTAAGGTAATGGCTAAGATTGAGAGCTAAGCAGACCGAGCTGGTGGACTACTCCATAAACCGGACTATATGCACAGCATGAAGAACATTGCAAACTTTGCCAGGATATTGCAACCCTCTACCACCACCCTCGGTCTCCGACCTTTGAACCAATTTTGTATCCAAATGGCTAGTTCTCCACGTATTTCATATGAACGAACCTTGTTAAACAGATGACCATCCACAATGTTATTCAACACCTTACTGATGTCCATATCGACAATGTACACCTCTCTACCTCAATTAATCTTCTTAGTCGCTTCTTCAAAAAATTCTGTCAGGTCAGTGAGACACAATATTGCTTGTTCAAAACCATGTTGACTATCCCTGATCAGTCGTTACCTTTCAAAATGCGTGATAATCCAATGCCTTGTAATACTCTCCAACAACTTACCCACCACTGACGTCAGGTTCACTGACTTTTCCTTATTACCCTTCTTCAATCCTTCGTAGTAATGGCACCACGTTAGCCAACCTCCAGTCTTCCAGCACTTTACCTGTGGCTATTGATGATAGCACGGGGCTCAGCAAACACTTCCCTAGCATCCCACAGAGTATAGCGTACATCTAATAAAAGCCAAGACATTTTCCTTCCTTTGCATGTTTTAAGATCTCCAGCAGCTTCTTTGTAGTACAGACACTTTCCAAGATGTCACTACATATTTCCCAAGTTCCCTCGCTTCCATATCCTCCTGCACAGTAAATACTGATACAAAATATTCGTTCAGTACCTCCCCCATTCCCTGTGGTTCTGCACATGGGCAGCCTTGCTGATCTTTAAGTATGCCCTATTCTCCCCACAGTTACTCTTCGTTCTTGATGTATTTGTAGAATTCCTTTGGATTCTCATTAACTCTATTTGCCAAAGCTATCACATGTCCCCTTTTTATGCTCCCAATTTATCTCTTAAGTGTACTATTGTTGACTTCAGACTCTTCTAGTGATTCACTTTCAATCAGGAATTAAGAGGTTAATGATGACCATTCCGATGTCAGAAAAATCCATTTGGTTCACTGACACCTTTTAAGGAAACAAACTGCCATCCTTACCTGGTCTAGCCTCCATGAGACTCCAGACCCACAGCAATGTGGATGACTGTTAACTGCCCTCTGGGCAATTAGGGATGGGTAATAGACGCTTGCCTTGCCAGGGACGCCCTCATCCCGTGAATGAATTAAGAAAACAAAACTCAATTCTTGCTGTCTATACCTGATATATCCTTCCCTCTTTTCCGTGACCAGAACCTCAACTTCTCCAATCCTCCACCATTCCTTCCACGTACCAGCCTTCCCCTTCACCCTAATAGGGACATACTGTCTCTCTCCTCCTGATGTCTCATTTTTGAAGGCTTCCCCCATCTCTGCGAATATCTGCCCCAATCGACTTTGAAAATTCTTGATTAATATAAAAATTGACTTTTCAACAATTTAAAGCTTTAAGTTTTAGACCTTGTTCATCCTTTTCCATCTCTTTTTTGAAACTAATAGAATTATGATGACTTGCCATAAAGTGCTCCCACACTGATACCAAAACCACCCCCTCCCCACTGCCTTTTTCCCAAGGGTAAGGTGATGTTTAGCTCCTTCCCTGTGATGGAGAGTATTGGACAAAGAGCTGCAGCTTTGCAACTAGGAATGGGGTCAGCAGAGTCTTCGACTCATTGGGTTGATTCTAACAACAATTTGTCTCAATGACGTTTTCATTGAGTGTGACAGAGGGATTGTCTGCACGAGGCTGAGCTAGTTTCTTGGTACGATCTTATCGAATGCACCTCATTAACTACCCACCCCACCCCATGGTGACCCTCTCATCATGGCTGGAGGTACTCACCATTTCTCGGGTGAACCTGCGTATTCCCTGATCCCTGACACTGG